>NC_059345.1:66185547-66550547 GCF_019703515.2 Myxocyprinus asiaticus | reverse complement strand
GACAGACAGACAGACAGATTGATAGATAGATAGATAGATAGATAGATAGATAGATAGATAGATAGATAGATAGATAGGAAGAGATAGATAGATAGATAGATAGATAGATAGATGATAGAAAAAACAGGAAGAGACAGACAGACAGACAGACAGACAGATAGATAGATAGATAGATAGATAGATAGATAGATAGATAGATAGATAGATAGATAGATAGATGAGACAGACAGACAGAAAGGAAGAGACAGACAGACAGACAGATAGATAGATAGATAGATAGATAGATAGATAGATAGATAGATAGATAGATAGATGATAGAAAAAACAGGAAGAGACAGACAGACAGACAGACAGATAGATAGATAGATAGATAGATAGATAGATAGATAGATAGATAGATGAGACAGACAGACAGAAAGGAAGAGACAGACAGACAGACAGATAGATAGATAGATAGATAGATAGATAGATAGATAGATAGATAGATAGATAGATAGATAGAATAGACAGACAGACAGACAGATAGACAGACCGATAGACAGACCGTTAGATATCTGGTCATGCCACCACCATTCAAAGACATGAGCAGATTCTTACTGAGATTCTCAAATGTCTAGGTGACCAGTCCACTTCCCAAGCCTCCCAGCTAAGCCAAAAACTAGGCTTTCTGCCCAAGGCCAGGCTGCCTGCTCCAGAGAGGTATGATGGGAATCCAGGGAGATGTGGATAGATAGATAGAAAGAAAGAAAGACAGGAAGAGATAGACAGACAGATATCAAGGATTCATTACTCAGTGTACTCTGGCTTTCCAGCTGCAACCCAACAGCTTCCCCACAGAGGCCAGTAAGGTAGTGTTGTACCCTCCTCACAGGGAGAGCACTGGATTGGGCTATGGCCCTGTGGGAGCAGCCATCCCCTCTTATCTCCAGCAGTGATCTGTTCATATCGGAAATGACAAAGGTCTGACCACAGACTTCTTCAGCTCTCTCAAGGTAGAGTTTGCGATTGAGTTTCGCACCCTGGCTTCCGAGAGTGGTTGGGACCAATGGGCCCTGAGGGCAGCATTCCATCATACATTGTCTCCTGAGTTGAAGGATAAGCTGGCCTTCAGAGATCCAGTCCCAGACTTGGATTCCATGATTGACGTGGCCATCAGGGTGGAAAACCGCATCCGTGACCGCTGTCACAATGACTTTCGACTGCCCGAGTCCCAAGCTCCTACTAGTGCTGTTGACTCACCTCCACTGGCTATGAGCCCTGAAGAACCTATGCAGTTGGGGAGAACCAGGTTGTCCCCCGAGAGAGACAGGCGAATGAGGGAGAGATGTTGTTTGCATTGTGGAGAACTAGGCCATTTCAGATCCAGCTGCCCTGTACTGATGAGAAAAGCCAGCTCTTATCCAAGAAGATGGGGGCTGGGACTAGAGTAATCACTTTCCCCCAACCGGCAGCTTCCGGCATCTCGATTATTGTTTCACTCTCTTGGGGTAACCAGCATCACAAGCTCCTGGCCTTCATTGACTTGGGTGCTGCTAGGAATTTTATAGATCTCAAGTTGCAGATCCTGCCAGTTGCGTTCCAGGATTCCCTGACTATAACCGCATTGGATGGGAGACCCCTGGGTTCTGGACAGATACGCCCCTCCAATTCCAAGTAGGCTCTCACAGAGAAAAGATCCAATTTTTTTATAATTAATTAACCAGAGTTCCCCTTGATCCTTGATTTCCCTTGGCTATCCCTTCATAACCCACAAATAGATTGGTCCTCTGAATCAGTGACTGGTTGGGGTCCTAATTGCCTTGTTTCTGATCTGTCTTTTTGTCAATCTCCTGAGATACTGGTGGCTCCTAAGTCATCACCTGCCATTCCCAAGCCACTGCTCGCCCCTCCCGAGTTACCAGCTGTATCCACAGTGGTGCTGGTCATTCCTGAGCTTAAACCAGTAGTCTCCAGTGTTCCATCAGTCCCTCCCAAGCTGTCTCGAGTCCCCCTGGAATACACAGACCTCTGTGAGTTCTTCAGCAAGGCCCGGTCACTCTCTCTTCCACCCCACAGACCTTATGACTGTGCCATTGAGCTGCTCCCTGGAACCTGCCCACCTCGAGGGAGGCTCATTGCCCTGTCTGCCCCAGAAAGAACCACCATGGAGGAATTCATCAAAGGGGCCCGTAACAGCGGGTTCATTCGGCCCTCAACCTCACTGGCAGGGGCCGGCTTCTTCTTTGTGGGGAAGAAGGATGGTGACCTTCGGCCGTGCATTGATTACCGAGGCCTGAATCGTATCATTGCAAGGAATTGCTATCCGCTGCCACTAATGAACATAGCTTTCGAGTTCCTACAAGGAGCAACCATCTTTACCAAGCTAGACCTCCGAAATGCCTACCACCTCATCAGGATCCAAGCTGGGGATGAATGGAAGATGGCCTTTAACACTCCAGCTGGCCATTACGAGTATCAGGTGATGCCCTTTGGGCTGGTCAATGCGCAAGCCGTCTTCCAGGCATTCATTAATGTTGTCCTGCAGGACATGCTAAACAGATTCATATTTGTTTACCTTGATGATATTCTCATTTTCTCTTGTGGTTACCAAAAGCATGTCCAGCATGTTTGGCTTGTGTTATCTCAGCTACTGAAAAACAATCTCTTTGTGAAGCTGGAGAAGAGTGAATTCCATGTGTCTACTGTCTCTTTTCTTGGGTTTATTGTTTCCAGTAGCAGCGTTCAGATAGATCCTGGCAAGGACTGTGCAGTCCTGGACTGGCCTCAGCCCTGCTCCATCAAACAGGTCCAGCGCTTCCTGGGGTTTGCCAGTTTTTACAGAAGGTTCATCAGGAAATTCAGTTCAATTGCAGAACCTCTAACCACTCTCACCAAGAAAACATCCAGGCAGTTCCTGTGGACTGAGAGGGCTAGTCGAGCATTCAAGGTACTCAAACAGAGGTTTACTTCTGCACCTATTCTGACTCTTCCAGATCCTGAGTTACCCTTTATAGTGGAGGTGCATGCATCAGACATGGGGGTTGGAGTGGTCTTGTCACAGAGAGCCAGGAGTGACAACAAGCTTAATCCTTGTACTTTCTTCTCACGTCAACTCATTCCAGCAGAGAGGAACTATGACATTGGCAACCGGGAGCTGCTGGCAGTGAAGTTGGCACTTGAGGAGTGGAGACACTGGCTGGAGGGGGCCGAACATCCATTCATCATTTGAGCAGACCACAGGAACCTCACTTACATCCAGGAGGCCAAGAGGTTGAATTCACGCCAGGCCCGATGGGCCCTCTTCTTTAACCACTTTGACTTCACCCTCTCATACCACCCAGGCACCAAGAATTCGAAACCCAATGCCCTCTCTAGGCAGTTTGACCAACCAGAAGTACAGGGCAGACCCAAGACCACCCTACGGAGTTCCAGAGTGGTAGCAGCAGTCCGATTGGGGATTGAGCTGGCAGTGAAGAGGGCCCAACAACACCAAGCCATTCCAGGTAATGCCCCCCCCCCTCCCCCGGGCACCTCTTTGTGCCTAACTCTGTGTGTGCTGATGTGTTGCAGTGGGGCCATGCGTCCATTCTCTTGGGACAACTCAGAGCCACAAGGACATTGAAATGTATCCAGAGGCAGTTTCGGTGGCCTAATATGCAGAACGATGTCCGGGCTTTCGTGTCTGCCTGCTTTGTATTTGCCCAGAACAAAGAACCCAGAGCCCACCCTCAAGGACTGCTGCTTCTGTAACCTATCCCAACATGTCCCTGGTCCCACATCTCCTTGGATTTTGTTATGGGCCTGCCAGAATCACAAGGTAACACAGTCACCTTGGTGGTGGTGGATAGATTCTCTAAAGCATGTCATCTTATACCTTTGCCTAAGATTCCCACGGCAAGCCAGACAGCTGACCTCCTGATGCAGCATGTCTTCAGGATCCATAGGTTTCCCCAGGATATGGTCTCTGACCGGGGGCCGCAGTTCACCTCCCAATTTTGGAAATCATTTGGCCATATTATTGGGGCTTCCATCAGCCTGTCCTCTGGGTTCCATCGCCAATCGAATGGTCAGACTGAGGGGGTCAACCAGGAGATCGAGAAGACCCTCAGATGCTTGGTCTCGAGTAACCAGATCACTTGGAGTTCGTCCCTGATCTGGGCCGAATTCACTCATAACACCCTGTTCCACTCATCCTTAGGTATATCCCCTTTTGAATGACAGTTTGGTTCCCCCCCCGTTTCCCGAGCCAGAGCCTGAGGTCCACGTGCCAGCCGCTGCCCAACTGGTCCAGAGATGTCAACGTGCCTGGCGGAAAGCCTGGGTGGCCCTGTTGAGAGAATCTCAACAAGAGGCATGCAGAAGCAGGCTAACCAGTGCCGCAGAATTGGGTCACCATTCCGTCAGGGCCAGAGGGTGTGGCTGTCACCCAAGTACCTTCCACTTCACCTCGAGTCTCAAAAACTGGCCCCCCGATTCATTGGGCCCTTCAAGGTTCTTAAGAAGATCAACCCGGTTTCCTATCATCTTCTCTTACCCAGGTCCATGCGTATCCACCCCACTTTTCACATTTCACGTTTAAAGCCTGTTGTCTACTCTCCTCTGTCCCCAGCCAAAAAGCCTCTTTGGTCTTAGGGTGTGTTCACACTTGGCAGGTTTGTTTAGATTAAAACGAACTCTGGTGCGATTGCTCTGTTAGTGCGGTTCATTTAAACAAGTGTGAACGCTGCCATACAAACCTCGGTGTGCACCAAACAAGCGGGCCGAGACCCCCTGTATAGTGGGTCTCGGTCCACTTCCAAACGAACTCTAGTGCGGTTCGACTGATATATGAACATAGTATGGACCAAGGATGTCTAAATGGACCAATAACAGTTAGTAATTTGCCTTTAATACTGACCTCAAGCATACCTGGTTCTTCTCATCATAGGAGCTATGTTGCCCATTACAGTTCGGTACAAGCATCGGAACCGCCGTCAGCCATCCTTGCAGCATATCTTCATTTGTGTGTGCAACGGAGGAATTCCTGGCGCTGTTTTGATTCCTTTACGCATTTTATTATCTCTTCATTTGTTCTCAGGTGGTAAAAATACCACCACATAAATCCAACGAGCGAATTTAGCCCAGCAGCAAGCATGGTTTTGGATGTTTGGCATGTTCTGTCGCAAAATAGACCAAGAGAACCAAGAGAACCGAACTTCAAGTGTGAACACAGCCTTAAAAACACACCCACCTGCTGGCAATGCCAATCAGAGGATGGAGATATAACCCATGTCTTTTAGGGATGTGTTAAGATCCAGAAATTTTGTTTGAAGGTTCAGAGTCTGGTATGTGATGTATTGGGCACTCGGCTTTCATTTTCCCCCAGACTCTGTATTTTGGGGGATGGGGCGGTCATCGATGTTGAGAATAGGCACATAAAGAGTTGGGTCCTAACTAGCGTCATGATCGCCAGACAGGTTCTTTTAAGGGGTTGGAGGTCGGCTGGAGCGCCCTCATTTTATGAGTGGTGCTCAGAGATGGGGAGGGTGGCAGCCTTTGAAGAAGGGTCATTTAGAAGACAAGGAAAATGCGTTCATTACTTATAAGTTGTTTGAACATTCAAGGTCTTCATTCTTCAACATTTGGCTTTAAAAGCACAGATCCAATATTTTTTTTAAATATCAAAGATGTCGACATAATTGTTCTCACTGAAACCTGGTGACGACAGGATGTGCTTACCCACTGTCCCTCAGGCTAGACGGAGGGAGACCTGATAAGGCACGCCAGACCATCAGTGGGAGAGAGAGAGTGACTGGCAAACCAACAGCCAAGCACAGAGAGTGTTTTTCCCATTATTTTTGTGAATGATTTATTTTGTATTGACAGTTACCGTCAAGTGCCGGAAAAGTTGAAGATTAAAAGTCTAACCTTGAACCTGCTTCGTTGTCTCCTGACGAACTGAGATCCTTTTACAGTGGTGCCAAAAACCTGGCTTTGGAGGAGAACACAGTTATGGAGACCTCACCGCTGGGTGAAGTCTTCAAGACCCTCACCAGTATCCATCAAACACAACACCAAGCCCTCATGGAGGTACGCCTGGAACAGGAACAATGCTTCCAACTCCTGCTCCAGGAACAAGCGGAGAACCGGCAGATGGGGCCAAATGATGATCCAGAGGCTTTCCTCGACCTATTCGAGAAGACCGCAGTAGTTTGGAGGTGGCATCCCGATCAATGGGCAGCGGCACAGCGACTTCCTGCCACCAGCCACCTAGATTACAGCCACCTGAAGAAGGCCATCCATCAACGGGTCGGTCAGACCCCGGAGCAGAGTCAGCAGCTTTTCCGGTCTCTGAGCTTCGGGAAGCACGCCGCACGTTCGCGTTTGTGCAGCAGCTCCGTGACACCTGCCAGAAATGGTTGCTGGTGGGGGGAACCCGTGGCATCATGGAAGTTGTCGAGCTGGTGGTGCTGGAACAGGTCGTCTCTCAACTTCCCTGAGGCATGGCCAAGTGGGTCCAGTGTCACTGCCCGGCATCGCTGGAGGAAGCCATCCAGTTGGCAGAGGACTACATGGCATTATTTCCAGGAGACGGTGAAGCAGTGTCTTCTCTCTTTTCTCTCTCTCCACCCCCTGTGTCTCATGTTTCCCCCGCCTCCCATCCCCCTCAGCCCTGCCCAGTCCCGGCTCCTCTGAGGTGGGGAGGAGCCCCGCCCAAACCCCACCCCCTGGTCCAGAGTACCCTTCCCCTTTTCTGTCCCTCCTACTCCCCCTGTCTCCCTCTGCTATCCCTCCTAGGTTGGTGAGACTGCCCCCACGAGTGCAGAAGGAAGACCTGGGCCGGTCTGCTGGAGCTACGGGGAAACCGGACACAGCCAGGAGCGGTGTTCAGTGATGGAGGTGGGGACACTGGTCTGCATCCCCGATGCTCCACAGGATGCCCCCGATCAGACAGGGGCGTATTGGATACCAGTAAGAGTAAAAGGGGATACACATCAAGCTTTGGTGGATACAGGGTGTTCTCAAACCTCAATCCACCAATGCTTGGTGCAAGGCGGGGCATTGGATAATAATAAGCAGGTGAGGGTGAGTTGTGTGCATGGTGACATTCACAAGTATACAGTGGTTATTATTGAGATACGATTCAGGGGAAAAGGCATAGAGTCGAGGCTGTGGTTAATTCCCGCCTCACCCATCCACTAATTTTGGGAACCAATTGGCCCGGCTTTAAAAATCTATTGGGGGTAATGTGTGTGGATGGGTCCTGCGAAGTAGTGTCACGGTGTGTGACATGTGATGCTATGGTGGGGGAGGCGGTGCCAGGGCTGTCAACGTCGGCTCCGCGTCAGGCAGATGAGGAAATTCCCATTCTCAGGAGCTTCGCGTGACGAATCCCTCAAGCATGCCTTTGACCAAGTGAAAGTAATTGATGGTCAACAGCTCCAGCCTAATGTTGTGCTCACATACCCGTACTTTTCTATTATTAAAGAGTGGTTGTATCAAGTGATGCAGGACACTCAAACCAAAGAGAATACAACTCAGCTATTAGTACCGAAGAGCCGTCGGGAAACACTCTTCCAGGCGGCTCACTATAACCAGATGGCTGGAAACTTAGGTCATGAAAAGACTTTGAACTGTATAATGGCCCTTTTCTTTTGCCCAGGCATTCACAGGGATGTTCGCAAATAGTGTGCGGTGTGTCGTGAATGTCAGTTGGTGAATCCACCAGCCACCCCAGAAGCGCCATTGTGCCCTCTGCCATTGATCGAGGTCCCCTTCGAGAGAATTGCCATGGACCTCATCGGGCCATTAGAGTGGACTGCACGCAGCCATCGATTTGTATTAGTTCTGGTGGATTATGCAACGCGATATCCAGAAGCAGTGTCTCTATGCACCATCTCAGCACGCAGTGTTGCGGAGGCACTCTTCAAAATTATCACCCGAGTGGCTATTCCAAAGGAAATCCTCACTGATCAAGGCACAACATTCATGTCAGGTACACTTTGCGAACTATATGAATTATTAGGCATAAATTGATTTGCACCAGCGTTTATAAACCGCAAACCGACGGGTTGGTCGAACAATTTAATAAGACCCTAAAAAACTTGATTTGTTCGTACACGTTCGTACATGAAGACGCTAAGAATTGGGATAAGTGGCTTGAATCCCTGCTGTTTTCAGTACGAGAGGTCCCGCAAGTCTCCACCGGCTTTTCCCCAATTGCACTACTGTATGGGTGCCGGCCGCACGGTGTGCTTGACGTTATATGGGAAGTTTAGGGGGAAAGACCTTCAAATAGCAAAAACCAAATTCAATACGTTCTTGACCTTAGAGCAAAACTCCACACTTTGGGGCAGGTAACACAGGAGAATTTGCTCCAAGCGCAAGAACGTCAACGCTGACTGTACGACAGGGGCACTCAACTATGGGAATTCACACAGGGCGATAAAGTGCTTGTATTGCTGCCCATCTTGAGCTCCAAATTACTCGCCAAGTGGCAAGGACCCTTTGAGATCACACGACGAGTTGGAGATCTCGATTATGAGGTTAGGCGAACGGATAGGGGAGGGGCACGTCAAATCTACCACCTGAACCTCCTCAAACCTTGGAGGAAGGTGGTGCCTGTAGCCTTGGCTATGGTAGTTTTGGAGAGGCCGGAGCTCGGGCTGGAAGTATCTTTCAAATCAAGTTCATCCACCCCGGTCCCTTGTGGAGACCACCTCTCACTGTCAAAGCTTACAGACATTGCTAGGTTGCAAGCGGAATTCGCGGACGTGTTTTCACCCCTAACCGGTCGCACGAACCTCATAGAGCACCATATCGAGACCACCCCAGGGGTGGTCATTCGTAGCCGCCCCATCGTCTTCTTAAACACAAGAAAAAGATTGTTCAGGAAGAATTAGAAGAAATGCTTGAAATGAGCGTAATACAAGAGTCGCACAGCGATTGGGCCAGCCCGGTAGTTCTGGTACTGAAGAGCGACGGCTCGGTCTGGTTCTGTGTTGACTACCGGAAAGTGAATGTGGTGTTCAAATTTGACGCTTATCCAATTCCGCGAATTGACGAGTTACTCGATCAGTTGGGCGCAGCTCAATTTTACTCGATGCTGGACTTAACAAATGTTATTGGCAGATCCCTTTAACTCCAATATCCAGAGAAAAGACGGCTTTTTCCACACTGTTCGGATTACACCAATTTGTGGTGCTTCCGTTCGGTTTGTTTGGGGCTCCGACCATGTTTCAGCGCCTTATGGACAAGATCCTCAGACCACACATGGCATATGCCGCAGTAATGATTGGCGGCGGCATATGCAACACCTGAGGGCTGTCCTGAGAGCACTGCGGCAGGTGGGACTCACGGCCAACCCAAAGAAGTGTGCAATTGGGCGGGTGGAAGTTAGGTATCTGGGGTTCCACTTGGGTCATGGGCAGGTGCGTCCATAGGTTAACAAAACCGCAGAGATCGTAGCCTGCCCAGCGCCCAAGACCAAAATGGAGGTAAGGCAGTTTTTGGGGCTGGCTGACTACTATCGAAGGTTTGTGCCTAGCTACTCTGATGTCACTAGCCTGCTGACTGACCTTACTAAAAAAGGGGCTCCCGATCCAGTCCAGTGGACAGAGTCGTGCCAACAGGCCTTCCTTACGGTAAAGTCTGCACTTTGTTGGGGGCCGCTTTTGCATGCACCTGATTTCTCTCTCCCCTTTATTTTGCAGACTGATGCATCTGACAGGGAGCTGGACACGGTGCTCTCGCAGGAGGTGGGGGGGAGGAACGGCCAGTGCTATTCATTAGTCGCAAGCTCTCCTTCAGGGAGACAAAGTATAGTAACATTGAGGAGTGTCTTGCGGTTAAGTGGGCCATTCTTACCCTCCGCTACTACCTGCTGGGGTGGGCCTTCACCCTCTGTTCCGATTATGCTCCTCTGCAGTGGCTCCACCGCATGAAGGATACTAACGCACGTATCGCCCGTTGGTATCTGGCTCTTCAGCCTTTTAAATTCGAGGTTATCCACAGGCCGGGGGCACAGATGGTTGTGGCGGACTTTCTCTCCTGAAATGGGGGGGGAGAGTAGGCAGGCCGGATGTTGCCCCGGCCTGAGTCAGCAGTTGGTGTAAAGTGGCATGGGGGCCATGGTCATGTGTCAGTCTGCGGGAGAGGGAGAGCGGTAAGACTCATCACCTGGGTCATAATTATCTCTAACACCTGTCTCTCATTAAAGTGATGGCAGAGGGAGACCTGATAAGGCACGCCAGAGCATCAGTGGGAGAGAGAGAGTGACCGGCAAACTAAGCACAGAGAGTGTTTTGCCCATTATTTTTGTGAATGATTTGTTTTGTATTGACAGTTACCGTCAAGTGCCTGAAAAGTTGAAGATTAAAAGTCTGATATTGAACCTGCTTCATTGTCTCCTGACTCGTCCATTGCCTGCAAACTGAGATCATTTTACAGCGTGGTACAGGGAGGATCTGGCCAAACACATTTCTATGATTACACTTGGAAAATTCCACTGTTGGTTAAAACTAAACAATGAAATTGGCATTTCTACCACTGACACATATGTCTGTGCCATCTACAATCCTCCATTAGATGAAGAATATCTGAACAACATCCACACAGAGATTAGCCATTTCCAGGCCCAGGGAAACGTGCTGCCGTGTGGAGACTTTAATGCAAGAACTGGAACTGAACCTGATAATATTGACTCAAAGGGCAACAAACATGTATTTGGCCAGAACCCCCTGAGCCTCACAAAAAATCTCCCAGCACGGAACAATCTCAACCATATTGTAAATAAAAATGTTACAGAATTAGTGCACCTCTGCCAAGCCTCAAGCCTATACATACTTAATGGAAGGATCAGAGGGGACTCCTTAGGGAGGTTCACGTGTTATTCAGGTCTTGGATCTAGTGTAGTTGATTATGCCATCACTGACATGGACCCCTCCTCCTTCAGTGCATTCACTGTCAGACAGCAAACTCCACTCTCAGACCATAACCAAACTAACATATTTTAAAAGACACCACATAGCCTAGCAGAGATACAGATGGACTCCAGACAGCACAGACAAATTTAGCCAGGCCCTCAATTCTGAAGAATGTCATGGTTACTTGTGTAACCTCCGTTCCCTGATGGAGGGAACGAGATGTTGTGTCGATGTAGTGACACTAGGGGTCACTCTTGGGAGCCCGAGACACCTCTGGTCTTTGATAAAAGGCCAATGAAAATTGGCGAGTGGTATTTGCATGCCACTCCCCCGGACATACGGGTATAAAAGGAGCTGGTATGCAACCACTCATACAGGTTTTATGCTGAGGAGCCGATATAAGGTCCGGCCATTTCAGCGGGTAGTTCAGCATTGTGGCAGGAGGGACACAACGTCTCGTTCCCTCCATCAGGGAACGGAGGTTACACAAGTAACCATGACGTTCCCTATCTGTCACTCACTCAACGTTGTGTCGATGTAGTGACACTAGGGGTCCCTATACGAAACGCCACAACTGGCTGAACTGTGTTACGTGAACTGGCGGTGTGTGGTGGGCAGACTACTGTGTGCCTCATAGCCAGCATACCAGGTCGACACGTAACCTCCCCCAACATAGTTATGAGTGTCGAACGGCCCTTTTTGGGGACAAGTCGACTACCCATAAGATAGAGACAGGCTTAACCCAGTCGTGGCCTCTTTTCCCCTTCTTTTTTTCCACTCTCTAAAAAAGGGGGATTATCCGACTGGGCCGCCAGGTCTAGTTGGGGGGTGTCCCTCCCAAGGGGAAGACACCGCAGAGACCACACCTCGCCCAAAGAGAGGGGGGGATATATAAGTGGAAGAATACGTCGCATGGTCTTTCCAACCATGTGGAGTGTCTTTAAGGTAGATCCTGCCCCATGGGGAGGAGTTACTACAAACATGGAGACTGGGGCAGAGGGGCTCTGCCCAAGGAAGATGCAGTTTGCCAACAGGGAAATGAACTAGCGGAAGATACTGTATATATCGCATGGGGTTAGCCTTACAGGGAACTGCCACATGCGGAGCACCTACCCCAAAACAGGACTCTTAATTAGCACGTGTACTGGGCTGGCAGCGAGTCTCTCCGAAAACTCGACTGCCACAGGGCTCAGAGGAAGTCAACAAGGGAACAAAGTTTGTGAACACTACTGGGAATTAATGGCGAACGTCTTCAGCTCCAAGGGAGGTGCAAGCGATACACACGGCCAGCTATCCCAGGCTTATCCGCTTGTGTTGCGTGCCACTACCTGGGATGAAACCGGTTCCACCCGGAGGTTGTAGAACCTTGCAAAGGTGTTGGGTGTTGCCCAGCCTGCTGCTCTGCAAATATCTGTTAGAGAGGCACCTCTGGCCAGGGCCCAGAAAGCCGCTACACCTCTGGTAGAATGGGCTCGTAGCCCTACCGGGGGCGACATGTTCTGGGCGAGATATGCCATAGTTATGGCATATGGCAATGAGCCAGTGGGCAATCCTCTGCTTGGAGACAGCGCTTCCTTTCCGCTGTGCACCAAAGAAGACAAAGAGCTGCTCAGAGATTCTAAAGCTCTGCATGCGATCCAAATAGATGCGTAAAGCACGCACCGGACACAGCAACGACAGGGCTGGGTCTGCCTCCTCCTGGGGCAGCGCTTGCAGGTTCACCACCTGGTCCCTAAAAGGGGTGGTTGGAACCTTGGGCACATAGCCCGGTCGGGTCTCAGGATCACGTGGGAGTAACCCGGACCGAACTCCAGGCATGTTTTGCTGACAGAGAATGCTTGCAGGTCACCTACCCTCTTGATGGAAGTGAGCGCAGTCAGGAGGGCAGTCTTCAAGGAGAGTGCCTTAAGCTCGGCTGAATGCAAAGGCTCAAAGTTGGCTCTCTGTAGACCCTGAAGTACTACGGAGAGATCCCATGAGGGAACAAGGCACGGTCTGGAGGGATTCAGCCTCCTGGTGCCTCTTAGGAACCTGACGATCAGGTCGTGCTTCCCTAAGGACTTACCGTCGATTGCGTCGTGGTGTGCTGCTATGGCGGCAACGTACACCTTCAAGGTGGAAGGGGACAGCCTCCCTTCCAGCCTCTCCTGCAGGAAGGAAAGCGATGATCTGACTGCACATCTCTGGGGGTCTTCGCGTCGGGAAGAACACCACTTAGCGAATAGACGCCACTTAAAGGCATACAGGCGACTCGTAGAGGGGGCCCTAGCCTGAGCGATTGTGTCTACCACCGCAGGTGGTAGACTGCTTAGGTCTTCCACGTCCTGTCCAGGGGCCAGACATGGAGATTCCAGAGGTCTGGGCGCGGGTGCCAGAGGGTGCCCCATCCCTGAGAAAGAAGGTCATTCCTCAGGGGAATTTGCCAGGGGGGAGCTGTCGCAAGGAGCCACATGGCCCAGGAGCCTCTGAAAAAGTTTCAGTGGAACCGCTGTTCCCTGTTTGAACGCCTTCAAACAGGCCAGCACTGACTGGGCGTGCTCGTTCGTAAGGCGCACTGTCAAGGAGACTAAGTCCAACTCCAATCCGAGAAAAGAGATGCTCTGAACCGGGAGGAGCTTGCTCTTTTCCCAGTTGACCCGAAGCCCTAGTCGGCTGAGGTGTGAGAGCACCAGGTCCCTGTGTGCGCACAACATGTCTCGAAAGTGAGCTAGGATTAGCCAGTCGTCGAGATAGTTGAGAATACGAATGCCCACATCCCTTAATGGGGCAAGGGCTGCCTCTGCAATCTCCGTAAAGATGCGACGAGACAGGGACAGGCCGAAAGGGAGGACTTTGTACTGATACGCCTGACCCTCGAACGCGAACCGCAGGAAGGGTCTGTGTCAAGGAAGGATCGAGACGTGGAAGTACGCATTCTTCAGGTCTACCACCGCGAACCAATCTTGATGCCAGACGCTCGCCAGAATGCGTTTTTGCATCAGCATCTTGAATGGGAGTCTGTGTAAAGCCCGGTTCAGTACTCGCAGGTCCAAGATTGGCCGCAACCCACCGCCTTTTTTCAGTATGATGAAGTAGGGGCTGTAAAACCCTTTCTTCATCTCGGCTGGAGGGACAGGTTCTTTCGCATCCTTCCGTAGGAAGGTAGCGATCTCCGTGCGCAGGGTGGCAGCGTTTTCGCCCTTGACCAAGGTGAAGTGAATACCGCTGAACCAGGGCAGGCGCCTGGCAAACTGAATCGCGTAGCCGAGTCGGACGGCCGGATCAGCCATCGTGACGGGTTGGAAAGCGTAAGCCACGCGTCCAAGTTCCGCGCAAGGGGGACCGAAGGGATGACGTCGTAGGACATACTGGCAGGTGGGGCCTCGCGGCGTGGCGGAGCACGAGGTGCCACAGCACGTCGTGGCCGTGCTGAGTCTAGGGACATCAAAGCACTTACCTTGCTCCTTGTGACCACCCCTGGAACAGCCTGGGACAGGGGAGGAAGAGGCCTGTCCTCAAAACCCATGGAGACTGCCACATCGGGGGCAGCTGTGTGCCACAGTTGGGTGCTCAGGGGCGGAAATGCCACCACTGGAATGCCAATCCTGCAAGAAAAAGCCCGTGGACGGTAGTCATGGTGATGACCGTACACACCGGGTATGTGACCCAGGGAGGAAGGAAGCCGCTCTTTTGCTGAACTGTTGGGCACCACAGCCACTTGGGCATGCGGCGAAATCAAACATAAAGGCAACAAAAGATTTTCCACCCGGCCCTCCACCGGAGGATGGAGTGGTCTTCTTACCAGCTTCACGTGAGTGGGTTCCCTTGTCCCTGGGTCGCCCGTCTCAGGGGCACTTCGAGGACCTCTGTGGGTTCTCCGGCACCGGCTGTGAGACGGGCAGTGGGCTCCACACCAGGGCCGGGCCGAAGGGGCGGGCTGCGGTGGAGCCGGTGCAGTCAACGCAGGGGGACGCCCATGGTGACGAGCAGACGGGGTGCGGGATCTTGAGCCATGCCGGGCAGGATGTGCCGGATTGCCTCCGTCTGCTGCTTCACCGTCGAGAACTGCTGGGCAAAGTCGCCGAATAGGCCCGCCCGGGAAATGGGGGCAGCAAGGAACCGTGTCTTGTCGGTCTCGCCCATCTCGACCAGGTTGAGCCAAAGGTGGCGCTCCTGGACCACTAGTGTGGCCATCGTCCACCTGAGAGACCGCGCCGTGACCTTCGTCGCCCGGAGAGCGAGGTTGGTCGCCGAGCGCAGTTGCTGCATCAAATCTGGGGCGGAACTACCCTCGTGCAGTTCTTTCAGTGCCTTGGATTGGTGGAACTGCAGGAGAGCCATGGCGTGCAGGGTAGAGGCGGCTTGTCCAGCAGCACTGTAGTCTTTAGCCGTCAGGGACGACGTGAGCCTACAGGGCTTAGGGCGTCTGCGCCAGGTGGCGGCACTCTGCGGGCAAAACTGAGTTGAAAAAGAAAGGCAAAAAACATCCTAAACAAACAACCAAAATGGAAAAGTGGTTTGGCACAGACTGCAAAACATTAAGAAAACAACTCAGAAAATTATCAAATCAAAAACACAATGAACCAAACAATTCAGACATAACAACTGACTACTGTTCAAAACTACATCAGTTTTGGGATTTGTGGAACAATTTGAGCACAACAAAACAACAAGATTTACCAATCCAAAATAGAGAAATCTGGAAAAAACATTTTGAAAACTTGTGTAAAGAAATCCCACCAACACAACTAAATGAGAAATATAATCAGGTAAATCAAAGACTACAACTATATGAAAACAAAATAAAAAAGAATCAAAATCCACTTGACTTTCCAATTACACATGACGAATTGGTTCAAAACTTAAAAGCCAAAAATGCTAAAAATCTTGTGGTGCTGACAACATCCTAGGTGAAATGCTGGTGATGGCTGCGCTCAAATTATTCAAACTTGTACTTAGTTCAGGCTGTTTCCCTGACATCTGGAGCCAAGCACTTATTACACCAATTCACAAGAGTGGAGACAAATTGGACCCTAATAATTTCAGAGGCATTTGTGTGAGCATTAATCTGGGGAAGTTATTTAATTGTATTTTAAATAATAGAATTCTAAACTTCCTTAATGAGCACAGTGTCCTGAGCAAGAGTCAGATTGGCTCCCTTCCAAATCATAGAACTACGGACCACATTTACACCCTACACGCCCTAATCAATAAACACGTAAACCAGAACAAAAAAAGGAAAACATTTGCGTGCTTTGTTGATTTAAAAAAAGCATTTGATTCTATTTGGCATGAGGACTATATTACAAATTGTTACAAAGTGGTGTAGGGGGTAATGTTTATGACATCATAAAATCAATGTATTCGGACAACACATGTGCAATAAGAATTGGCAACAAACAAACAGAGGTCTTCACCCAGAAGGGAGGAGTGCGGCAGGGCTGTAGTCCGAGTCCAACACTGTTCAACATTTACATTAATGGATTAGCGGTGCAGTTGGAACAGTCTACAGCCCCTGGACTCACTCTGCAAGACAAAGACATCAAGTTTTTGCTCTATGCAGATGACCTGGTGCTGCTGTCACCCACTCCACAGGGACTACAGCAACATCTGGACCTGCTGGAGAACTACTGCCAGAACTGGGCCCTGGCAGTAAACCTGAAGAAGACAAACATTATGGTCTTTCAGAAAAAGCCCAGATGTCATGAACACAGATACCAGTGTGTGAATATGTTTTATGTATATTACCCCAGTATGTCACCCAATTGTTCAACACAGTGATCCTCAGTACATGTATGTGTATTAATTTATGTGTATGTAAACATGTCAGTGGTCTTCAGTTATTCAGCGGTTCTGATTTTGTATTTGTTAAATCGCTTAACTACATTTAATTATAGATTAACGTGTTGTTCTGTTTTTACACAACCTCTGCTTTGGCAATATTGTACTGTTTACAGTCATGCCAATGAACAGACAGACAGACAGATAGCACTGATTCTTGAGATAAGGGACAAAACATGTCTTACATACAAAAGTCATCTTTATTTTAAAAATCAAGAAATTCATAACAATAAAAATACTGTAAAAGTTAAATCTAAAGGAAATGTGTATACTCATGGCATTTTTTACTTATATTTTTAAATAATTTCATTAGAATTTTTTCAAATGCATGCTGTATACTTGGAAGCACATGTAACTTAACCTGTCCTCAGCAAGAGGTCACAATGTTAAACAGCTAAACAAAGTGTTTAAAAATGCAACAAATTCATAAATATAAATATCAAATGAAAGGTAGGATCTGTAAGATATCAAACAACACATTAAGAAAACTTTTAATTATATTTTCCATAAAAAACTGCCTATCAAAGTTGTGTCCTCACTTTGCGTCAACTCCGTCAGATTTCTTTTTAATCCTGAATAAATCAGAAAATGTCCTGGTCAGCTTTAACTCTGAGTACCCCTTTCCCACTTCCTGCTCATGGTGGATGCAACAGTAGGACACGTGGTCTGGTCAGTTTGATATTTTTCATATTTTAAACAAACAATGTATAAGTCTCTGCGGTCACAGCTTCAACTTATCAACTCCGTCATTCTCATTATTATAATTTCTGTTAAAATTATGGGATCAATTTAGGCATTTTAGTGTAGTTTATAGAGGCATGTTCAACTGGGTGGGGGGGGGGGGGGGTGGCTCCAGTGTACAACACATGGTTAAGATGGAAAAATATTAAATTTTGTCAACTCAGTCAAAATTTTCAGAATAGTATGAAAACAGAAGAAAAAAAAATAAATAAAAAAAAAATAAATATTGAATGTATTTTATCACTAACTCCTTTACTGAAGAATATTATTAGATAATTAAAGACTTTACACTTGTTGGATGAATCAAATTAAAATATCATGCTTTTTGGTGTGTCGGACAGAGTTGACACAAATGACAGTAAGATGCAAGTTATGAAGTGAATAAATTTCAATTTTCAGAAGAAACAAAACGCGTTTTTATAAAAACCTGTTCCCTTACATCGTTCGTTAGCTGAGACCAGTTTGAAAGAAACGAGGGAAAGAAAAGAAACGGAGACAATCTGAAAGAGAATCCAGTGATGGAGAGAGAAAGAAGAGAAGAAACACTGAATCCAGCACAGAGGTGAGAGTCAGAGAGAGAGAAGATGAAGTTTAATACAGATCAGAGTAACAGTGTTGTTTTACTCAACAGATACAGACTGATGATCAGTAAAATAATGAATGTAAACAGCACTGTGTTATATTGTTTAGTGCAGAGAAAGAACAGACCTGACTCTTTTTAAACTAATGTCCAGAACATATTTTTCATGAATGACAGTATTTCCAGATAAAAGTGATATTTGCAGCTCAGATGAAAAGACCTCCATCTAATGTGTTTGCTACACATATGACATTCAAATGCACAGTTTTTGCATTCATTTATGCATTTTTGTTCTGTCGTGGAACGTGAGACACCTTTTCTTTCCCTCTCAGTAAGAAAAACTCTCAAAGTCAGGAGTTCCAGTTTCTTATCTGGTATTACCTCATGCATTCGCCTACCTCATGCATTCGCCCATCTCATTATTTTTTGTAGTCAATGGATACCATCCGCCACCATTATCTAACAAAGCCTCTGACTTATTTTTAAAGGTGGAAACCTGGATTTTAGTCCATTTAAAAAAAAAAAAAATTCTTTTAAATTCATTTATTATAAAAGTATTCATTTTGAATAAATAAAATATACCAGTCTAAGCATAATATGGTCATTTTGATCATTGGCTGTGTTAATCATTAACTTTAGCTGTGTTTCGCAGTGCTTTCTCGTATCATGGTACCATTGTTTCTGCTATAGCTGAGTGCACTGAGTGTTTCTTGCAGCATACGCACTTTCAATATCCTCATATGCCCCCTCCTGGGTCACACAAAGTCCAGGCTATTCTATATTAGTACTTGTCTATGTTTGATATATAAAAATACACTATGATATAGAAAAATATACTATATATTCCCTCATTTGAGACTTATTAAAAGTCTCACTTCTATCGCCCTTTCCCAGAGTGCAACCTCACAAGCCAGTCTCCTTCATTCCTTCCTAGTGACCAATATAAGTCACACATTACTCTAACAATGACTGCTCTTATGGGACTGCACTCCAGAGGAGAAATAAGACCAAACATCTCCCCTCATATTTGACTAGAAGGAAGTAAAATATCTCATCTCCTTAGCTAAGTTCTTTGTGGAGGGTAACAGCAATCAGATTCTTGTATAAAGCATGTGCGTGCAAAGTTGGCCTTGCGTTATTTAGAATACACCAGTGATTAGACTTATTTCAGTAGTAACATACTACAGTGATTAGACAATATCAGTAGACTACTCAGCATATGATATGTCCCACAGTGCCAGAGGAACTCACAGACATTTCCGGTAGCCTGGAGTGCTATCTGGTGGTGTTGGAGCAGACAGCGGGTTTTAAAACCACCAGTAGAGCCTTGCTCTTGCTGCTAAGCACTAAGGTGCTTGTCAATCCTTTCTTCATTTTATGATATCATATGGCCCATCAGTGGTACTTCCAGTATTTTTCAGAGTTCATAAATGCATGCTATATTTGATTTAAAAATTGAGGAGTGGTGGTGGCGGCATAGTGGGCTAAAGCACATAACTGGTAATCTGTTCAATCCCCACAGCCACCACCATTGTGTCCAGGGGTATTGTCCCTGTAATAAGTACACTGTAAGTCGCTTTGGATAAAAGCGTCTGCCAAATGCATAAATGTAAATGTAAAATTCAAAGTAAACCTTCTTTTTGTTTCTTTTTAATTCTGGTTACATTACCTTGTAACACAGATAATGATCTGCTGCAGACCTTCATCATTCCCTTGCATTCACATAGCTTGATTAAACAACAAACATCGTTTAAAAGAACATAATAACTTCAGGAAGAGATAATAATAACTTCAGGAAGGGGTATATGCCAAAATAATAAACATAATACCCTCTAACTTCCTGTTTACTCTATCCACTCTAAAGTGCTACCTAATTTTATTATAAAAGAAAATACAGTGAGTATACTGACTCCCTTACTACCAAAAACAATAGAAAATTGAAAAAAAAAGAGTCAAAAATAAAAAGGCTCCCCTTCCCTACAAGTTTTGTGTAAATCCAGGGTTTTACTAGAACTCGTCCAGCTTGTTCAGTCCAGGGCCTGTGGGGTATATAGTGGCCCCAATATCAATTCCAGATGGCTTTACAGACACACCATCTGTTTGGCTGCAGCATTGGCCATCATTGATCTGAGAAGAGGCACAACTCAACAAAACAACAGTACAAAAATAACAACAGCTACAGCTATTATTATTCCTACTTTAGTAAGCCATTCTCTCCAGGATCCAAATAGGTTGTCAAACCATTTTCCAATATGTTGATCTCTCCCTGCATTCGCAGTCACTTCTTCTCGTAGATTTTTCAATTTTTTCACTGCTGTGGTAAAGGATCCATCAGGAGCTGTATTGTTTGGGATATAACTACATTACACAGACACCACCTTTTTCTGCCAATAGCCAGCTTAGTGCCTGTCTATTTTGCCATGTCATTTTGCTTGTTGCAGCTAACTGGTCACCTAAAGCCTTTAATGCTTCATCAGTGTAACTGATAAATTTTTGCTGATTATAATAAATGTAATTGATTGATTCTGCATTCTTATTGGGTGTTATCCATTCGATTATAGACTCAAAACCTGATTTTATTTAATCTCTAGCTTTAAATTCCTGTGGTATTCCTCTTGGTTGACCAATTGCGTCTATTATTACATTCGGGTCTGGCTGATATGCTCTCTTCGCTCTATGTTTGTTCTGTACTGTTTTTCTAGATTCAGTCTGGATTTTAGATTCTTCTGGGTCCCATGTTAACATAGTTATTTCTTGCACTAGTCTTACTCTGGTGCATATTCCTTTCCAATTTATTGTCAATGCAGCCTGCAGTCGTTTTCCTCCACAAACCCATAAATAGTCTGCTGTGGGTAATGTTTGCTCCTCATATAGCTCTAGTAGAGGAATAGCCAAAGTTTGGTTATTACACAGTGATAAGCAGTCTTCATCAGATTTAAACATATAGTTTGGGGAATGTAAACTTTCCTTTTATTGTGGGCACCGCAAATGCTGTTCCATTGTGTTTAAAAAAACAATTCTGCTCGTGTATTTCTTCGTCCACATGCCAAATTATTGTGCAATTACCTCTAAATTTTCCCACATTAACTACTCCAATGGATTTATTGAAGCACTCATATTCAAGCTTGAGGTTTATGTCATATTTTAAGGGGGTTTCTCTTTTTCTTCGATTTATTCTTATGTCTAGACGCTTACACTCAGTTCCCCAATGTTCACTCGTATAGTATTTTTGATAATTTGGACTTCCTAGGCACCCCAGATACTCAGCTGTTCAAAAGGATGCTTTTCTCTCAGTGCAATACTTTGTACAATTTTGTGAATAATGTTGGGCGCATTGTGCATAATCATATCGACTGGGCCCAACCTTAAGCTTTTTCAGAGGTGATGGTGAACATACCAGACAACTAGACATTCCTGATTGTTTTGCTGTATGTTCTGTCCATTTGAACCAATCATTCTGATATGCATTCTCTAGTAATCTTTCTCTTTCTGATATCAGATCAGTTTCATAATCCGTGTTATTAGTAGGCACTTCTAATGATAACTCTACAGTTTGATTTTTTGTTTCATTCATATAGATTTTTGGTCGGTGATCTGTGCCTCTATAGGGATCCTGATAGTCTTCATAATCATCATTAAAGGGATCATAAAAGGGATCAGAGGTTGAGATGCTAAAAGACCTCTTTTTAATAGATTTATTTACTTGAGTACCTTGTGTTGAATTAGTGGCATTATGGAGATCATCTGAGATACTGAAATCCTTCAAGTTGTGAGAAGTAAATTGTACGAAACTCTCCTGGTCCTGGTGAGAAGTGACTTTCAGGAGACCCTTCCTGTCCTGAATCTGGGGAGTTGTCACTGGAAAGCCTTGGGGATTGGTATCTGGGAGACCTTGGGTCTGAGGTAGCTGCTGCGTCAGATGTAGTAACATCAGTATCAATATCAGAACTTCTCTCATCTTCCTGTCCTGTCTCCACTGATTGTAGTACATCCTCCTGCAGCATGCTCAGCTGCCCTAGAATGAGGTGTAGCAGTGTCACTACTCTCGCCCTCCTGCTCTGAACTTTCCTCTTCTTGTTCTGCTCTGTCTTGGTCATGGGCTTCAGGCTCTCTTTCAGCTTCAGGAGGATCAACGTCTAAATCTTCCTGATCTTCTGCTCTATCTATTTGTTCCTCTGGTCTTGGTAATCTCAGTTTAGACACCCTAGTGCAGTGATATAAATGATACCACGTTGTGCTACCTTCTACTTGTACTGCTGTTGGAGTTGCTCTAACTACTTTGTAAGGTCCTTGCCTTCTGGGTTCAATCCATCTTCTCCTAAAAACTCTCAAATAAACTTGGTCTCCAAGAACTATGGGACACGGCACTTCTTCCTGCCTGGGTCCCCTGTTCTGTTCCTGTGAATAAATATCTTTGTGTATAACAGTTAATTGTCTCATGTAAGCCCTTAGCTCCATCTGTAACTGTTCTAAAGGTGGGCCTTCATAAGGACCTCTCAAATACTATACTGGCATGGGTCTGCCTGTTAGCATTTCATGCGGTGTTAGATTAGTGATTCTATTGGTCTGCATTCGGTATTTCATCAATGCAAGGGGTAGAGCATCTACCCAACTGAGTTGAGTATCAGTGCGGATTTTGTTGATCTTAGCTTTGGGAGTTCCATTCACTCTTTCTACCATTCCCTGGGACTGTGGATGATAGACACACCCTAGTCTTTGTTTTATTCTCAACTGTTGTATCACTGTTCTTTGAATGAATGCTGAGCCATTGTCAGAACTAATTTGAGATGGTATGCCAAATCTTGGAATGAACTCTCTGGTTAAAAATTTGATCACAGTTTGAGGTCCCTGGTCTTCTGATGGTACTGCCTCTACCCATCTACTGAATCCGTCTATTATCACCAACATGTATCTTTTTCCTCATATTGATTTTGTCATATCCACATAGTCCATTACCAGGTGTTTAAATGGTCCTTCTGGGACTGGTATGTGACCTATTGGAGCAGATGTACCCTTTCTGACATTATTTTTGGCACAAATTTCACATTCAGCTAAAAATTTCTACCATCTACCATTGCCTGTAGATATGGGGACCAATACCCCTGTCTTTTTATTTTTCTAATTACCTCCCCCCTTGCGCAATGGTCAAAACCATGTGTATCTGAGTTTAAAATAGTAAGGAGTGCTGTTGGAGCAGTCATGTGTCCTTCATGAGATTGCCATATGCAATTTACATCTCTGCTCGTACCTTTTTGTTGCCATACCCCATGTTCATAAGGGCCAGCTTGATGTTGCATACGTTCAATATCATCTAATTGGGGTTGAAGCTGAAGTAAAACTGATACAGTTGCCATTACTGCTACTTGGCATCCTGAGGCCTTTTTGGCATGCAAGTCTGCAGCATTATTACCTTGAATGACAAAATCATTGCCTTTTTTGTGTGCTTGACAATTGATAATATCCAATTTCTTTGGATGCATCATGGCCGAAATGAGCTTGATTATTTGGTCTCTGTGCTGAATTGGTGTCCCATCACTCTTTTTGAAACCTCTTTGTTTCCAAACTGCTCCAAATAGATGGCATACTCCATGTGCATATGCTGAATCTGTATAAATATTAACAGTTTGATTTTTTGCCATTAAACAAGCCTCAGTCAGTGCTTTTAATTCAGCCAATTGTGCCGAGCATGGCTGTTCACAATGCTGCGACACAATTGGAACAAAATTTTTGTCTTCTCTCTAGACAATAGCATTATAACCATCCCAGTTACTTTGCACTGGTCAAGCTACAAGCATTCAAAGGTGGGGATCACCTTTTGTGCAAATACTTAAATTGATCTAAGTTGAAAGAGGTCTATTACTAAATAAATTCTTGAACAAACAAGAGTGGAGTTTCTTTCAGCATGTATTCAAACTATTTACACATTCATTATCCACAAACCCCATATATTGCAAATCATACACAAATATATACATAAATACAATTCAATGTTTTTGTCGTGTGCATGTGTATGTATGTGTAGTGAATCGAAATGTCCAGTACAGTCCACTGCTGTTTGAGAGCATAAACAGTTCAGGAAATGAAGGAAACCAGTTTTATCTGTAGATGAGCAGAGTTACAAAGGTTGACGAAGTCGATTGTTGTCCTACGCTTAGATGTTTTGTCAATTGCAAGGTTTCATACCAAACAAACCAAAAGAGTTGCTTCAGCAATATACAGGTGCATCTCAATAAATTAGAATGTCATGGAAAAGTTCATTTATTTCAGTAATTCAACTCAAATTGTGAAACTCGTGTATTAAATAAATTCAATGCACACAGACTGAAGTAGTTTAAGTCTTTGGTTCTTTTAATTGTGATGATTTTGTCTCACATTTAACAAAAACCCACCAATTCACTATCTCAAAAAATTAGAATACATCATAAGACCAATAAAAAAACATTTTTAGTGAATTGTTGGCCTTCTGGAAAGTATGTTCATTTACTATATATGTACTCAATACTTGGTAGGGGCTCCTTTTGCTTTAATTACTGCCTCAATTCGGCGTGGCATGGAGGTGATCAGTTTGTGGCACTGCTGAGGTGGTATGGAAGCCCAGGTTTCTTTGACAGTGGCCTTCAGCTCATCTGCATTTTTTGGTCTCTTGTTTCTCATTTTCCTCTTGACAATACCCCATAGATTCTCTATGGGGTTCAGGTCTGGTGAGTTTGCTGGCCAGTCAAGCACACCAACACCATGGTCATTTAACCAACTTTTGGTGCTTTTGGCAGTGTGGGCAGGTGCCAAATCCTGCTGGAAAATGAAATCAGCATCTTTAAAAAGCTGGTCAGCAGAAGGAAGCATGAAGTGCTCCAAAATTTCTTGGTAAACGGGTGCAGTGACTTTGGTTTTCAAAAAACACAATGGACCAACACCAGCAGATGACATTGCACCTCAAATCATCACAGACTGTGGAAACTTAACACTGAACTTAAAGCAACTTGGGCTATGAGCTTCTCCACCCTTCCTCCAGACTCTAGGAACTTGGTTTCCAAATGAAATACAAAACTTGCTCTCATCTGAAAAGAGGACTTTGGACCACTGGGCAACAGTTCAGTTCTTCTTCTCCTTAGCCCAGGTAAGACACCTCTGACGTTGTCTGTGGTTCAGGAGTGGCTTAACAAGAGGAATACGACAACTGTAGCCAAATTCCTTGACACGTCTGTGTGTGGTGGCTCTTGATGCCTTGACCCCAGCCTCAGTCCATTCCTTGTGAAGTTCACCCAAATTCTTGAATCGATTTTGCTTGACAATCCTCATAAGGGTGCGGTTCTCTCGGTTGGTTGTGCATCTTTTTCTTCCACACTTTTTCCTTCCACTCAACTTTCTGTTAACATGCTTGGATACAGCACTCTGTGAACAGCCAGCTTCTTTGGCAATGAATGTTTGTGGCTTACCCTCCTTGTGAAGGGTGTCAATGATTGTCTTCTGGACAACTGTCAGATCAGCAGTCTTCCCCATGATTGTGTAGCCTAGTGAACCAAACTGAGAGACCATTTTGAAGGCTCAGGAAACCTTTACAGGTGTTTTGAGTTGATTAGCTGATTGGCATGTCACCATATTCTAATTTTTTGAGATAGTGAATTGGTGGGTTTTTGTTAAATGTGAGCCAAAATCATCACAATTAAAAGAACCAAAGACTTAAACTACTTCAGTCTGTGTGCATTGAATTTATTTAATACACGAGTTTCACAATTTGAGTTGAATTACTGAAATAAATGAACTTTTCCACGACATTCTAATTTATTGAGATGCACCTGTAAGTGTGTTTGTCTGTAAACGCGTAGAGGTAGCCACAGCCGATGAGCAAGAACTACATCATAAACAAATCCTGCTTGAGCAGGAAAAAAACAGTCTCTCAAACAGGATTGGGAAATAGGTTGCAGAAAACCATGAGGCAGCATCCAACAGACCCTAGCACTTACTCTACTACTTCCTGTTTTATACCATACAGAGTATGCTCTTGTGTCCCCCTAGTGGCTAGGAAGAAAATAGCAACCATAATCGTAATATCATAATAAATAAACCTTGTGACAGGCAGTGACTGTTACATATCCATCCCCTCATGTTAGAACTTTTCCTACATTGCCAAAATAAGGTTTCAAATTCTGTACATGGAAAGAATCTACATATTCTGGTTGTTCAATGAATGATACCGAGTAATTAACCAAGACGACATTTAACCACTTTGGCAGGACCTTTCCATTTGGCAGCCAGTTTAGCCATAAAACCTTCATCAGCACATGACAGAGGATGCGTACGAACCCATACTAAATTTCCAATTTGAAAGTGAACTTGTCACCTTCGAAGATTATAGTTCTTGCGTTGTTTGCTCTGGGCCCGCTCAACATTCCTTTGCACAATTTGAATTAGTTCCTTTGACTTTTCCAGGATAGGGTAGGCTGGACTGTTTGGATCAGGTGGTCTCAGGATAGCTCTCTCTAGAGGTCCTTTCAATTTGCAACCATGCATGACTTCAGCTGGGGTGAATCCCGTACTTTCAAGCCATGTCTTATTGATAGCAAATCGGAATTCTGCTAGCCACCTGTCCCAATGGCGATGATGGTTGTGCACATATGAGGCAATCATGGTCTTGAGTGTTCCGTTTACTCGTTCGGTCAAATTGGTTTGTGGGTGAGCAGTGGTGGTAAGTTTCTGGATGTCATTCCATTGTTTGCAGATTAGTCTGATGAGTTGGGAAGTGAATTGTGTTCCTCGGTCAGACACCAAGTACCTAGGAGTGCCCCATCTGGTAAAGATTTCTTCAACAAGAATACGTAAACTTTGAATGGTTTACTCAGGTCAGGGCCAATGAGGATTGGTGCACTAATCAACTCACCCTTAATCAACTCGAAGGAGTTCTGACATGCTTCTGTCCACATCCAAGTAGCTCCTTTCCTTTTCAGTGCATGCAATGGTGCAACCTTCTCGGAGAAGTTTGGAATAAATCTATGGTACCAGCCTGCCATACCTAGAAATCGTTGCACTTCCTTCAGAGACTTCGGCACAGGGAAATTGTTAACAGCATTGACTTTGTCTTTATCTGTCTTTATTCCTTCAACTGAAATCACATGTCCAAGAAATTTCAATGACTTCTGCATCAAGTTGCACTTTTGAAGTTAAGCCTGCCTTTTGCAAGCATTGCAACACTTCTCTCAGATGGTTAAGATGCTCTTGCTCAGATTTTGAGTACACTACAATATCATCAATGTACACAAAACAGTTTTTTCCTTTCTGATCCTTTAACACAAACTCCATAAGACATTGAAACGAGGCTGCTGAGTTTTTAAGGCTGAAAGGTAATTGTAAAAATTCATATAGCTCTGATTGTGTCACAAAAGCAGTTTTGTGAATGCTTTCAAGGTCCATCTCAACTTGCCAATATCCACTTTTAAGATTGAGGGTACTGAAAACTGCAGCTCTATGCACAGACTCAAGGATATCATGGATCTGAGGCATAGGATATCCATCTAGATACGTCTTTGCATTGAGACCTCTGAAATCAATACAAAATCTTTGTCCACCTCCCTTTTTTGGCACTAGGACTACAGTGGCAACCCAAGAAGAAAATAAAGGTCAGATGATCTTCTTATCCAACATCGACTTGATCTCCTGGTCGATGAAGGCTTGTTTTTCTTGTGACACATGGTAAGCTTTCTTATGAACAGGTACCTCGTTGATGGTGACAATGCGATGTTTAACCATATTGGTGTGTCTGATTTCACTTTTGCAGACAGTAGGCCATTCTTGGAGTAGATGAAGTTGTGACTGGTATATGGAAGATGTATCAGCGTTTGTGACCAGCTGTTGAATATATTGCCTGGATTCTATTGTTTCTTCTGGAATAGGTAAGGCAATGAAAAGTGACAGCAATGTATCTGTAGCAGGAGGAGTCAAGAATGAAAATGTTTAGGGTTCACATGATGCCATGCGAGAGACAGACGTGTGAATGACGAGCTCTGCGAACTTTGCTAGTTTTTTTTATTTATTTTCATGTTGTGATCCGGTGAGATTCGATACACCCAATTACATACTTGCTCTTTGAGGTAAACATGGCAAAGAAGTCAAAATCCTCAGACTCTGGAGACATTAAAAGACACTTACGTGTTCAAGCTGAGGCCTCTGACGGGACTGCGAGCCGGGGAATCGATTTGGATGGCATGTCGGGAGAAGATATTCTGCGTCAGTTGTCCAACATGTCGGTGATGCTGACGAAGGTTCTTGCTGATTTGGAGGATCTCGCTGTAATACGTCGATCGATTACGGCGATGGAAACAAAGCTTTCTTGGAAGAACCATAATATTTTCTTGTTCCCGGACTTTGCGAATTCCACAAGAGAGAAACGCGATTGGTTCAGGGAATGCAAGAAACTCTTACATCAGAAAAAGATCTCGTTTGCTCTGATGTTCCCGGCCAAACTGAGAATGGAAATGAAGAATGGTCGCAAAGTATTTACTTGTCCAAAACAGGCACTCTTTATAAATACAATGGAGTAAGCCACTTGATGTTTCTTATATTAGTGGACTGACTCGCGGTTCAGGAACTCTATTATCTAAGGAAGCTGGGTGCCATTTTTGTTTCTTTTTGTGTTGACTCCGCCTAGCGGCTGGAGTTTGTTTTATGGCATGACTCCAAGAAATTTTGAGATTGAGAGATTTTGCATTGACGGAAGATTTTTTTTTACACAGAAGTTCACGGCCAGATCGAGAATGGACACATTGGATGACCACAGGATATCTATATGCTCACATAAAGGACGTCTTTTGTAAAGTTGACAGGCTGAGCAAGTTATGGTGTTTTTTTTTTTTTTTTTTTTGCGTGGCCTCCAAGTTAGTTTGGCTCTTGATCATCCGAGGAACCGGGATGCCGGTTTTGTTTTTTGCGCTGGCTCTGCCTAACGGCTGGAGCTTGTTTTGTGGAATTACACAACTTCGGGACAGTTGTGGTTAAATATGTTTGTTCTTTGTGCTTATGCCTCCTAGTAGAATGATTACCTCATCTGCTGCACTCATAACAGCCAGTTCACTGAACAATTGTTTGTCTGTCCAAGGAAACTGAACGGTTTTATATCAGCTGGAGTTTATTTTGAGGAGGAACACACCTTCAAGACAGTTCTGTGAATGAATCTACATGTTTTTTCTGTTATTCTGCCTGTTGGCTGGGGTATGTTTTACAAAGTATTTTCTGTTATTGTAATTGTGTCTCACATAATTTGTGCAGAAGCACCGGACTCGAGCATTCCGATGGCAAAGTTGTCGCGGGGGCTCTCGTAGGCGTACATGGACTCTTTGAGTTTAAAGGGATTATCGCCGGTTGGCGCTTTCGTGCGCGGGGTTAATGCACACCTTTTTCTTTTTTCTGTTTGTTTTGTTCCGAGGGAAGTTCGGGGTTTGATTGTTGCATTAATGGGGAATGTGGTCTGTATAATTTTGTTTTTGACACACTCATTTTTTTTATTTTTTATTAAATCAATATTTCAAAAGTTAATATGAATGGATTATCTCTCTCCACATGGAATGTAAATGGGTTGGGGCACCCCATAAAAAGAAGGAAGGTTATTTCTGTTCTTAAGCGCAAGAAATATGATATAGTGTTTCTTTAAGAAACGCATCTTTCCCCGCAAGAAGCTGAAAATTTGGGAAGATAAGGGGTGGATGCGTTTTCTTTAGTGCTGGCTCAAGTGAGAGCAGAGGAGTCATTATATTGATTAATAAACATCTACAATTCAAATGTCTCAAACAGGAAATATTAGGAAGTATATTAGGATAAATTAGGAAGAGTCGTTGTGTTAGGAGAAATTCAGGGGCAAAGAATGATTTTGGCTAATATTTACGTACCTAACACTGATGATCAGGGCTATTTTATAGATCTTGAAAGGATGTTGCAAGCTGCTGCCACCCCTCATGATATGATATAATATTGGGAGGAGACTTTAATCTTTTGATGGACTCAGTCCTTGATCAGTCCTTAGTCCTTGATCATAGTGAAGCAAAAGTGTGTAAGCCCCCTACAGCTACATTGACATTTCACAAGATCTGTAAAAATTTTGGTCTTGTAGATATCTGGCGACTTTTGAACCCATGTGGTAGGGATTATACATTTTTTTCATCAGTTCATAAGATTTACTCTAGAATAGATTTTTTTTATATCGAAGTCCCTCATTTCATCTGTTGTTGATCACTCAATTGGAAATATCTTAGTCTCAGATCACGCCCTGGTGAGTTTAGAGATATTGCCACATACAGAGAAAAGGAAAGGCGCTTTAATGTATCCCTTTTGCAAAATCCTGATTTTCAACAAATGTTAAAGACTGAAATCAGTGTCTATATGGAGACCAACTGGTCCTCGGTATCCTCTGTGGGCATGGCTTGGGAGGCACTTAAGGCGGTTCTTAGGGGCCGGATCATACAGTATGCCTCATTTATCAAAAAATTCAAAGCACGAGAACTTGTGGAGTTGAAAGGAAATATTGAAAGTGCCGAGGCAGAGCTGAAGCGCTGTATGTCATCTGATGGCCTCAGAGAATTGACCGATTGAAATACAGGTATAATACTATTCTGTTGCAGAAAGTGGAGTTTTGGTTGTTCAGGGCAAGACAGTCATACTTTGAGTCAGGGGACAAAGCAGGGAAGCTTTTGGCTAGATATATTAAGCAGAGAGAGTCTTTTTCTACTATTCCCTCAGTGAAATCTGCTGGTGGTGAAATTTTTACCTCAGCCATTTATATTAATAATGCTTTTAAAGAATTCTATCTTGATCTCTATAGTTCCACATCTTCGTCTACTGATGATGATATTAGGAACTTTGTGGAACCATTAGATCTTCCTAAACTGACGAATGAGCAAAAAAGCTCTCTTGATTCTGAGATAAACTTGGAGGAACTTGACGAGGTAATCAAGTCCCTACCTACTGGTAAGGCTCCGGGGCCAGATGGTTTTGCCGCTGAATTTTTTAGATCCTATGCTACAGAACTCCAAGTGAGTTTAAAAGTTACTGTCCAATTTCCCTGATCCAGCTAGATGTAAAAATTCTGGCTAAAATTTTGGCTAACTGATTAAGTAAGGTTATGACATCTCTTATACATATAGATCAGGTGGGGTTTATTCGGGGCCGGAGCTCTTCTGACAACATTAGGCGTCTCATCAACATCATGTGGTCAGTGGCGAATGATCAGACTCCGGTCGCTGCCATCTCACTTGACGCCGAAAAGGCATTTGATATGGTAGAATGGGATTATCTTTTTAAGATTTTGGAAATATATGGGTTCGGGAGTACGTTTATTGGTTGGATCAAGTTACTTTATAAACACCCTGTAGCAGCAGTACAAACAAATGGATTAATTTCAGATTATTTTACTCTGGATAGGGGCACCCGTCAGGGCTGCCCTCTTTCCCCATTATTGTTCTGTCTTGCCCTGGAACCATTAGCAGCCGCGATAAGAAAAGATGTTGATTTTCCAGGGGTGATGGCGGGAGGTGTGGCGCATAAGCTTCTGCTTTATGCAGATGATATTTTATTATTCGTCTCCGACCCCACTAGATCTATGCCTTGCCTCCACAGAATTATTAATTCCTTTTCCAAATTCTCAGGATACAAAGTCAATTGGTCTAAATCCGAAGCTTTGGCTTTGACAGCATACTCTCCAGTAACGGCCTTCCAGCCAGGCGCCTTCCAGTGGCCCAAACATGGCATTAAGTATTTGGGCATTTTATTCTCAACAAATTTGTTTGATTTAGTCAGAGTTCATTTTGACCCTTTAATAAAATGGTTTTCGAGCAATGTAGACAGGTGGGCTTCAATACATTTATCGATGATTGGGAAGGTTAATGTTATTAAAATGAATTGTATTCCAAAATGTAACTACTTGCTACAGTCTCTCCCTGTAGATGTCCCCCTTTCTTATTTCAAGCAATTTGATAGCATGGCGAAGTCTTTCATTTGGAGTGGTAAGCGCCCCAGACTACATTTCAATAAATTACATAGGCCAATTGACAAAGGTGGGCTAGGCCTACCCAAGATTTTGTTTTATTATTATGCATTCGGTCTCAGACATTTGGCTCATTGGTCGCTTCCACCTGAAAGAGCCCCTCCCTGGTTCTGCATTGAACAAGAACTCCTTGCTCCTATTTTGCCATTGCACAGCCTTTCCATCAAACTAAATAGAGAAGTTAAATCACACCCCATTATTTCACATTTACACTCAGTATGGACAAAAGTGTCCAGAGTGTTTAATTCAGGTATTTACCTAAATGTTGCCTCGAGCCTATGGCTAAACCCCAAACTATGCATTAATAAGTCCCCTTTTTGTTGGTCAGAGTGGATTGGGAGGGGGGTTAATTCACTCGGTGATCTTTACGAGAGCAGTGTGATGAGATCCTTTGAAAATCTGGTTCAATATTTTGGGATCCCCAGATCTCAGTTTTTTAGGTATCTTCAGTTACGCCATTTGCTATGTACTATTTTTGGGAGTAGCATACACCCCCCTAAAGCAGCAGATACTCTAGGAGTGGTGATTTCTGCTTTTGGAAAGGGCCATGAGGCATCAGTGTATTACTCCTTATTAATTCAGAGTCTGGGGGATGGAGTCTCAACCACTCTCAAGAGATTATGGGAGAAAGATTTACACCTGGAATTGGAGGAGAGAGAATGGGCTAGGATTTTAAAAAACATAAAAACTGCATCGAGAGATGCAAGGGTGCACCTTATACAATTCAAGATTTTACATCGGTTCTGTTGGACCCTCTCTAAATTGTATAGGCTTGGTCTTAAAGACACACCCACCTGCTGGCGATGCCAATCAGAGGAAGGAGACATGGCCCGTGTTTTTTGGTGGTGCGCTGAGATTCAGGAATTTTGGTTGAAGGTACAGAGTGTTCTGTGTGACGTGTTGGGCATTCGGATTTCGTTTTGCCCCAGACTCTGTGTTTTGGGTGATGGGGCGGTCATCGATGTAGGTGATAAATACATAAATAATTGGATCCTCACTAGTGCGATGATAGGCAGGTAGATTGTTTTAAGGGGTTGGAAGTCGGTGGGAGCACCCTCAATTCGGGAGTGGTGCGAAGAGATGGGAAGGGTGGCAGCCTTCGAAGAGGTATCATGTAGAAGGCTGGGGATATGGGATTCTTTTATTGGGAAATGGGTTAGATATTTGACGTTTTTGGGTGGCTCTCGCAGTGGGTCTGTGGAGAGAGAGGTATAGTTTAGAGTTGTATGTTTATTATAGGTGTATGTGTATGTATGTACAGTATGTATGTATTATGTGTGTATATATATATATATATGTGTGTGTGTGTATATATATGTATGTGTGTGTACTTATGTAAGACCACTGAGATGTTCGTTTGGGGTGGGGTTCTTGATCGGGGAGGGGAAGTAGTGGGTGTTAGTGTCGATTCACTGTATATATGTTTTGTTTTTCTTTCTTTTGAAAATTAATAAAATGTTAATCACAAAAAAGAATGAAAATGTTTCTTCCAGATAATCAGTGGTAGCAGGTAATGTGTACAGAACATTACCAACATCCAAATTTATTCTAGTGGCTACCAGGAAATCCATACCTAACACCATGGGTATTATGAGATCATCATCCTTCATTACAAACAGTTCAACTTCATACCTTGTTCCTTGTAGCTCCCATTCACAACTCCATACTCCCATAGCAGGTAATACTTGACCATTGGCTTGCTTGAAAGTCTGCCCACAGCTTGATTTTAGCTGTTCTTTATGTCCCAGCTGTCTCCAACATGACTCTTGTATCAGAGTTAGAGAGCTTCCAGTATCGACCAGAGCTTGAAAGTATCTTCCTCTGACCAACAGGGGCAAAGTCAGAGTTTTTAAGTTGGACTCACTTGTCATAGGTTGTAGAATACGGGTTGAAGAAGGATTTGACTTGGGGTGAGAATCTCGTTCAAATGGGGATTTTCTTTTCTGGGTTTTGGCATTAACCTGGCTCCGATACTGCTTCGCTTCTTCAAAATCTCTCTCAATTTGTTTTCCAGTTCTCGCCAACTCACTCACTTCCTTTACAGTCCCTCTCAGTAAACTTGCAAGTCTGGGATATCAATTTCTCAAAATGGCCTGAACAATCTCTTTCTCCATCATCTCTTTCTTCCATCTTAGACAAAGGGCTTGGTAGTGGTAAGCAAAATCATGAATGGATTCTCTGGAACCTTGTTTCATTTCTAAAAGACATTTTTGTTGCTTCAGCTTCATAGTCATCTGTAAGGAAAGCATGCAAACCTCTTGTTTAAATTGTTCCCAGGTAAGTACAGGTCTTCTCTCAGCCATCCACCAGTCTTTAGCCGTACCCTTTAGCATGGAAGTCAGGGATGCTAGGATTTCAGAATCTGTGAGGGGTCTAATTGCAAAATACTCTTCACAGCATTCTACGAAGGAGACAGGATCATCAGAATCAAATTGAGGAAATTCAGCTTTTACAGGTGGACGATAAAATACATCATTCACATTGTATGGTAAGTTGGGAATTTGGTGAAATCTTGCATGGTAAGCTGGTGTGGACAATGGAGGAGAAACTGGAGTAGATATAACATTTGGGTACACACTTTTAAGTTTGGCATCAATTTGAGCGTCTCTCCTCTTCAGACAGTCGACCATTGACTTTCCCAAATCTTGAATGCTTAGCTCAAGGCTCTGCTTAACTCTCTCACATTCTCTTTCAATTTTGTAATTAAAAAAAGAAAACTTTAAAGTTTTCAGTTTACACTGACTGCTAAACTTAGTTTGTAAGCAGCATTTACATAACTTTTGCAGGCAAGTTTGTACATCACCCTCTAAAGTTGTAACTCGCTCAGTCAGTCCATAACTAAACTGTTCGGTGAGTCGGAAATCAGGAACCATAATCACCTGGATGAGGAGGAAGGGGAAGATCAAGTTGATCATCTGATTCATTTTCATTGTCTAAGTTAAGGTACAGTTCACTGAAAGTGTTTGAGATCTTTTATTGGAGGTGGGTCTCTTCTATTCACAAAAGGACCAGCTGTGAAATCGACAGGGGGTTCATACTCATCCTCTGCACCATGCGATGATATTGACATTTCTTTAACACAATGCACACATTAAACAAAACACAAACACCACATATACCTTTCACTTTAATATGCAACATAAGTGTCCCTGTTCAGGCGCCAATCTATAACTGTCCCAGTTACTTTGGGCTGGTCAAGCTACAAGCATTCAAAGGGGGATCACTTTTTGTGCAAATACTTAAAATTGATCTAAGTTGAAAGAGATCTATTATTAAATCAATTCTTGACCAAACAAGAGTGGTGTTTCTTTCAGCATGTATTCAAACTATTTACACATTCATTATCCACAAACCCCATATATTGCAAACCATACACAAATATATACATAAATACAATTCAATGTTTTTTTCATGTGCATGTGTATGTACATGTAGTGAATCGAAATGTCCAGTACAGTCCACTGCTGTTTGAGAGCATAAACTGTTCAGGAAATGAAGGAAACCAGTCTTATCTGTAGATGAGCAGAGTTACAAAGGTTGATGATGATGATGATGATGATGATGAAGTCGATTGTTGTCCTACGCTTAGATGTTTGGTCAGTTGCAAGGTTTCATACCAAACGAACCAAAAGAGTTGCTTCAGCAATATAAGTGTGTTTGTCTGTAAATGTGTAGAAGTATCCACAGCCGATGAGCAAGAGCTACATCCTAAACAAATCCTGTTTGAGCAGGAAAAAAAAAAACAGTTTCTCAAACAGAATTGGGAAATAGGTTGCAGACAACCATGAGGCAGCCTCCAACAGACCCTAGCACTTACTCTACTACTTCCTGTTTTATACCATACAGAGTATGCTCTTGTGTCCCCCTAGTGGCTAGGAAGAACATAGCAACCATAATTGCAATGAATAAACCTTGTGACAGGCAGTGAATGTTATAGCATATCCAGCATGATTTCCTAGATGATCTCTGAAACATGACCCATCTACAAAATAATCTGCTTCTGCATCAATAATAGGTGTTGATTCTAGATCTGGTCTTAGACGAGTAAAGGCTAAAGAGTCTATTACACATTCATGAGGTGTTCCCTCCCCTTCTAGAGGAATGAAATTAACTGGGTTTATTGTTGTACATTGTTTTATGGTGATGTCTGGGTAAGTTAACAGTGTTGAATATGTTAAACACCTGGCTTGAGCTAAAACAAATCTACCTTGCTCTAATAGCTCTGTTACTTTGTGATGAGTATAAATTATCACTGGATAGCCCATTGTCACAGTGGAAGCTTTGTCATAAGCAAAATACACTGCTGCAAGGTCTTGATAACATGACGGGTAGCCTTGTACAATATTATCCAATTTGGTGCTATAGTAAGTTATTGGTTGCTTTTTTTCTTCCACTACAGGTTTCCTGCATTAAGACTACTGATGCATATCCACCTCTTCTATCTGCTACATACAAATTAAATGGTTTAGTATAATCTGGGGTTGCTAGAGCTGGAGCTGTCTGAAGTTCTTTTTTCAATAATTCAAAGGCTATCAATGCATCAGTATCCCATGTTTTCAATGATTCAAAGGCTATCAATGCATCAGTATCCCTTGTTAGTCGAGCTCGGAGATTCTGATGCCCTGTCTGTTTTATTAGTGCCCTTAAGGGAGCTGTTTTAATTGCATAATCTTCTATCCAATCAGCACAAAACCTGTCATGCCTAAAAACATCATCATTTGTCCCACTGTTTGTGGTTGGGGTGCCTTACTTATGCCTTCCAATTGGCTTGGTGATATAGCTTTAGTTTTATGTGCAATGATTTGTCTAAGTATTCTACCTGTGGTAGGCAGTACCACAGTTTCTCTTTTGAGACCTTGTGGCCTCCTTCTGCTAGTTTAGTAAGCACTTTGATAGAATCTTTGTGACATTGTTCTAATGTTGTTGAACAAATCAACAGATCATCCACATCTTGTATCAATGTGCTATCCAATGTAAGATCTTCCAAATCAGTTTTCAAAACTTGATTGAACACATGTGGTGGATGTTTAAGTCCCTGGGGCATTCTGGTGTATGTATGTTGTTTACTTGATAGGTGAATGAAAAAAGGTGCCTGCTTTCCTCTGCTAAAGGAATGCTGAAAAAAGCAGAGCACAGGTCAATAACAGTAAAATAATTGGCAGCAGGAGGAACATTAGTCAACAGCATATGTGGATTTGGATTTCTGCAGGCTAGTCTTCCACTACTTCGTTAACTGCTCTCAAATCATGCACTAAGTGCCATTTTGATTTGTCTGAATTAGCAGCTGGCAATATGGGCGTATTGCAATTACTTACTGTTTCAGTTAACACCCCTGCCTTAATCAATCCTTCAATAGTCTTTTTAATTCCTTCTACAGCTTCTTGTTTCAATGGATATTGTTATTTTCTTGGTAGCTGTACTCCTGTTCTAAATTTAATTCCGATTGGATTAGCGGATTTTACTAAACTTACGTCTGTATCATGTTGAGACCATAGTTCAGCAGGTACATGTTTTTACATTTCTGACATTAATTCAACTGTTTTTGAATCCAATTTTTCTTTTTCTTTAGTAGTCACCACAACTCTTGGAATGCCTGTCATAGCAGTATAACACTGAATTTTTAAGTGTGTTTTTTCAGACGATTTGAAGATTAAAGGATTTTGTGTGGCTTCCCACTTTTTTCTTTCTACTCTTCTCATCACTGGTCCTAAATCTTTTGCCTGACTTCCCTTACTTGCATATAAGTTAATATGGGAACTGAATTTGGTACTTGAAACCATTTTTCAATAAAGTTACATTTCTCAATTTGTATTGCTGCTCCTTCTGGCCCTACAATTATGTATTGTGAGCTTAATGGAACTTCTTGTCCTTTTGTGTCATTTAACCATTTCTTTTCAAGCTCTGGGTCCCTTCCGGAATCATATATTATTGTACAATGAAATTCAGTTTTTGGTAGGCTTGGTTCACAGAGCTGTTCTTTAATGTATTTTCCCCATTTATTTACAGTTTTTTCTACATCTTTTCCTACATCCCCTAACCAATATATGTTTGCTTGTGGCTCTTGGGGTTCTGGAAATTTTGTGGCAGCCATTCGTTTGATTCCCCTACTGTCTATGTATATTCCTTCAGGAGAGCACCATATCTGTAAATTCATTTTACATATAGCATCCCTCCCTAATAGGTTAACAGGTGTTTGTTCTGATATTAGAATGGGAATTTTTATTTCTGCATTGTTTACTTTTATGCTGACTGGAGCTGTCATTGGAATTAGCTGTGTGAGTCCTGAGAATCCTACTGTCTTTACATATTTCCAGACTTGGGGAGATGAGAGGCATAATTTGGATTTATACACGTAAACGTAGCTCCAGTATCTAGCATAACTTGTGTTGTTTTGCCCTCTGTTTTAATCTGCAGCATAGGTTCTTGATCAGCATCAGATGATATCACTGGAAGCTGACTCCTCCCCGTAGGATCCTCTGGGCAGCCCTAGTAGCCCTGTTGTGGTCCACGCCATGGACTGAGTGGACCTGGTGCTTGAGCTTGGTATTCTTGCTGCCATGGAGCACTATTTGGACTTGGGGGTTGGTCCTCAAGTCCCTCGCCGGCCTACACCAGATGCACCAACAATCCCTGCTTGAGCTTCGTCAAGACCAAGACCGCCGGTTCTTTGAGATCCTACGAGCTCAAGCAGAGGACCGACTTGCGATTCGGAGCCTTCTCAGCCAGGAGAGAGCCCCGACCGCGACCCCGGGCAACCACAGCCCCCTGCCCCCACCCACACTTCTGAAGATGGGGGCGGAAGACGACCCGGAAGCATTCCTCGACTTGTGTGAGAGAACCGCTGAGATCTGGAGCTGGCCGCGAGATCAGTGGGTGGCCCGGCTCCTCCCATTGCTGTCTGGGGAAGCCCAGCATGCTGCACAACAAATGCCAGCGGCTAACCTCCTGGCCTACGAAGACCTGAAGAAGTCCATCCTGCAGCGGGTTGGCCATAGTCCTGAGCAGTACCGACAGCTCTTCTGGTCCATGAAGCTGGAGAAGACCGGCTGCCCATTTGCTTTCACCCAACGGCTCCGATATGCCTGCCGGAAATGGCTGCTGGCGGGGAATCGTGACGTTGTGAGAGTTGTCAACCAGGTGGTGCTGGAGCAGCTAATCCATCAACTGCCAAGAGGAATGGCGGAGTGGGTCCAGTGCCACCACCCGATGTCGCTGGAGGAAGCTGTCCAACTGGCAGAAGACCATTTGGCGGCATACCAGAGGGCAGAAGAGCCCTCCCACTCTCTCTCCCCCTCCCCTATGTTTTCCCCAATCTCTTCCCCCTCCCCTCTTCTCTCTCACGCTGCTCTCTCCCCAGAGCACGTTTCCTGCCCCGCAGAGGTGAGGAGTCCCGCCCCCCGAAGCTAGTTCCCCGCTCGCAGGGTTTCCCGTCGCCCACAGCATCGACAGTGCCCCGCCGCTCTCCCCCTCAAATGGAAGTGTCCACCGACTCAGGTGCAGGCGTGGCACCTGGGCTGGTCTGCTGGAGTTGCGGAGATCCAGGACACTTCCGGGATCAATGCCCTGTTGATGGAGCTGGGAATGGTGGTCCGGATCCCCCACACTCCACAGGCTGCCCCCGATCGGGCCGGAGTGTACCGGATACCGGTAAGAGTCAAGGGGGGTACTCACCAAGCATTGGTGGACATGGGTTGTAATCAAACCACTATCCACCAATGCTTTGTTCAACACGAGGCTTTGGGTACAGCTAAAATGGTGAGGGTGAGTGAAGTGTGTGCATGGGGATATTCACAACTACCCTGTGGTGACCCTTGTGATTAAATTTCGGGGAACAAAACATAGAGTGGAGGCCACGGTTCATTCCCGCCTCACCCATCCACTGATTTTGGGGACTAATTGGCCTGAATTTAGAAATGTATTAAAGGGAATATGCACGGATGGGTCCTGCACTAAAGCACCGGTTATAGCCGGTTACCAGCATTTTAAAATAACGTTCCCTATCTGTCACTCACTCGACGTTGTGTCGATGTAGTGACACTAGGGGTCACTCTTGGGAGCCCGAGACACCTCTGGTCTTTGATAAAAGGCCAATGAAAATTGGCAAGTGGTATTTGCATGCCACTCCCCCGGACATACGGGTATAAAAGGAGCTGGTATGCAACCACTCATTCAGATTTTCTCTTCGGGGCTGAACGGTCACACTCACTGAGCTGAATTCCTACGACTGTTCATTCACCTCTGCTGGATCTGATGGCGCATTTCAGTGGCTTCTCCCCCCTCTGCACTGGTGCACTGCAGAGAATGCCCCTGGGTGCTTCGGCAGAAATAAAAGAGTATATTTCTCTAAAAGAGTATATTTCTATAAAAGGGCGGCACACACGGAACGTCTTTTCCGATTGTGTGTTATTCCTGGTTGCACTCGTTATCTCTCGCCTTCTGATGGTCACGATCACTGTCTTTGGTGTCTGGGCACTGCTCACGAGGAGACAGCATTCGTGGATGGTCATGTTCTCATTGTGAGGACATGTCCATGGCAACGTTGCGGTCGTGGCTCGCCTTCGTAAGAAAGCAAGCCACCCCAGAGGCTCCCCACCTCGGTCCTTTTACCTATGGGTATGAGGCCAGTGAGGCTAGTACTGGGGGCGATTTGGGGACCCCAATGGGACCGCCTCCACCGGGTATACCCCCGTGGACCTCCCATTCCCCAGCATGCTTGTCTGCCCCGATCGGGCTTCGGGATGAGTCCGCCGGCTTGTCTCATGGCGAGTTTGACCTCTTTTTCGGAGCCCGCGAAAGTGATGAGCTCTCGAGTGCAGCATCGGAGAGCGGGCTCGTCCAGTCAAAAGCCTCAGCTGGGCTCCTCCCTTCGGAGATGATTGCCCAGTCACAGGCTGATGCAGAGATGATGACATGCTTTCCCGGGCAGTCGCGATAGTCGGCTAGAGTGGAACCCTCTGCTCTCCCTGAACCCTCGAGTCTCGGTGAATGGTTCCTGGGCTCGCGGCACCGCTCAAAGCCACGACCCGCCCCGTTTCTTTCTTCCCGGAAGTGCATGAAGAGCTGTCAAGGTCGCGGGAGGCACTTTTTACTGCCCGGTCCCAATCTTTTCAGCTTCCCTGCCCTCACTACCCTCTGCTGGGGTGGCCAAGGGCTATTCGGCAATCCCCCGGTGGATAAAGGTGCTTGCAGTGCACCTATGCCTGCAGAGTGCTGCCACCTGGCGTGGGTGCCCAAAGCCCCCGTCCAAGGCCTGTAGGTTTAAGTTGTCTCTGACGGCCAAGGCCTACAGTGCCGCTGGACAAGCCGCCTCCACCCTGCACACCATGGCTCTCCTGCAATTCTGCCAAGGCACTAAAGGAACTGCATGAGGGTAGTTCCGCCCCGGGATTGATGCAGGAACTGCGCTCGGTGACCGACCTCGCTCTCCGAGTGACGGAGGTCACGGCACGGTCTCTCGGGCGGACGATGGCCACACTAGTGGTCCAGGAGCGCCACCTTTGGCTCAACCTGGTCGAGATGGGTGAGGCCAACAAGACACGGTTCCTTGCTGCCCCCATTTCCCAGGCGGGCCTATTCGGCGACACCGTCAAGGACTTTGCCCAGCAGTTCTCAATGGTGGAGCAGTAGACAGATGCTTGCCGGCATATCCTGCCCCGGCGCGGCTCAAGATCCCGCACCCCGTCTACTCATCGCCAAGGAGGTTCCCCTGCGGTGACTGCACCGGCTCCGCCGCAGCCCGCCCCTTCGGCCCGGCCCCGGCATGGAGCCCAATGCAGGAAGCAGACGCCACCCGTCTCGCGGCTGCCCAGAACCCGTGAAAGGCTTCAAAGCGCCCTTGAGATGGGCGACCCAGGGACAACGAAACCCGCTGCTCTGGAGCTGGTAAGCAGATCTCTCCATCTTTTTGTTACCTTTTGCATTTAATTGCGCTGCATGCCCAAGTGGATGCAGTTCTCAAGAGCTCAGCAAGAGCAGTTTCCTTGTCCCATGGTCACGTATCCGGTGTGCACAGCCGTCATCACGACCACCGTCCACCGCTCTATTTGGCAAGTTTGGCGCTCCAGCGGCAGTCTCCCGCCCCTGAGATAATCCCCCTTCTTTTTTAGGGAGTGGAAAAAAAAGAAGGGAAAAAGAGGCCACGACTGGGTTAAGCCTGTCTCTATCTTTTGGGTAGTCGACTTGTCCCCAAAAAGGGCCGTTCGACACTCATAACTATGTTGGGGGAGGTTACGTGTCGACCTGGTGTGCTGGCTATGAGGCACACAGTAGTCTGCCCACCACACACCGCCAGTTCATATAACACAGTTCAGCCAGTTGTGGCATTTCGTATAGGGACCCCTAGTGTCACTACATTGACACAACGTCGAGTGAGTGTCAGATAGGGAACATCATGGTTACTTGTGTAACTTCCGTACCCTGATGGAGGGAACGAGACGTTGTGTCCCTCCTGCCACAACGCTGAACTACCCGCTGAAATGGCTGGACCTTATATCGGCTCCTCAGCTTAAAACCTGAATGAGTGGTTGCATACCAGCTCCTTTTATACCCGTATGTCCGGGGGAGTGGCATGCAAATACCACTCGCCAATTTTCATTGGCCTTTTATCAAAGACCAGTGGTGTCTCGGGCTCCCAAGAGTGACCCCTAGTGTCACTACATCAACACAATGTCTCGTTCCCTCCATCAGGGAACGGAGGTTACACAAGTAACCATGACGTTTTCACTCCAGAACAATTGAAAATCACTTTGTTCCGGTTTTCGGTTACATTCTGCTAAAAAATTTGTTCGTTTTTGGTTTTCATTTTCATTCCTTGAACCATTTTTAGTCCCTGGTTATAAATATTTTAAAATTGACATAGACCTTCAAAAAAGGTATCGCCTGAAAAAATTGTGTTTTTGTTATTGCAAACTTAGTTAGAGATGCAGTTACGTCTCACATGGATCAAAACAACCCAATTGCAACTGAGATAAATGTTGTGAGAAACTGTAGCGTGGATGATTGGGAATTTTTGTCACCCGTCAGCAGAATAATCTATCAAACTATAAATGTCCTCTCTAGACCAGCGTATGTTTTGCTGTGGATGCACGCTTGCTGTATATATATATATATATATATATATATATATAAGACAGTATAGATATTTCTGTAACTGCTGATCTCCTGGGAATTTCACACACAACAGTCTCTAGAATTTACTCAGAATGGTGCCAAAAACAAAAAACATCCAGTGAGCGGCAGTTCTGTGGATGTAAATATCTTGTTGATGAGAGAGGTCAACAGAGAATGGCCAGACTGGTTTGAACTGACAAAGTCTACGGTAACTCAGATAACCGCTCTGTACAATTGTGGTGAGAAGAATATTATCTCTGAATGCAGAGTTCTCAATAAAGTGCTAAGTGAGTATATATACAGTATATCCCACTCTCTGTCTATTTGCCAGTCACTCTGTTCGATTTAAGAAAGTGTGCTTATAAACCGTGAAGTCATCCATAGCAATGAGGTCAACTCCTTTCTCTTACATTGAATTTTCCTTAGTAAAAATGGCATTTTTTATTTATTTATTTATTTATTTATTTTTTTTTTTTGTTTTTTTTTTTGTTTTGTTTTTTGTGAGTAGGTTTTAATCAAAAATTCTTAACAAGGAACTCTTTGGAGAACTCCTAGTGCTAAAATAAAAAAAAATCTTTGTGAATACAGTCCCTGTTTGTATTGACTGGGGTCAAATTGACACCATACATATTGCATTACATAATGTACAGTGCATTTATTTGCCCTTTTTTTTTACAAGAGTAAAACAATTATTACTTAATGCAAAAAACAGCACAAAATTTTGTTTGTTAGTTTTGAACACAATTTAGATTTTGCTGGAATAATAAATGATTCTCCTATGCAGCCTGGATTAGTCATTATAAATATAAAAATTATATTGTATTGTGTTTTCTCCAAATACTTTATAAAAAGATTGGTCAGAAGAGACAAAATAAGTAGATATGACATAAAAGCAGAAAACATTTTGAATTTGACTATTTAATGGTGCTGTAAGTGATTTTTTTTTTTTCATGGAAAGGTACGTAAAAAATGTTCTACTCCCTGAAATAAGTGTTGTGAGATATCTCACCTGTCTCTGTGACAGCTCTAGACTCTGATTCTGCTCTCAATAAAGCTCATTTGGTATCTTTGGAGGGAGGGTTTTGGAAAGAGTGGGTGTGGCTAATCCAATGGCTCAGTCTTGTGGAATTAGAATGGCTAAAATTGCTTACAGTACATTTTAATCTTATTTTAAATGGTTGGGGTCATTTTGACCCCCCACACAATCATTCTTACCCAAATTTGAAGACAACAGGAGGGTTAAAGTGCAAAGCTGCAGACATATAAATTCCCTTATGAACAATCCCACTATTTAATTATTTGTAAAATTCTGTGCCCATTCACTTATTTTATTTTATATATGCTGCTTTACTCATGTGCCATCTGCACTGAAAGCCATTAGCTGCCCAAAGGAAGTGTGGAGCGGGACGTGGTCACTGGGGAGAGAGGAAGCGGTAAGTGCCATCACCTGGTGATTAATGATGCATAACACCTGTTTCTCGTTACAGTGACAACGGAGATGGGCTTGAAAAGGCCGCTGAGAATGCCAGTGAGGGGGCGAGAGTTGTGTGAAGCTGAAAAGCCACTTCTGTATTTATGAAGTCTGTTTGGTATTTGTGAAGCTGAAAAGCTTGCTCTTTGTTTATGAAGCTGAAAAGCCTATACTTTGTCTGTGAAGCTGAACGCTTGAATAAAAGCTGATTTATCTGGACTGCCAACCCGCTTCCTGATTCCTTCCTGTTGGAACCTTTACAGGAAGGTATACCTATCATCACTCTTTTGTCTGTATTTTTCCCATTTACACTCTTTTATACACTAATCTTTGCAGCTGTATCAGTGTCATCATAAAATACAATAACAAGGCAGCGTATAGCGTGTTAGCACATTAGCATCATGAAATGGGACCCACTAATTAGTTCAAATAACACAAGGCGCATGCACATTCTGCACATTTAAGGACGTATGTTTAAAAAAATCTGGTCGTGCGCGTTTAGTGCTCACGCACTGATGACGAGATTTACGGCACGTGTCCTGTACATGGTTGCGTCTGACTGAAGCATACTTTGGGTTTGTATTGAGAAATTAGTGTGTGTAAAAAAACAACAGTGGCATTATGTAAACAAAACTGGCAATTAAAGGGTTAAAAATCCTGAAAATGAATAAATATTTGGTAGCTATGATCAGAACTGATGTTGGTTAAAAAATCTAAGTCAGTGAAAGTGGAAAATAATATTAATATATCATATTTCTATGCCAATATTTTTATTTTTTTTAAAACAACAGTGGCATTATATAAACAAACTGGCATTTAAAGGGTTAAAATTCTGAAAATTAATGAATGTTTGGTAGTTATGATCAGGACTGAAGTTTGTTAAAAAAATAAACTCATTGAAAGTGGAAAATAATATTAATATGTAATATTATTATGGCAGTTTTTTTTTTTACGTGGACATTTTTGTCCTCGAAGGACCTCTGAGTAACTTTTTTTATTTTTTTTTTGACGCACAAGGGCTAAGTTGATGTCTTAATGTTTAAATGGTCATTATGCCACGGGGCCACTGATCATCACTGATCAAGACAGACCTACAACTTGTCTTGTTTTGGCTAATATTAAAGTAAGGCCAGTTTAGTACATTGTAAGTAAGGCTGCGTTTACACTGTCACAAAAATATCTGATTTCTTACATCTGAAGCAGATTGGATATTGTTGCACACACGTAAACAGAAAAATCTGCACGAGATCAGAATTTTTCACATCCGATCTGAGCCACTTCCAAATTTTGAATCTGATACATATCCGATATCTGGGCATCTGACCAACATCTAAACATGCATATCCGATTGAACTGTTACAGTTAAAGGACGGGCAAAAAGGAAACGGGAACCGGCTGAACAGTCAACATAAACATTTTATGTAAAACTCAACTTAAAACAAACAAACAACACACACACATGCAGCATGGCAGCGTGCATCTCTCTCTCTTGAGATGGCGTCTCCGGCTCCCCTTTATCTCGCTCTCCCGCTGATCATCTGATTCAGCGCCAGCCGTGCACCCTCTCGGCCCAGCCACGACCTCCTCCTGGTCACACTCCTCTCCCTCCCGATTCCCACCCAGGGCACCATCGGACTGACTTACCACCACTCCATCTCTGGAGGGGAGACGCTGCCCTTCCGGCAGTTCTGTCAGGAAAGATGAGGGGAGGCGTGGGGAGAGGGAAAGGGTGAGCGGGAGACACACAGGGAGAGAGGAGAGAAAACTTGCTCGCCGGTCCCCGGACACGCTGTCACCTAGCCCTCAATCGCTCCTCCCCTTCTGGTGGACGACAGCTCGCTCTTTCCCCAGTGGATGGCAGCGAGCCCTCCAACCCCTGGTGGATGGAACTGCTCCTCCCCATCTCGCCGGCTGGCAGTGACCCCTCTGTCCCCAGGCAGATCGCCACGGCTGCTCCTTTGGTGGATGGCAGCAGCGAGGACTTCGCGACAGCGCATCCCTCCTCCTTCCCGGGTTTTGGCACCACTGTAATAGTTAAAGAACGGGCAAGGAGGAGGCGGGAACCGGCTGAAGAGTCAACATAAAGTTTAATGTAAAACTCAACTTAAAATAAACAAACAAACACACACACATGTAGTGCGGCTGCATACGTCTCTTTTGAACTGGTGTCTCCGGCTCCCATTTATCTCGTTCTCCCGCTGATCATCTGATTCAGCAATGGCCGTGCACCCTCACGGCCTGGCCACGCCCTCCTCCTTGTCACTCCAGCATAATTAATCAGCACAGTATATTTTTTCGAATAGGTCAGTTCCGCGTGACAGCAGTGTGTAAATGCTGTAGACACATCCAACTCTGATTTTTACACACATCATTTATCCTGTATGAATTGACAGTAAATATTACAGATGTTCGCAGTAATAACTACTTTACGGACATATTTCCAGAAAACTAATCCCATCCAAATAGGGCTTTAGCCACACTTCTCTTTTGACCGATGTTGAAATCATTAAAGCCATGCTTACCATGGCAGCAGTAAAAAGTCGGTTTTGCCTTTGTCTAATTAATTGCAATTGCGTGCAATTTTGCCTACTTTTGAAAATATTAAATAGCACAAGGCCATTCAAAGTCCGAGGGTGAACCGTGGTGCTCAAAAGTGAAAGTGATCAGCAATGGAATCATTCGAGTTTGGGCGGGAGATTAATGTAAACACAGATAGTAGATACGAGTCGTGTCTTCAGTGAATTTAAACAAGTGAGACAAAAAATCGGATATGGTCAAAAGTTGGATCTGTGCATTAAGCCTTGCAGTGTAAACGCAGCATAATTTTATCGAGCCAGCTACTAGGCTACAACAATGCATGTTTTTTTTTTTTTTTTTCTGGATAGCAAGCCAGCTGCTAATATATAGCTAGGTGCTAGCAACAAATTTAATGACTGCAAGTTCACTCACACTGTATGTCAGTGTACAGTTGCGTTACATTACAACTTATATTGCGGGGTATTACTGGACCGGTATCATAAGCACATCAGATTTAAAAAAATAAATAAAACTATCATATGACATCAGAGGACAGAAATTTATTGCACAAATCATATGGATGTAACCACCAAAAATAGTGCATGAATGTGTAAACAAGTGAACCATGCATTAATTGCAAACCACAACACACACATTTCAAACACTAGTGCTCAGAGCACCTCCTCAGATGGTTTCAGTTCGGTTCAACGTAAAATGTCTTTTGGAGCGTCCACATGTATACGCTTAAATTGCTCGCAGACCGCTGAGACAAACCAAAAGTGAAAAAACTCTTTGTCTTGTAATTGATGAATGTTTAATGATTTTTATTTTTTTTTATTTTTTGTGAAGGTAAAGAGTTAACAGTTACTGCAGCTGCTGACGAGAAGAAGAATTCTACAGACAGTCAGTGAGTAAAAAACACTTTTACAATCATAAAATTATCGTTCCTGTCTAATTAGTGTTATTCGTCTCAGCTCTAGAATGTTATACAACAAATCTCTAGATTAATGTTGAACAATCAGCATGTAGGAGTGAGTTTGTATTAAGTGTTTATTAACATGTGCAGGCAGGACAGTAACGTGGACTCCACTTCATCTCTGAGAGAAAATACTCAAACAGAAGAAAAACAAGGTAAATAATTCAATATTTATTCAATAAACATTTTGTAGGCAGTAAGTTTCAGAAAAGAAATGTTTGATTGACTCAGGTGCGGGTTCTGGAGAGGACAGTGATGTTCTGAGCATCAACGCAGATATTGACGACAGTGACATTGAAGGTCACAAAGATGTCAAACCTGAAGAAATGGCATCCAGAGAGGAAGCTCTGCCCCCCACCGTACCCGTCCAATCAGCTGAGCCGAAGGTGGAGCTTCAGCAGGACATCGACAGAAGCATCAGTGAGATTCTGGCTTTGACCTCCACTGAAACCAGCAAAGATCTGCCGGGAGCATCGCTGGAGAAACCAGCCAGCCCAGAAACAGCTGCTGTCGCTCCAAAAGAGCAGCCGTCTGTTCAGCAGCTGGAGTTACTGGAGCTGGAAATGAGAGCCAGAGCCATTAACCCTCTGGGGTCGACGGACGCTCCTGCTGGATTTTTTCTGCATAACAGCGGAAACAACTTAAAATACTCTGTCATTTTTGGGCATACAAATAAGTGTAAGACATCATTAGAAACTATAAAGGGTCTACTGTTATTTGTGTACACTCACAATAACAACAAAACCTTGTGCTTTTGTAAAATAAAGAAAATAACGGTGCGCTTTCAGCCGTCTCCGCGAGCATCTTTCTGAAACACATCACAAAAATGAAATGAAACTGCGAATATTTATCACACAAACATGAAACATATGTCTAAAGAAAGCTTAAAATGTCTACTTTTAAATAAAACAATTCAAATTTAAAACAAATATTCTCCTGCAATGTAATCTGTATGAAACAAAGAGATGTACAGTTTCTCCTGGCTTAGCTCATTATCTCTAATGTGATCACATCCACCAGCAGAGGGCGCTATTCATACGGTAATGTGCTGAGACGATCAATGCAAATGGTGAACGCCCCAACAGTGCCTTAAAAAAACATCAAGTTCATTCACTTTTCTGCGCGTTTGGAAGATGGCATGCTACACAGGTGAGGAAGCTCCTGGATAGTGACAAAGAGTTAACGTTTTCCACATAAGAAAAGTGGGAATCCGACGAGGAATGTTTGAAGAGCGACTTGATCCAGCCGAGGATACAATTTCGGATGAGTAAGTCTTTACTTACATTAGTTGACGTGCTATTTTATATAAACATGGACATATTTTACTAGTTGGACTATTTCCAGACTTGCCAGCCAGTATTCAGAGTATTGACATTTGAAATATGTCCTAATAGGCAAGTTTTAGTTACATTTAAATATTGTTTCGGCTAAAGCAGGTATTTAAATTGTATGCTGTATGATATAAATATGATATGTAATATGATATAAAAATAATATGAATGTTTAGATTATATTTTAACTAGTCTTTATGCTGCCTCATTATCATCAACGAAGCTTGTGCTTCAAATATCTGTTCGGGTGTAAATGTGTAAAATGTGCTGTTAATATGCACATATTAGTAAATCAGCATATTAGAATGATTTCTGAAGGATCATGTGACACTGAAGACTGCAGTAATGATGCTGAAAATTCAGCTTTGATCACAGGAATAAATTGCATTTGACAATATATTCAAATAGAAAACAATTATTTTAAATTGTAAAAATATTTCACAATATCACTGTTTTTGCTGTATTTTGGCTCAAATAAATGCAGCCTTGGTGAACAGAAGAGACTTCTTTTAAAAACATTTAAAAAAATCTTATAGATCTAAAACTTTTAAATGGTAGTGTAGGTCTAAAGTTTTTAAGTTAAGTCTTTATGTAAAGAAAATGTCAGATTATTCTTTTAACTTAAACTACAAACTTTACATTCAATCATTAAGTCTCCTCACATTCATTCTCTCTCAGGGGAGGGGTCTTTGTCTCCTCAGGTGTGAATCACAACAATATTCATGATCATCCACGCCTCCTCGCATAGGCCTTTCTAAACCTGCGTGAAGTTAGCCCCCCACCCAATGCAAAACGTCGGCAAAATAGTCTCAATCGTTTGTGCTGTAAAAAATTTCATTTGTGCTGCTTCGGTTTTTTAGATATTAAAATAATATTTATAGGTCATTCTGAGGTCACTCAGCCCCAAATTCACCCAAAATAGGCTCAATCGTTTGTGCTGGTTTGTGCCGGTAAAAGTTTCGTTTGTGCTGCTTCGGTTTTTTAAACATTAGACATTGAATTATAGGCGATGACGTCACCAGCCCCCCCCCCCCATGCTCCAAATTCACCCAAAATAGGCTCAATTGTTTGTGCTGGTTTGTGCTGTAAAAAGTTTCGTTTGTGCGACTGTCTTTTTTTTTTTTTTTTTTTTTTTTTACAATACAGTTGAAGTAACAAGGTAAGATCCAATTGGCAAACCAAATCACATAAATAGTCGCATTCACTTAAGTATCCACTGTGTGTTTTCATCTTTTTCGGACACAGCGGATCACAGGATGTGTGGAATGTAACGCAAACTCTAAGGTAAGTGTTTTTACTTGTTACTGTATGTAGTTATGAGAATAACAGTAGTAATATTAACATTGTAATAAATACAGACACCATAATCTGTTTGCTGTAGCTCTGTGTTTATACATACATAGGCTGTGTGTGTGTGTGTGTGTGTGTGTGTGTGTGTGTGTGTGTGGGTGGGCCTATACAGTACAGGTCAAAAGTTTGGAAACATTAAGATTTTTAAATGTCTCTTAATCTCACCAAGACTGTATTTATTTGATAAAAAAAAAAAAAATCAGTACATACAGTAATATTGTGAAACAATACACTTTAAAATAGCTGTTTTCTGTTTTAATATAATTTAAAATGTTATTTTATTTCTGTGATGTCAAAGCTGAAATATCAGCATCATTACTCCAGTCTTCAGTGGTTTGTTTGTTTGTTTTTCTTTATTTTACTTGTATAGTTTATTTTATAGATTATACTGTATATTCTTTTTTCCATTTGTAGTCTATTTATGCTCTATATTTTATACTATGTGTTGGAATGACTATTGTCATGTTCATTGTTTGTAATGTGACTGGCATAATAATAATAAAATTAAAAAAACTCCAATCTTCAATGTCACATGATCCTTCAGAAATCATAGTAAAATGTTGATTTTATGCTCAACTATTATCAATTATTATTGGTGCTCAATTATTAAGAATTGTTCTTATTTTTTATCAATGTTGAAAACCATTTTTGCATGCTTAATATTTTCGTGGAAACTGTGATACATTTCTGTGTGGATTCTTTGATGAATAGAAAGGTAAAAAGAACAGCATTTATTTGAAATATAAATCTTTTTAACAATATAAATGTCTTTACTGTCTCTTTTGATCAATTTAATGCGTCCTTGCTGAATAAAAGTATTATTTTATATATTACTTACCCCAAACCTTTGAATGGTTGTGTATCATGGTTTCCAAGCAGCACAACTGTTTTCAACTGATAATAATAATGAATGTTTCTTGAGCAGCAAATCAGCAAATTAGAATGATTTCTGAAGGATTGTGTGACACAGAAGACTGAAGTAATGATGCTGAAAATTCAGCGTTGATCACAGGAATACATTTCAGATTACTATATATTCAGAATGAAAACAACTGTTTTACATTGGAATAATATTTCACAATATTACTGTTTTACTGTATTTTTGATCAAATAAATGCAGCCTTGGTGAGCAGAAGAGACTTCTTTCAGAAACAATAAAAAATATTAATGTTTTCAAACTTTTGACATATATATATATACAGTATATGTGTGTGTGTGTGTTGAAAATCGTGACTCGATGAATTAAGCCAAAATTATTTTACTTTTGAAATGTAATTACTGTGTACTATCGAACATCCATTAACTCGAACAATGGACCTTTAAAAACTTAAACTTAAAAACACTTAATACTGACAAGCCACTATCTGTCTTCAAACCAAAAATACCACACAGAATAATAGACTTGAGTGCAAACAACATCAGGCCTGACTTCCAGAAAAGCAGATACTACTTCTCCAAACAGGAGTAGGAAAACAAAGGTGTGTGGCATATAACAAAAATACTTGTATTTTTGAAATTAAATTTAAACAATGCAATCAGTCTTTTGTGTATAATACAGCATGTGGGCATATTTTGTTTTTTTCTGACGCTCCTGTCACTCCACTTCTCAGGTCATCATACATCTCCCAGACACATGGAGACCTCCTGCAGTAGGCCACATAATGTCCAAGAGCATCCTGGGTTAAGCCTCCTTTGAAAGCAATGATTGCCCTTAAAGTAAATCTCTCTCCTTGGAGCATCAGATTGGAGGGAAATTCACACAAAGGAAATTATGTGGAGTTGCTTCCCAGGTCAGTGTCAATCCACAGAAGTTCTCCCAGACTGTAACTGTGAGAAACTTTCCCTGCACAGAGCACTTTTCCTGAGGTATCTGTCTTGAATGCAGAGGGACACTGTGACGGACTTTGTATTGGCCTGAGGCAGGGGGACTCTGGAAGTGTAAGGCCTTCTTCCACTGCGGTCTGAAGATGAGCCATGCCAGAAGCCTGCAGTACAGCAACAGAAGTACAAACAAATGGAATTTCCCTGGTGACTTGTGTGCTGAGACCACAATACTGTGAGGAGCACTGTTTTGTGAAGGAAACACATGCACGTTTTGTCATTGACTTTTCAATGATAGTGGAGATGTGGCACTGTGCATTGATTTGGAGAGCACCAGACTTCAATCGGACAGCTTTGAATATTTCACTCAGCAGCTCAGCCCTCTGTGTGTAGGCCTGTGCATTCGGACCCTTTATGGTTATGGATTTCACTAGCTGGAGGAGGTTGTTGGAATCCTCACCGCAAACAAAATTTTCAAAAGTGACACTATCGCAGAAAGCTCAACATAAGCATTGACAAAAAGCATCAAATGCACATGTGTTTAGCACAGAGATTCTTGATTTCCTGAGTTTAACAGGCTGTTGATTATTTCCATTTTTCAACAAGTCCACTTTCAGTCTTTTTCCCCCTCACAGATGGATCTGCATGGAGCCATTCAGGACAAGGAGAGAGGTATGAATTCCTCTTCCTCTTTTTGGGTGGAACCGCTAGGCCTCTCCAGTTTTCAACAGCGTCTTCATCTTTTTGAAGGATGTTTGTAACATTGTCAGATTTCCCAGAACAGGAAGCATCCATTTCTGGTTTTCCATCAACACTGCAAGTTGTGGTGGGTAGTGGATTGGCTCTTGTGATGATCACTGTTGCAACAGCTGCATCCTCTTCACCTTTTTCCTCACCTTTTTGTTTTGCAGAACAAATTTGCATGTTGCCTTCAATGAAGGACAGATGTCGAGCAATTAATCGATCCACCCGAATAGGCAAGTTTTCACGCTTGAAAAGGCCATGTTTGATGTTTTTGAACTCTGCTTCAACATTGGCTGAACTTGCGGTGATGTTGGTGCTTCGAAAGTGAGGGATCATTACCCCTGTCCAGAGTGGTATGTAACTTGCAAGCCAGATTATATTGGGAATAATCTCAGCGAGGGAGTGCATATTATCATGATCCCCGTTAGCTACGGCAAGTGACCTGCTCTCCTCACATATGTCTGTTACCCACTGTCGTAGGTCTGTCTGTGTTTGGTCACATGTATCCACTTCCAGGTCCTCACCCTCTACATCTGGAATGATGACACACTTTTCTGCAGTTCGGGCTTTCAGGTATTTCTTGCACCTTTCTAATATGAGGGGGGCTCCAGAGCTGTCATTGCCCTCTGCTTCACTGAGAGCCACAACAGTAATACTGCGTAGTAGCTCTTTTGCATCGTCCATGGATTATGACATGAGAAGCTGTGCCATTGACCTCACAAAGAAATCTTTAATGCGATGTGTTTTTTTTTTCTTCAAGCAGTCCCACTGGCTGATCATCTTGATGCAGTGTGCAACATCAACCCGAACAAAACAAGGTGGCACTTTTGCTGACTGTTTACCGAGTAAGACACCACAACACTCATTGATGTAGGTCTTTAGATCAGGATGAGGAGTAAAAACCTTGACCAGAGCTCCGAGCAAAGCCTGAGAAAAGTCACTCACAACCTCTTTTGGAGTTGGTGCACCTGCACGTATCCATTCTGTCAACCAATGTGTTATTGCATTAACATCGTGTTTCTCTGACAGCATTTGCACCACTGGGACACTTGAGCTCTCATCCCCTGCCAGAACGCCCTGATATAAGAATATATGGCCAGACTTGCCATTTGGTCTCTGTAGTTTCCTCACTACTGAGCCAGTTGCATTAAAACTCACAGTGGGGTTAGTAGATGTCTTTGATAATGACTTGTACATATACATTTGTGTTTGACTCCAATAGTGACAGAAAAACTTGTCCAGTCCAATGTCTTTAATGCTACCACTGTGAGGTGCACTGTATTTTAACATCTGCAGTGACACAATGGGATCCTTGTCGCCTAATTCTAAATCATTTCTCTCTTGCTTTGCTTTGCGCAGGGTGGCCAAATTAGGCAGATGACTTGGCTCTGGATCTCCAAAATCCATCAGCTTTGTTGCCTCTGATGCCCTCCATACATGGGGTTCCATTCTACCCTCACACAGTTCTTTGGCTATCTGCACAAGTAAGTTACCAGACATCGCACGCTTGGAACAGCCAGTGTGCAGGGAGTCATCAGTGTTTATAATTAAACACTTGAGCACCATTGGGCTGTTCATTTCAGGCTCTATGTCACATTTTATGTGAATGTGGCCACGACACTCCTTACAGTTGCCTCTGATTTCTATGTATTTCTCTGTGGCTGACAGATAGACTGTGGCTCTTTTAAAGGCAAATGTGCAGGGGCATTTCACTTCTTGCCAAATGTGATGATATATCACATGTGTCCAGATGCCAGGCTTCAAAATTGTGTATTCCCTTTTTTGTGTTTTAGAGAACTTGTTGTTGTATTTAACCATTTCAGGCATGAATTCAGTCAATTTCTGAAATGGAACTTCAAGATCAAAAGTCCGGCAATCTTTTGGTCTGGGTGAAAGGGAACCTGGCTCAAAATCAGTGTCATCACTACTGCCATTTGTTTCATGATCACATTCATGAGTAAACCCTAAAGCAGTCCAAATGTTGTGTCTATTTAATTTAACAAAAGTGTATAGAGCCTTTGCAGTGATCTTGTTTTCTAGCTGCTTACTAAGCTCTGTCCAGATGCTCTGATTAGGAGTAGCTATGTTGCCATTTTGGACTATGGCCTCTTTAGATGAACACAGGACAGTGAAAATGTAATCTCTGTCAACTGCTGGATTCTTGGGCATCTGGCATAAGCAAAACATAATTACCCACTTAAATAATCCTGACTCAAAAAATGTCATGTTCAGTATAAACTTGTTTTCATGTATTACTGTATTGGTCTGAATATAAGGATAATATAATATAGTAATAATATATAAGGATAATATATCTTATATTAGGACCAATATGATAATGTTGACCCCTAGATGCACAATGTATTCAAAAAAACTAACATGGGTCACATGTGCAACTGTAATTAGCATATATTAGTAGTAGCAATGAGTTTTCTGTTCAGTAAACGTTGACAATCTTAGCTCTCTTGAATGTTGTACTATTATTCTTGAAGTTAACAAATAATATTGTAACTGACAGTGTTAAAACATTGTACTTACATTGGCCAGAAATTGATTTAGTAATGACTTTTGTAGTTTGATTTATATGGACTTTTTCTCTACTAACTCTACACTAATTTCCACAAGAGCATCTTGAACAGAAGTGTCACTTGCGCCTAGTGATGTCAGTGAAGTGTAGCAGATGATACTCCATGTAAATAAATAAAGTTCACTCAGGAAAGACCAGTGAATGAAGTAAAGATAATTGTTTATTGAACAAATGATGTGATGATTACTCTTGACAGAAAGTCTTCGGCAGTTCGACTCTAAAAGTGTGTTCACATCGAGGAGATTTGCGCTTTTGTTCTCGTGTCCAGAGCTGAGCGAAAGTGAGTGACAGAAAAAGAGTCCGACAGACACCAGATGAATATTGAGCTGCTGCTGTCTGAACACCAATACGTTTTTAATAAACACCATAGTGACTACAGAAACATTGATATGGAGTTGTTGTTGTTGTTGTTGTATTAAAACATCATCATCCAACGCTTTGGTAAGAGATTGAAATGGCAAACCCGAAATAAAATGCTCACTGCTCATAAATCGTACTGATTACACACAAAACAAGAGAGACCTATTTTAGAAATATCTAATATAGTCAGAGGTAGGTGGTACCGGGGAATGACCGAGACTTTTTTTATTTTTGTGACCATTAAGTGATCTATTTTATTCTGTCAGTATTGTATTCAATAAATATCAGCATTTATAATTCGCCTGTAATTCAGTGTCTAATATCTAAAAAACCGAAGCAGCACAAACGAAACTTTTACTGGCACAAACCAGCACAAACTAAACACAAACGAACGAGACTATTTGGGGTGAATTTGGAGCATGTGGGGGGCTGAGTGACCTCAGAATGACATAAATATTATGACCTATAAAAATTTAATATCTAAAAAACCGAAGCAGCACAAACGAAAATTTTTACAGCACAAACGGAGCACAAACGATTGAGACTATTTTGCCGACGTTTTGCTTTGGGTGGGGGGGCCAACTTCACGCAGGTCCTTTACCTAACACTAAAAGTGTCTTACAAAAGTTAAATGACTATATTGTTTTGAATGAATGAGTGATCAGGATGGTTTTCACATAATTTTTGTAGCAAAAACTCTAGGCTACAAGATCCAGTTCTCAAAATTCTTGTGAACAAATGTTTAGTATGTGTTAAATGGCCTATTTCAGTGACTTGACATTTTTGTTTTTTCAAAAACCACACATAAACGTTATTCTCTCAAAAATACAAAAATGTACATACATGTTGTTCACATATTATTGTAGCCCAGTTTGTGCTGAATACAGTTTTATCAGACTTTAACCATTAATATGTTTTTAAGCAACTGAAAAAAGCACAAATGAGATCAAGAAACACATGGACAGCCAACATCACTGAAGATGGACAGAGGTCATTTAGACTCAAAACTTGCTGAACTTTTAAGGCCTTTCTGAATGTTTCTGTTTGTCTTCAATCATACTTTTATTTTCATAAATTCAAGCTTGAGAAAGTTTTTTTCTCAAGAGACTGATTCGATATGTCCTTAGAAATTTAGCAAATTCCTTTTTATTCTACTGTTAAATCTGGTAGATTTATGTTTATCCAATAAAATCTTTGTGTTTGCTAGCATTAAATGTTTGTAATGCCTAAATGGGTTTAGCACCCTGCGCTTTGTGTACTCACGAAAATAGAGCCCTCCGTGTCAAATGTTAAAAAAAAAAGTCCATAAATTAATAGATAAAATAGATCTTTTCCAACTGTAGTTGTGTGAAAATTTCAATTATTTTTACAAATAAATCTTACATTTATACGTAGTTGTTTAGCACATGATTTTGTCAAAACAGATTACAAATGAAGGTTGCTACAAAGCAAGCAATTCACAAAAGAAGGATACATGCAAACAGTGCACATACAAACTCATCTGATTGTTGGGGTTAATTTTTAACAAACACATACGTGTCTTCTTCCACCAGCACATATTCAAATTCTGCTCCATAGAACCAAATACACATTTTATTATTTTTTTTATCAGTGATGACGCATATGTAAGAAATACGTAAATTAGGGGAATAAATTCAAATGTGATACAGACGCACACAGGTGAGAGAACAATGTCAGTATTTGTCATCATGTGTTTTTATGAGTGTAAAAGAACAAACTGAAGATGGGAGGAGCTGAAGAGGAGGACGTGATGAAGATCAAACCCATAATATCCATCTGTTCTAATGATTTAACATTCAAGACAGAAATGGATGGAAACTAATGGTGAGAAACTTCATTCTCAGTCCTTCAGTCAGGACTGTCCTATTGTGACTTTTATTCATTATTGTCATTTATTTAGCAATATTTGTACATGGTTTTGTGGATTATATGTGGATTTTCTTCCTTCATATCAGAGCTTGGTATTGTTTGTTTCGCTCAGAAATGGAGGTTATTGCATTTCTATCTCTTCTTATCACAGGTGAGTGTGTATTTATGTGAAAAAGTCCCATTATTATCTGCCTTGTGAATTGTGTGAATTTATCTCATTCACTGGGTGCTAATGGCACTGGCTGCACAACATGGCAATTCAAACACAAATAGACCTTATGCAGTAGCGTTCTCTATGATTTTTTACATGAATGAAAACAAGGCTATGAGGTTTAGACTACAGTCTCCTCAATGGCATCCACTGTATAAAGCTCCTCGATCACATCTACAGTAATTTTTTGTATACTGAAATTTTTTGGAAAGATGTCCCCCCCCCCACCCAAAGCCTCGTTGTCATGAGGTACATAGGCCTTTTTTACAAGAATCAGAAATTACATCAATGCAGGGTTCATTAGCAGGAATATTAATTACAAATGAAATCCAATGTCTCTTTGAACCTTGTATTAAACTCACAGAAATGTTAAATACAGTATAAATTAAGTAATGAAACCATGTCATCCTGTAAGGAATTGTGCAATGAACAATGCATTTAACCCTTGTGTTCACTACCTCATTGTTTGAGTTCATAGTGACCCCAACGATTAAAATGTGAAAATAATCATTTGAATTATAAAATACACCTGTTTTTCCCTGTTAATATATATACACACACATATACACAGTGGATATAAAAAGTCTACACACCCCTGTTAAAACAGCAGGTATTTGTGATGTAAAAAAATTAAACACATAAATCATATCAGAATTTTTGCACCATTAATGTAAAAATTACGACCTATTCAATGCCACTGAAAACCAAACTGACACATTTCAGAGAAAAAAAAAACTTAGAATAACCTAACTGCACAAGTGTACACATCCCTGAACTAATACTTAGTTGAAGCATCCTTTGATTTTATTACAGCACTCAGTCTGTTTGGATAAGAGTCTATTAGCTTGGCACATCTTTTCCCACTCTTCTTTGCAAAAACATTCCAGATCTGTCAAATTGCGAGGGCATCTCCTGTGTAGGGCCCTCTTCAGGTCCCCCCACATATTTTCTATAATATTCAGGTCTGGGCTCTGGCTGGGCCATTCCAAAACATTAATCTTTTTTGCTGAAGCCATTCTTTTGTTGATTTGGATGTGTGCTTTGGATCGTTGTCATGCTGAAAAGTGAAAGATCTCTTCATTTTCAGCTTTCTAGCAGACACCACAAGGTTCTGTGCCAATATTGACTGATACTAGGAGCTATTCATGATTCCCTCCACCTTCACTAAAGCCCCAGTTCCAGCTGAAGAAAAGCAGCCCCAAAGCATGATGCTGCCACCACCATGCTTCACCGTGGGTATGGTGTTCTTTTGCTGATGTGCTGTTTGTTTTTGCACCAAACATACCTTTTACAATTTTGGGCAAAAAGTTCAATCTTGGTCTCATCAGACCATAACACATTTTTCCACATGGTTTTGGGAGACAGGATATATGTTTTTGCCGGGCTAGATTGTTTTTGTTTTTTTTTTTGTCAGGAAAGGCTTGGTCTTGCCACCCTGCCCCATAGCCCAGACAGATGAAGAATACGGGAGATAGTTGTCACATATAGGGAGCAACCAGTACTTGCCAGAAAGAGCTGCAGCTCCTTTAATGTTGCTGTAGGCCTCTTGGCAGCCTCCCTGACCAGTTTTCTCTTTGTCTTCTCATCAATTTTGGAGGGACGTCCTGTTCATGATAATGTCTCTGTTGTGCCATACTTTCTCCACTTGTTGATGACTGTCTTCACTGTGTTCCATGGTATATCTAATGCCTTGGACATTTTTTGTAGCCCTCACCTGAGACAATTCCTGACATTTAATCTTAGAAAAAATGCCCTGTCTTAGGTCAGTTAGGAACACTACTTTAAGAATGTGAAATGTCAGAATAATAGTAGAGAGAATGATTTATTTCAGCTTTTCTTTCTTTCATCACATTCCCAGTGGGTCAGAAGTTTACATATACTTTGTTAGTATTTGGTAGCATTGCCTTTAAATTGTTTAACTTGGGTCTAATGTTTTGGGTAGCCTTCCACAAGCTTTAAAAGTTGCTGGAATTCTGGCCCATTCCTCCACACAGAACTGGTGTAACTGAGTCAGGTTTGTAGGCCTTCTTGCTTGCACACGCTTTTTCAGTTCTGCTCACAAATTTTCTATCAGACTGAGGTCAGGGCTTTGTGATGGCCACTCCAATGCCTTGACTTTGTTGTCCTTTAAGCCATTTTGCCACAACTTTGGAGGTATGCTTGGCATCATTGTCCATTTGGGAGACCCATTGTTACACACACAACCGAGTTTTTTTACATTCCTGGCTGATGTCTTGAGATGTTGCTTCAATATATCCACATAATTTTCCTCATGATTCCATCTATTTTGTGAAATTCACCCCCACAACATGATGCTGCCACCCCCACGCTTCATGGCTGGGATGGTGTTCTTCAGCTTGCAAGCCTCATCCTTTTTCTAGAGACTGTTGTGTGTGAAAATTCCAGGAGATCAGCAGTAACAGAAATACTCAAACCAGCCCGTCTGGCACCAACAAACATCCATGCGATTATCTAATCAGCCAATTGTTTGGCAGCAGTGCAGTGCATAAAATCATGCAGATACGGGTCAGTAGCTTCAGTTAATGTTCACATCAACCATCAGAATGGGGAAAAAATGTGATCTCAGTGATTTCGACCATGGCATGATTGTTGGTAACAGATGGGCTGGTTTGAGTATTTCTGTAACTGCTGATCTCCTGGGATTTTCACACACAACAGTCTCTAGAATTTACTCAGAATGGTGCCAGAAACAAAAAACATCCAGTGAGCGGCAGTTCTGTGGATGGAAATGCCTTGTTGATGAGAAAGGTCAACAGAGAATGGCCAGACTGGTTCGAACTAATAAAGTCTACGGTAACTCAGATAACCGCTCTGTACAATTGTGGTGAGAAGAATATCATCTCAGAATGCTATTCTGAGATGCGGGTTGGTGCTGTTTTGGTGGCACGAGAGGGACCTACACAATATTAGGCAGGTGGTTTTAATGTTGTGGTTGATCGTGTGTATATATACAGATGATCCAAAACATTATGACCCCTCACAGATTAAGTGAATAATGTTGATCATCTCCTAACAAGGCCACATGTCAAGGTCTGTGTAGATAAGATGGTAAGTGAACAATCAGTTCTCGTAGTCAATGTGTTGAATGCAGGAGAAATGGGCAGGAGTAAAGACCTGATCGACTTTGACAAGGGCCAAACTGTTATGGCCAGACGACTGGGTCAGAGCATCTCTGAAATTGCAAGTCTTGTGGGGTGCCCCAGTCAGCAGTGGTGAGTACCTACCGACAGTGGTCCGAGGAGGGACAAACCACAAACCGGTGACAGGGTGTTGGGCAGCCAAGGCTCATCGATGCGTGAGGGCAACAAAGGCTATCCCATCTGGTCCGAACCGACAGAAGGTCTACTGTGGCACAAATCACAGAAAATTTTACTGATGGTTACAGGAGGAATGTGTCACAACACACAGTTCATCGCACCATGCTGCATATGGAGTTGCGTAGCTGCAGACCAGTCAGAGTGCCCATGATGACCCCTGTCCACTGTCAAAAGCGCCTATAATGGGCATGCAAATGTCAGAACTGGACCTTGGAGCAGTGGAAGAAGGTTTCCCTATTTGTGGTTTGTCCCTCCTCTGACCATTGTCGGTAGGTACTCATCACTGCTGACAAGGAGCACCCCACAATTCTTGCCATTTCAGAGATGCTCTGACCCAGTCGTCTGGCCATAACAGTTTGGCCCTTGTCAATGTCACTCAGGTCTTTACTCCTGCCCATTTCTCCTGCATTCAACATGGTGACTTAGAGAACTGATTGTTCGCTTACCATCTAATCTACCCAGAATTTGACATGTGAGTGGACATAATATTTTGACTCATCGGTGTAAGTGTACATGGTGTGAGTGATCAGACTTGATTTTTCCTGTCCTGCAGCTCATTCTGGAGCTTTAGGTGTGTGAGGGAGGAGAGCTTGCTGCCTATGATTTTATTTGCACATCACACAACGCACACAATAAATGAGTTATTTATTAATAGTGTAACAGCTGGAGTATCCCAGTGAATATGCTGGATTCAGATGCTTTATGCCTTCCTCAAAGTTGTCAGAATGTTCTTGTCCCATAATTAAGATCTTAATTAGAGCCTGCAACAAAGCTTAAAGTCAGATTAAACATTTAACCACTATTTAAGTTAAAGTGAGAAATGCGGAAGTGTGGAATCGGATTAAAACTAAAAAAATAAATAAATAGCTACAATTTGAATGTTGTAAAGAGAAGTGGCCTCAAGCTTAAGGCATCTATATTGGTATTTTAGCTTGTATGAACCCAGTTTGAATCCAGTTTATGGAATTTTATGCCAGTATTTATACACTGATGTATAAACCATATAGCACTATTTACACTTTATGTAAACCTCCTCTACCTTCGTTTGCATGTAGCCTCTGCTTTTTATGTTTCTCTCAGCTGTCTTCAGTTTATCTGCATGTGTTCCACATCAGTATCACTTTGTGAATATGAATTTGACCTGGACTGAAGCTCAGAGATACTGCAGAGAGAATTACACAGATCTGGCCACCATCAACAACAAGAATGACATAGAAGAGCTGCTGAAGAGTGTGAATGATGATCAGGTTCAGTATGTCTGGATTGGGCTGCAGAAGACAGTCAGTTATAAATGGAAGTGGTCTCTGGGTGACCCTGCGTTCTACACAGGAAATGATTCACAGTATTGCAATTGGGCACAGGGACAACCAAATGGTGATGGTGACTGTAGTCACATGAATCCTGGACAATGGCATGATTATGTTTGTGCTTACAGCTTATATTTCGTGTGTTACAGTGGTGAGTGCAGCAGTCTGTGGAGTAAATGTGTGCTGTAATATTTTTCTCTCTATATCTCTCTTAAACATTGCTATTTTCTTTTTTCTTGGATACAATGATAAAAAAGAGCAGTAACAAATTTAATGGATGAAATGATAATGAAACTTTATGTATTACTTTATTATATAATTTGTCTATTAATTATTGTAAATCAACAGCAGTGAGACCTTTTTATTTTCTCATAAAGACAGCAGTAAAGAATACATCCCTGTACTTCAGCCCATGACTTGGAGAGATGCTCAGAGTTTCTGCAGGGAGTTTTACACAGATCTGGTCAGTGTGAGGAACCAGACTGAGAATCAACAGATTGAGAAGATCAGGAATGATACACACATTACATCTGGAGTCTGGATCGGTCTGTTCAGAGACTCATGGGAGTGGTCAGATCAGAGTAACTCCTCATTCAGAAACTGGAGGACAGGTGTACCTGATAATGATGGGGGGAATGAAAACTGTGCAGTGGTTTGGGTCAATACAGACCGTGGACAATGGGGGGACAGGACTTGTAGTTTAAAATATCCCTTTGTCTGCCATGATGGTGAGTAGATTTTCTATTCAATAGCATCTGCAAGTATAATATATATTTACATGGTTTTAATACATCTTCATCTCACCTCTATATTTTGTTTTTGGTCTGTTTTGTGTCCAGATAAACTGGTTTTGATTAAGCAGAATCTGAGCTGGCCAGAAGCTCTGAAATACTGCAGAGAGAATCATGTGGATCTGGTGTCAGTTCACTCTGAGCAGATTCAGCGTCGGGTGATGAATGTGGTTCAAAAGGCTTCCACTGCTGAAGTGTGGTTGGGTTTACATCACTACTGCGCCATGAACATGTGGATCTGGTTGAGGGGGGAGGTTGTGTGCTATCAGAACTGGGCTGCAGGTCACGGGACAGGAGTGGACTGCAGGGATGGACCGAGAGTTGGAGCAGTTCAGTCTGGAGGAGATCAGCGCTGGGTCAGCCTTCCTCAAACTCACAAACTCAACTTCATCTGCACCAACTATGAAGGTACGTATGTGTGTGTGTGTGTGTGTGTGTGTGTGTGTGTGTGTGTGTGTGTGTGTGTGTGTGTTTCCCATACAGCCTACCTTTGTTTCACCTGTTAAACTTGTTTTCTCTTTTCTGCATGAAGACTGAAACAAGATCATCAACATCTAGGCTACTGTCAGTGGAGTCTGAATTTCACCATGTTTGATGTTTCATTTACAACTTCTATCTTTAATGACAATTCATGCAAAATCTTTGCAAACTCGTCAAATGTTTTTATATGTTCTGTGTTATTAAGGTCCTGAGATGAATCCTGTGATCAGACTGAATCATTTCATTTACTTTTTTATTTCACTTTTAGGCATGCCATTTAGTATCATTGTGCCCATGTTAACTTTCTAAATATTTGACACAGTATCATTAATTTTTTTGTCTTGCGTTGTTTTACCAGGTGAAAGATTATATTGTTTTCAACAATCCTTATTTATATTTCTCAGAAAATAAATCATTAAAATACATAATTTTAGAACATTTTGGGTTTGTTATGTTGCCATCCTCTATTTTGTTTGCAAACAAGAGTATATACATACAGTAGATAGTCAACTAGATTAACTATCGTGGGGAATAACATGGCAATATGAACATTCCAGCCACAGGTAAAACTAATTTACAAAATCGCCACCAGGAGGGGCAGAGGGACAGTTTTTGCACAATAGTTTAGTGTGAAGAAATTGAGAGTCATTATGATTAAAATTGTTAATATTATTATTTGTATTGCATTTTTTTACATTTTGATAGGAGAATCTGACAATATAAAACGAATAGCAGCATTAACGTTTTAGCTTTGTTAGCTCATGAATTTGACATTGGCATATAGAAGAAAATGCTAGAATGTCAGCCTTTTTCAATAAATGACAACCATTGCTACATAGATATTTGTTATTTAATCATCTTCCTAAAAATTGAAATGAAAATACATTGTGAACGTACATCATTTTATTTGTTATCCCTACTAAAAAAGACAACAATAATGCAGTTAACTAACTGGTAACCCCTGTTATAATTAACCCGGCTAGTCGGTAGTGGTAGACTAACTTTGAAACCCCACTCATTAGCGTAATAAAATTGAAATGTGCTTTGATGACATGTGCTGACAGATAGCTTAAGGGCTGTGTGCTCGGCTCTGATGCAACAAATCACAGGTTTTGAAAATATAACTTATCTCTTTGTTTGAAAATGTGTTTTAAAAGGTAATATCATTGGCGGTACAATCGTATATGGCGGCAACATTCATGATTACATGATAAAGTTTATGATTGAACTTAATTGCGTTATACAGAACAATAGTGTGAGTGAGTTAATGTTCACATCAACCATCAGAATGGGGAAAAAATTTGATCTCAGTGATTTCGATCATGGCATGATTTTTTGGTGTCAGTCGGGCTGGTTTGAGTATTTCTGTAACTGCTGATCTCCTGTGATTTTCACGCACTCAGAATTTTTACTCAGAATGGTGCCAAAAAAAAAAAAAAAACATCCAGAGAATGGCAGTTCTGCAGAAAGAAACTTGTTGATGAGAGGTTCGAGTTGACAGAGTCTACGGTAACTCAAATAACCACTCTGTACAATTGTAGTGAGCAGAATAGTATCTCAGAATGCACAACACGTCAAACCTTGAGGTGGATGGGCTACAACAGCAGAAGACCACATTGGGTTGTTGGGCGCTGTATTCAGAAGCGGGTTTGGTTATTAGCAATAATTGATCATTATCAAAGATAATCATTAATTATTAAAATCATTAGAACATTGATTAGAATCAGTGTTAGCTTTTTAATCCTTTAAATCAACAATCATCAAAGATAAACATCAATTATCAAATTCAGTAGAATATTAATTATTATCAAAGATAATTATTAATTATTAAAATCAATTGAACATTGATTAGAATTAACACTAGCTTACTGATCCTTCAAATCAACAATCATCAAAGATAATTATCAATTATCAAAATCAATAGAATATTAATAAGGATTAATGTTGCCGGGGCACCACCCTGGAATCAGGGACTAATAACCAGACAGTATAACAGTCTCAATATAGGATTGTTCTCTTAGGAAAGTCGACGTCCGGAGAACATCAACATTCAAAAGGAAAACAATGAAGGCTTGAATCCGAGCACTGACATCCCTTGCAAGCCCTTGACACAGGTGCATGCAGAACAATACCAAAACACTTCTCTTTAAAGTATAACAAAATTTATTGATGCAGTAATATTAATCAATAATCAATACAGTGCAGTCAATAATTCGATTCCTCAGAATTTCACACATAGGTGTAAAGTGAGCAAAGCTTCATGGGATTTGTAGTCTGTTTTGGACTCCCTTTGTTTGATTTTGGCACGGTTGTTGTAGTCAGACTTTATGACTGTATGTAGAGTCTCACTGCGAGTACCAAGTAGGCGACAAGGTACTCTATTTCAGGTTCACCAAACCAGCAGGAATCTCTAAAAAGGGGGTTGGAGTTGAGGGACTACACTCATGAAATGCATGGCCTGCCTTTTCCCAATCTGTATAGAGAGGCTGTTTTTCAGTGAACAAAGGAAAGACTCGTGGTCATGAAATGAGTTTGGACTGTCAACCTGCAGCAGCTGTGGGCTCGCAGGTGGCGTAGAAGGATCAGAGCAAGGGTCAGGCTCTGGAGGAGGCATGATCATTTGTAGGGGTCCTCTGAACTCCTGGATGATGGCGACTTGTCCATCTGAAGCTGGCAAACTGTTTTCTGGACCAAGTGGCCTTGGTGTGTCAACCTGAGCCCACATGTGTCCACGACGGCAGTCAAAGAGTGGGGCCAGTTGGTCCAGTAGGTCCTGGCCAATTAACAGTGGTTCCGTATTAATGGGACATATGTAAATGGGGTGTACCAGCATCATCCCTTGAAAGGTAATGTCGATCCATGCCCGTTTTGTGATAGACAACCTATCTTGCATGTAGCTTGTGATGTTACGTTGCAGGACTTGATCTGTAACGGTTTGCCGAGGGAGAGTGTTGCTCTAGCCACTTCTGAGAAGGTGTTGGAACTCATCAGACTTATTGCAGAACCAATGTTGAGTAGTGCATGGGAGCTGATGCAACCCCCTACCACTACTGATGTGTATATGCATCGGGCGTTGCCCTTATGAACCAGATCACCAAAGAAGTTCAGAAAAGAAAGGTGTGGGGCCTGGGTAGCTTAGTGAGTATTGACGCTGACTACCACCCCTGGGGTCACGAGTTCGAATCCAGTGACTCCAGCCAGGTCTCCTAAGCAACCAAATTGGCCCGGTTGCTAGGGAGGATAGAGTCACATGGGGTAACCTCCTCATGGTCACTATAATGTGTAGTTCTCGCTCTCAGTGGGGCACGTGTTAAGTTATGCATGGATGCCACGGAGAATAGTGTGAAGCCTCCACACGCACTACATCTCCGCGGTAACACGCTCAACAAGCCATGTGATAAGATTGACGTCTCAGACGTGGAGGCAACTGAGATTCGTCTTCTGCCACCCGGATTGAGGCAAGTCACTATGCCACCACGAGGACTTAGAGCGTATTGGGCATTCCAAATTGGGGAGAAAAGGGGAGAAATTAAAAAAAAGAAAGAAAAGGAGGGTGTGGCTTGTAAGGAGTGACTGTTTTGGGGAGCAACTTGGCCTCCCCTGTTCCCCTTTCCCAACCTACAAAGTAAACTTTGGCGTTAATGGGAGGGGGTACATAATCTACTCATGCTGACAGGGGGTCAGCACCGTGTTCCTTTGAGTAGTTCGGTGGACCTGGTGAACGACGGAGCGTGTCAAGCTGTGTTACTACCTGCTTCAGGCATCTCCTGATTATACCCTCCATTTCCTGTCTCAAACCTTATTCTCTGAGGGGGTTTGAAACCTTGTCTTCCCCCTCACCTTCTTGTTTGGGTTTCCATTCGAACCATACCTTACCTTTTGGCCGGTGAGCGTTTTGCCATTTTGGCCCGGCGTGACCCTGGGGGTGTGTCTGGTCACTATCCCCCTGGTTCTGTTGTGGCTTCTGCCACCTCTGTGAAACATCTCTCTTGAAGTCTTGGGGATTTGATGCCAGAAGATAGACTTTATTATCAGAGATTAAAAAAGCCGAGTTGCTCCCAGCACAACTGACTTTCTGTATTCAAACATCCCTATATACACATATTCACCTAGGGCGTGACCAATACACCCCATACATTTTGTTCTGTGTCTTCAGTCTGTTAGAGAACATGAAACTATTTGAGAGGCCCCTCTCCAACTGGAACCTCCTTACGGGACCTTATCCTATATTTTCTCTTGTGTCAAAACATGAGGCTCAAGTTTACCATATATGAGTACCATATGTGATCACACATTCCATTTTGAGGGGCCTCCTTCCCACAGGCCTCTACACACACAGTAAAATCCATGCTTGACCATCAGAAATAATTGTACAATAAAATGGCTATATTTACATTGTTTATGCTTGATTCATTTATATTTAACTTGATAAAAATATTCCACATATCCCCCCTCTGCGACTTTCAGAAGTCACACCTTCACTTTCTTTATTCAGAGTGCAGTTTCATAATTCAGTCACTTCAGCTATGCTATCTAGTAACTAAGTTAAGTCACACAGCTTCTTTACCAATGACCAGATTATGCAACCGCACTCCGGTGGAGATTTACAGAACCAAACGTCACTATTCAAGTTTGATTAAGAACAGAGTAAAAATATTCTGTCTCCTTATATCTTCATTCAATAAATGAAACCTATAAGCATGTTATACTGTAATCGTGAGCATGCAATTGGTTCAGCCTTGCCTGTGGTTGTCACAGTTATGTAGAATATATCAAACATAAAACAAATATTCATCATCATATTAAGAGTTGTCTTTTGTAGTGTACATATCTTCAACCCAGATACTTTGCGCATCGTAGAGGGTCACCTCCGGGGAGAGGTTAGGCTAGCACTTTCATCCCAGGGCATGGCTCATCATTCATTTCATCATATATATTCATTGGAATAATCAATTTCCTCCCAATTTGGTCTTTCTGTCCATTCAGGGTAGTTGTAATTGTATTGCATTGGATCATTCACATTGATCAGTGTCATCTGCTTCACTGTTGCTTGGATCAAGAATTATTTTACTAATGGTATCACACAACAGAAAATTATTCCTCCCACAAGGATTGTTATTCCAGTCATTATATTAATTTTAGCCAGTTGTGCACCCCATTTCTTAAACAATTCTATTTAAATGGTTATAAACAAACAAGACAAGCAATGTTAATCTTTAGTCAGCACCATGTTTTCTTTTTCCATTCTTCATTAATTTTAAATTGTACATGAGTTCAATAAAAGCATAAGTAAAAGTAATAAATCATTTTTCAATCTTAATTCTTCATCATACAAACATACCCAGGTTTGTTTAATACTTCTTTAATAAGTCAGGTACTCTTTTGTCTGCAACGGTTCTCAAAACTTTACCCCCAAAAATCTATAATTAATTTTCTACACAGGGTATGATTCCCTGTTGGCACAGTGTCAGAATGCTTGGTATTTAACACTGTGATAAAATGTTTTAATAAAGTGGTTATTAAAATGCATCTCAGCATTGAGTGGAATTCACAATTTGCGGGCAGGTTTATTCTATACCTCCCTTTTGATGCTTCTGACCTAAAAGCATCCATCCACTTCCTTAAACCCATATCACCCCTTCCAGGACGGTGATGCCCTGCCTTATGTTGCCTTTGTCTCTGTCTTGTAACTTCTAGGAAGCTTAATTTAAAAACATCACCTTAATTCAATAATAGTCTCTAAATAGTTTTTGAACATACATTTATTCTTTCAGATTAATGTTCAACTGAATCTCTTATCTTTAGTATAAACACAACTTCAAATTGCCCTCTGAATATATAAAATCTTTAATCATGATGAGGAAAGCTGTTTGAACACAGAGGGGGACACTCCACTCCCCCACACTGTCTCCACTGTCAATACAGTCACTCCTTTTTCATTTTACATCTCACAATAATATATTTAAGTTACTCATCAACAGTAAAAATAGTGATAATTATAATAATTAATTATATTAACTGCTTTCAAACTTTCCCATCTTAAACAATCTTCAAGAAAACGTCTCCCAGAACTTTCAATCTACTCATTCCCTACATTCTTTTGTCCATTCAAACAACATACATCAAAAATTTTAGAACCTTTTGGTATTCCGAATCTAGGTATTACCTCTCTTGTTATAAATTTGATTAGTGTTCCTGACCCCTGATCTGCTGATGACACTGCTTCCAGCCATCTGCTAAGTCTGCATATTACTACAAGCAAAATGAATGCTTTCCATGCACTTTCTTTATTATGTCCACATAATACATAACCACATGCTTGAATGGTCCTTCTGGCACTGGTATGTGACCTATAGGTGTTTTTATTTCTTTTCTGACATTGTTTTGAGTACAGACTTCACATGTGGCAGAAAATCGTCTATCATTGCATATAAGTATGGAGACCAATATCCCTGCTGTTTAATTTTCCTTATCACTTCCCCCCTTGCGCAATGGTCAAACCATGCGCATTGTAAATAAAAACATTGAGAAATGTAGTTGTTGCAACAATCTGTCCTTCATGAGAATGCCATATACCTTGTGAATTTTCTTTGCACCCCTATTTTCTCATGTAGTGTGTTCATATGGACCTTTATTTTTAATTTGAATTATATCATCCTATTGACAGCCAGAAACCTTCTTGGCTTCTAACTCTACAGCATTATCTCCCTTAATGACAAAGTCATTGCCCTTTTTGTGGGCTTGACATTTAATGATAGCCAGTCTTTTAGGTAACATCATTGCAGAAATCAACTGTTCAATCTGTTCTGCATGTTAAATTAGGCTTCCATCAATTTTTCCATATTGCTCCAAATAGGTGTCAAACACCATGAGCATAAGCCAAGTCAGTGAAAATGTTAACTGTTTGTCTTTTAGCTAACTGACATGCAGCAGTAAGAGCTTTTAATTCTGTTAGTTGAGCAGAACAAGGCTGAATGCAATATTGTGAAAATAATTTCTTTAATTAATTTCTTAAATAATATATAAATTAATTAATTTAATCTAACTCATTAAAACCTCATATGGGGCTCCAGTAAATGTAGTGTGCTACGTTTAGGAGCGGGTTTGGTTATTAGCAATAATTAATAATTATCAAAGATAATTATTAATTATTAAAATCAGTAGAACATTGATGAGAATCAATGTTAGCTTTTTCTAATCCTTTAAATCAACAATTATCAAAGATAATCTTTAATTGTTAACATCGATGAAACATTAATTAAAATTAACACTAGCTTATTGATCATTCAGATTCAACAATCATCAAAGATAATTATCAATTATCAAAAATCAATAGAATATTAATAAGGATTAATATTGGAATCAGGGACTAATAACCAGATAGTAAAACAGTCTCAATATTAGATTGTTTTCTTAGGAAAATCGACATCCGAAGAATATCAATTTTCGGGGAAAAAAAAAACAATGAATGAAGGCTTGAATCTGAGCACTGACATCCTGTCAGCATGACACAGGTGTATGCAAAACAAACCAAAACACTTCTCTTTGTAATATAACAAAGTTTATTTATGCAGTAATATCAATTAATAATTAATAAAATGCAGTCAATAAACTTCCAACTTCCAACTACAAACTAAACAGTGATATGATTAGATATGGAAACCAAAATAATCCTATAATACATAAGGTGTGTGTGTGTGTTTGTGTGTGTGTGTGTGTGTGTGTGTGTGTGTGTGTGTAAGGAGGGATGTGCACAAAATGGCGGATGTGACTCTCGTGGAGAGTATGTCACGCGAGACTTCTGACCAGAGAATATGGCCGCGAATGTGGGCGGAGAGAAACCAGTCAATGGTGTCTACCAGTTTACCACGTGTATCTGCTTGTATGATAGCTTAGGGACAAAGCTGAGCTTTATCACGAAGCTATCTACTAGCCAAAAATGTGTGCGAGAATGTTTTTGAGGGGTCGTGCGTGTGTGTGTGTGTGGTTAGTACGAGAGAGAGAATTAAGTGACGGCCCCAAAGCCAGTTTCGCGATCGTGGGAGAGAAAGCAGCTGTTAGTTTAGCACTCAGAGACGCGGTGGACAGCTCATAAACCGTCCCGCGGTCTTTGATTCTTTAATGGATAAACTCAGTGTGCCGGTCTCACCCGCGATGGCGGAAATGCACAACAGTCCAATGTGGTTGGACTACAATACAGCAAATCTCATTTGTGATAATTAAATACCTTGAGTATTAGAAATGAGCGGACATGGCGGTCCGTAAACTGTACAAGCAATAACGTTGATACACAAGAATAACACACTATAATATTCTATCTCTGCCCAGATGTAAACCTCTTACTTGAATCACATGAGGATGCAGAATGTGTTCATCCGTCCTTTAACTCCGACTCAGTTCCTCGAGGCTCGGGTGATGACGGGAGGCCGTTTCCTCACTCTGTCAGTGGGCGGTATGGCTGCTGATTCTCAGCGGGCTGGCGGAGAAATCAGCGACGTCGACTTGATTGAAGATGGAAGAGAAATCTTTTCTCTCTTCACTTCTGCAGGCAAATGGATGAAGATGCGGATTGCTCAGCGGTCCGCATCTTCCATGCGGTGGAACACAGAGTAATATCAACTCGTCCAGCGAGATGGAGATTGTATGGCCACAGAGGTATTTCTACAGAAACTGTGAATACCTCTGTGAATTGTTATTCACAGAGGTATTTCTACCCCTGATGATGTCATGGTTGAGGTGCATTCTGTTGTGTGCCTCATCCAATAGGAGTTGAGAGTTTGTTCCTTTAGTGAGCAAGGCTTCATGGGATTTGTAGTTTGTTTTGGACTCCCTTTGTTTGATTTTGGCGCGGTTTTTATCAGTAAGATTTATGACCTGGTATGTGGGCCTGAGTTTTACAACTGTGTTAGGCCTGCCTTTGTCTTCTATCTGAATACATGAGGCTTAACAATATCTACTGTTTAAGCATAATTTAACAATAAGATTTTTCAGTTATAATTCTTTTATACTTCTCAGCATTTCTTGACAAATGATTCAGTTAAATGGCAAAACCAAAATTCACAGTGCAGAAACTGTAGGCCTCTAAAGTGATACTTTCATGGATTAATCTCAAAATAGAAATAGTTTACTAGAAAAAGACACTCAATCAACTCTTTTTAGCACCCACTAACCTTCTTCTTTAAAGTGAGGGTACTCTCTGGAAATTTTTTCGGAGTAACCAATCCAATAGGTAACTCTAACTTTGCCATCAAGTTTGTAATATTTAATCTTCACATCAATAACTCAGCGGTTAGATGCTGGATTTAAATTTAGACCCTCAGAACAATTTAGACCTGGGTATTCAACCCATTGATGGCAGTCTGGTAAATTATACATCCCATTGATGGTATAAGACTGAAATCAACTTATCCAGAGAGATTTGAATCCACATTTGAAATTTTAAATCAGTAATGATTACCAGCAGTGATGTGGGCAGGAGGATCAATCGTATAAAAGCCCACATCATTCTCAGACTTTTTTCTGAGGACTTCCTCCTGCAATATTATCAGTCTCAATAAATCATCTGGCCTAGCCATCTGCAATGGTGAGAGACTGGTTCCAGACTGAGTTAATGAAACAACATACACATAATGGTGATAACAGAAATAAAACATAGTTAGTATCAAAGACTAGATGCATGAGTATGAAGTTATTTATGATGTTCAATTTAATCTTAATGTTCTTCATGGGTTTCACTTACTACCAATTACCAATTTTTTTCCTTAGCATTATCAGTAATTTTTACAATCAAATAGGTCCAAGATATTTCTTAAATCTTCAAATCAGAACTTATAAGCGCGAATAACATTTTCCATTTTATGTACTTCCAAAAGAAGAAAACTTTTTTTTTTTTTTTAGATATCAGAGCATCTGAGCAAAACTGTTTACAATGTTTGCTTAGTTCTGCCTCCTTATTGGAGGTTGGGATTTTATTTTCCATTTTATCTGGCATGATTGGTCACAGAACAAACCCAAGAAAAAGCATCACAATGTTGGTAAGGTTGTTACACATAAAGATCATGAGAACAGATATTAAGAGCACAACTTCAGCAAATTGAAAAAATAGAGAACATGAAATGATCCAAATTATTCTTAATGTTCTTTCCTTTAATTCTAGTCTCAAAGGCATCTTCTCAGTGTACCCATGATCAACCAATGCCAACACTGTGTATATAAAATAAGAAAATAAAAGAAACAATATCTAATCTTAACTAAAACAATCTGCTATCTATTTTTTCTAAATTCGGGGCGCCCCTGTCTGAGTGGAGACACCAAGAGAGATGAGTTCTCCCATTCAAAGTCTGCAGAGGCCATCCTTAGATAGTAAGGGGTATAACCCCTCCCGCTCACTCTCCTTACAGAACATGGGGTTATAGGTCCCTGTTTATTCAGGGCTCTAACAGGTCTCACTCAATCTCTCTACCAGACAGTCCCTAACAAAAATAATAAACTCTACCTGTCTTAGTTTTGTTGGTTGATCAAGTTTACACCGATAAAGTTGCAACTCACATGTAAATTTGTTCTCCAGACATATTTAAACACAGAGAAAATAAAAAACAAAACAAATAATCATGAGTTCTTACATTTAGATATCAAGACTTTATAGTGTTTAATATTGTTAAAAATTGTATTCTCTCATAAACTGGACCAGACAGAACATAAAACAGACACATGAATGTGAAATTTCACATTTAAGGTTTACTTTTCACACTTAAGTTACAAAATAGAATCTTCTTATTAGTCATTTTCACCCTTCTTTTTAATTTCTCTTCCTCATTTCCTTGACATCTTACATTTCCATTTGCTTAACCATGGCTTTGATAACTAGTGACCTCAATAAAGGAAGTACACAACAAAACAATAGCCCTCCTATCATTATTGCAATTCCCAAAAACATTCCCAATTTACATAATGCATATCTCCCTAACTCATTAACAGGAGTCTGATTTGTAGCCTTTTTCTCTTCCCTGTGCCCACCTTCCTCCATCAAATGATGACTCCTTTTCACTTTTTCTCTCCCTACTGTCTAATAGTCTACTTCTGTTTCTCACCAATTTATCTGTGTCTCGTATTAATTTTTCTGTTTCTCTAATTTTTCTATCCTGTACCTTCTTCAGCTCCCCAGCCCTGCCCGTTTCCCTTTCCTTTTCTAACTCCACATGCCCCTCCATCTGCATTTCTCCTAAAACTTCTACAGTTCCCTTGAGTATTGGGAACTAACCATCTGAAGGCAAATATGGAGGTGATTTGACAAGGACCTCTCCTTCAGTATTTTTCTTGTCTGTCTTATATTTTTCTGTGAATTTTCTCCTTTCAGTGCTAGCACTTTTCTCTTTTTCCTTTTTGTTTCTCTGTTTTTACTTTTTTACTCTTGTCTTTAGTTTTACAATTTTTTATCTGTTTCCATTTCCTCGCACAACGCTACATCAAATGTCCCTTCCTTTGGCCATTTTGTCATCATATCTTTGCTTCTTTTTTGCCATTTGCTTGAATAAGGTATATAATCTATAAGGTCTTTACACAATGGATATTTTAATCCTTATATGTCCACAGGAGTGGCTGCCATGATGACAACAAACCCTATCTTTAGGAAAAATGTATCACTGTATCAATATTTGTGACAATTTTTATTTTTGGACAATTTTATTTGTTCAATTAATATGATCTTCCTAAAGAAATTCAGTTATTTTTATTTATTTATAACCAATTTTTCTTATCTTCTTTTATAACCTGCACTTTAATTGTATTAATTATTATACCACATACATGTCCAAATTTTCTACATGTTGTCAATTTACTTTTAGGATCACTCTGTATCCAAATAGTGTCAAATCACAATAACAGCTGGTTTTTCTTAGATTAGCTGAGTCTTTATTTCTTTCACTGTTATTTTTACTTGGCATATAAAGAATGAAAAATTATGTTATCACCATTCATTTAGATAAATCATTAAATTTAGAGGATAAACGTATATCTTACTACTTTAATTTATTTGCTTCTAGAATAATCTGCAACGCCAATATCTTGAAAAAAAATTCTAATTTCTTTCACTTTTTTAATACACAACATTCATACAAGTCCCTTTATTATTTATTTATTTTGCTTTCTCATTTCTTTGAGATTTTATCAATCAATTATTTACACAGTGGATTTGTAGATTTTAGTATTTCCGCTGGAGTTTTTGCCATAATTATACCTTATGTAATATAACAACACTTATCTTAAATACAGCCTTTATTTAAAATTCAATTACTTAGTTGACTTTCGTTTAATGCAATACACTGGACTCAAAGCTTTATTATTTGTCCAGATAATGTGATTTCCCAAATGGAATTCAATCACTTTATAGTTCTTTATCATTTTAATATTCTTCTTTGTCACTGTGATATGAACTTTAACTCTAAGCACAGTTATACAACTTTTATGTATAAATTATCTGTATTAAGTCAAATAAATTTCTGTGCTACAGTCTAGTTTAGGAGTTATGATTTGGCACACGTCCAGCTGCTGCTCTTTCTCAGTTTAGTTAATCTTACATCAGGCTTCCTTCATGGCATGAAAAGAACAGCCCAAGACTAAATTTTGTCCAGCCAGCTAAGAGTTAACTTTTTGCTTTCATGCACATTTTGTTTTACAGCTGTGTTGTCTCACCATTTTTATTATTTTTCCTATTGTCAGTTTATACTGTATTATATTTACCCTTCCATATATATATATATATATATATATATATATATATATATATATATATATATATATATATATATATATATATATATATATCATTGGTTTTAACTCCACTATACAACCAGAATAATTTTTAAGTGCCCTCTTTGCCTCTAATCATCAGATCTCTTCTGTCTCATATATTGATGGAAGGTTGAAAATAGGCCTAAATAGATTTTATTTTCTGTAAATTACATATATACTCCCCATTAGTTACGCAGCAAAGGCTGAGTCTCACAAATTCTACAGTTTGAAGAATGGCCAAACAACCTACAAAGCCAATATCTCAGAGCGTTTTTAGTTTTCTCTGTGTTAACAAAGGAAATTTCTTTCCAAATTTTCACAAGAGACAGGCTTTCATTCCCAACATTCATTCAACATATAAAAGACAATCCTTCTTTATTAGACAACATTTACTCCATTCATCGTGTCCCTTTAAAAACATTATTTTTTATTTTTATTTATATTTCATTCAAATTCACACTTGTCTTCTTATTTATAGGACTCCTATAACATACACTCTGTGATCCTTTTATTTTAAGGACACATCATACTCTTCAGTCCCTCTACTCGGCTCATATTTGTACTCAGTCATACACTTCCATACGCAATTGCACTTCAGTCACACTTCACACACTTTCAAACACAGACATAAACACTCTCACAGACACAGAAACTTTCACACTTTTTACAAACACAAGGCCTTTATAAACACAGAGCTCTCAAAAAATACTATAAAATTCAAAAACGCAACCATTCTACCACCTCTCTTAGGTGACCTACCAAACAGCCCTTCTCGCCCGATTCACTTCCTACACATGACAAAAAAGCGTATTTAGTAGGCTTTTTGCCTACCTTTTTGGCCACTGTGATTCACTTCCTCAACACAACAGAGCGTGTCAGTTCTGCTCTCACTGATACACTTCCTCGACACAGTGAAAAGCAATGCCCTGCAGCATTTTGCCTACCCAGTCAAAACTCTGTGATTCACTTCCTCAACACAACAGAGCGTTACACGCAGGCCTTTTTCCTTTTTCCTTATACTTTTACTTAAACTTTTTTCTTATACTTTATCTGCTTACATTTACTGCTATATGTCAAGGCCCTCTTAACTGTAAAAAACAAAACAAAAACAAAAAAACAGATCATTGCATGCAATTGTTTCTTCTGGAATCAAAACCCTTTTAGTCTTTTTTTGTTCTTTGAATTTGGAGGAGATTTTTGAATGTCCTTATCACGGGCAGATTCTGGCAAGCAACACAAACTAATTATATATGCAAAGCTTACATTTTTAAATGGCCACTGTTTGAGTTGCTCGACCAGCTAGCCTGTTGTGGCTTCCACTCTGCTCCTTTCCAGTGCCCCACGTTGGGCGTCAATTTGTTGTGGCTTCTGCCACCTCTGTGAAATATCAGTCTTGGGGTTTTGATGCCAGAAGATAGACTTTATTATCAGAGATAAAAAAGCTGAGTTGCTCCCAGCACAACTGACTTTCTGTATTCAAACATGCCTATATACATATATTCACCTAGGGCGTGACCAATACACCCCATACATTTTGTTCTGTGTCTTCAGTCTGTTAGAGAACATGAAACTATTTGAGAGGCCCCTCTCCAACTGGAACCTCCTTACGGGACCTTATCCTATATTTTCTCTTGTGTCAAAACATGAGGCTCAAGTTTACCATATATGAGTACCATATGTGATCACACATTCCATTTTGAGGGGCCTCCTTCCCACAGGCCTCTACACACACACACACACACACACACACAGTAAAATCCATGCTTGACCATCAGAAATAATTGTAGAATAAAATGGCTATATTTACATTGATTATGCTTGATGAATTTATATTTAACTTGATAAAAATATTCCACAGTTCTATTGCCCACCCTGCTGGCGAGGTGGTCGGTACCCCTGGGGTCCTGTTCTAACATTCACCTTAACGTGAGGCATTTCATTGCCTTCAAGCGCTAGGTCTACGTATTCTGAGGCTTGGATCCCCAGGACTCTGGCGTCGCCTTTGTGCCCTTGAGCAGGACGCACGCGCATTTCCCATGCCAGTTGCGCGTACCTTCTAATTTCCTGCTTGGTGGGGTTGCCCATTCTACAGTGCATCGTGACGTCATATCGTACACTCTCGTGGAGGTTGTGAAGGAAGAGAGACTTGAAAGCCCATTCCTTCTCCAGACCTGGTGCATTATGTCCTTGGAAGTACGCGGTTCTCAGGTATCTGTAATACTCCTGCGGAGGCTCATGCCTCTTCTGCACGATGGCGAAAGTGCCTAGGGTAGCGGAGGCTTTGTCGGTATTTTCCCAGATTTTTAATATTTGGACGTTTTGTTTGACATTCTAGTTGGAGGTGCAGCTGTGTTGTTTAAACGCGCTATGAGACGCAGGCGAGGGAGACGAGCAGGCGCGCTGGTCAGACTCCGTCGGCGCGGCTTTTGAACAACGCTTCCGAGCATTCATCTAGCAAATCTCCGCTCTCTCCCTAACAAAATGGATGAACTACATCTCCTCACCTGCACAAACAAGGACTTTCAAACTCTGCTGCCTTGTGCTTCACAGAAACCTGGCTGAGTGAAGCCATTCCGGACAGCGCGTTACATCTACGCGCCTTTCTACTCACCGCGGGAGTTTTCCTCGTATATTCTGGTTAGTGTGTATATCGCGCCAAATGCGTGTGTGAATACAGCACTGCAACAGCTGATTATCAAATCACAGACACAGAACAACAATACCCGGACTCAGTTATTATTATTCTTGGGGATTTTAACAAAGCAAACCTCACACGTGAACTGCCAAAATGCAAACAGCACATTACATGCCCCACAAGAGACAGAAATATACTGGATCATTGCTACAAAACAATAAAGGATGCATATCGCTCTGTCCCTAGAGCAGCATTGGGACTCTCTGATCACTGTCTGGTTCATCTTCTTCCAACCTACAGACAGAAATTAAAATCTGCTAAGCCTGTATTAAGGACTGTAAAGAGATGAACCAATGAAGCAGAGCTGGAACTACAAGCCTGCTTTGACTGCACTGATTGGAGTGTTTTTGAGGCTGCAGACACCAATCTGGACGAGCTCACAGATACTGTTACATGATTTATCAGTTTTTGTGAGGATATGTGCATTCCTACTAGAACTTATTTAACATTTAACAACAACAAACCATGGTTTACAGCGGAACTCAGGCAGCTTCGTCAGGCCAAAGAGGATGCTTACAGAGTTGGGGATAAAGTCTTGTACAATCAGGCCCGGAACACACTGAATAAGGGAATCAGAGTGGCTAAAAGAAGATACTCTGAGAAGCTGAAAAACAAGTTTTCGGCTAACGACCCTGCATCAATGTGGAGTGGCATGAAACAACTTACAAATTACAGGACTCCTGCCCCCAACCCTGTGGTGGACCAACAACTGGCTGACGACCTGAATGTGTTCTACTGTAGATTTGAAAGGCCCAATCTCACACCCCACAACCACTCTGACCTTCACTTCACACAAACACCAACACCTCCTGCAACCCCCACCTCCCCCCTCCTGCTCAGACTTTTTGTGATGTGATGATGATGTGAGCCGCGTCTTTCGACAACAAAGGATAAGGAAAGCACAGGGCCCAGATGGCGTTTCACCTGCATGTCTTAGATCCTGTGCTAACCAGCTGGCCCCCATCTTCACACAGATCTTCAATAGATCACTGGAGCAGTGTGAAGTCCCATGCTGCTTCAAACGTTCCACTATCATCCCCATCCCAAAGAAACAAAAAATCACAGGACTTAATGACTACAGACCTGTCACCCTGATATCTGTGGTCATGAAATCATTTGAGAGACTGGTGTTGGCCCACCTGAAGAACATCACTGGACCCTTTCTAGATCCCCTTCAATTTGCTTATCGAGCAAACAGGTTTGTGGATGATGCATTCAGCATTGGATTGCATCATATCCTGCAACATCTGGACAGACCAGGGACATATGCAAGGATCCTTTTTGTGGACTTCAGTTCGGCTTTCAACACCATCATCCCAGCTATACTCCAGAATAAATTACACCAACTCTCTGTTCACTTGTCTATCTGTCAGTGGATTACCAGCTTTCTGAAGGACAGGCAGCAGCTTGTGAGACGGGGGAAACTCACTTCCAGCACCTGTACAATCAGCACTGGTGCCCCCCAGGGATGTGTGCTCTCCCCACTACTCTTCTCCCTCTACACCAATGACTGCATCGCCAAGGACCCCTCTATCAAGCTCCTGAAGTTTGCAGATGACACCACTGTCATCGGCCTCATCCGAGATGACGATGAGTCTGCATACAGAAGGGAGGTTAAACAGCTGGCTGTCTGGTGCAGTCAAAACAACCTTGAGCTGAACATGCTCAAAACGGTGGAGATGATTGTGGACTTTAGGAGGAACACCCCAACACTGACCCCCCTCACCATTCTAAGCAGCAGTGGAGTCTTTCAGGTTCCTGGGCACCACCATCTCACAGGACCTGAAGTGGGAGACCCACATTGACTCCATTGTGAAAAAGGCCCAGCAGAGGTTGTACTTCCTTCACCAGCTGAGGAAATTCAATCTGCCACAGGCGCTGCTGATACAGTTCTACTCAGCAGTCATTGAGTCTGTCCTCTGCACTTCATTAACTGTCTGGTTTGGTTCAGCTACGAAATCAGACATCAGAAGACTACAGAGGACAGTTCGGACTGCTGAGAGGATTATTGGTTGCCCCCCGCCCCTTCAAGAACTGTACACTTCCAGAGTGAGGAAAAAGGCTGGAAAAATCACTCTGGACCCCACTCACCCTGCCCACTACCTTTTTGAACTGTTGCCTTCTGGCCGACGCTTCAGATCTCTGAGCACCAGAACCGTCAGGCACAGGAACAGTTTTTTCCCTCAGGCTATCCATCTCATGAACACTTAAATTGCCCCATTGAGCAATAACTATGTGCAATACACAGTTTAGTCTTTCTTATATTTATCCAACACATCCAACCTCTTCTGCCATTTCATTCCTCTGAAAAAAAAATTAAAAAAAAATTTGCACTGTACATAACAGATTTGTATTTACACTGTACATAACAGATTGTATAGATTTGCACTACCCATGTGTATGTGTGTATGTATGTATGTGTGTGTCTCTACGTATGTGTATAATTAGAAAATAATAAAAAATAAAAAATGAAAACTATGTCTTGCTACTGTTTTTATATTGTTTTTGTATTGTTGTACACTGGAAGCTCCTGTCACCAAGACAAATTCCTTGTATGTGTAAGCATACTTGGCAATAAAGCTTCTTCTTCTTCTATACAGTGAACACTCCTAGCGTAGGGTTTTACACAGAGCTGAGTAGCAGTCTCGGGTACCAGTAGGTTCATTTCCATGAACACATGGACACCTCACCATGGTCTTCCATATGAGCTTGAGTTTTTCACGCAATGAAGCATGATGCAAGTCAACAAGGCAGCGCTCAATTTCTCTGAGATAGTCATCGATGTTTGAATCTCAATTACTCGGGTCAAAGCGTGCTCTATGTCCCTTGCGAGGGACTCGAGTTGTCGAGTGCGCAAGCCGTGGTGTCGGTATGACCACGGGTTGTCCGATTCATCCGAAACACCATAGTCACTCAGATCGCTATAGCGATAAAGACAACTTCTTCCCCTTCGTGGTGGAGATGGAGTCCAGTCGATGTGTGGGGGTGGACCCCGTGTTGCATACAGCTCTCTGGCTAATGGGGCCCTCGAGCCTCTGGTTGAAACGCAAAGTGACATGACTGAAAACGGACTGAGGGGGGCAACCGTAAGGAGGGGCACCTGCATCTAACCAGCGAGCCGCTGGAGGAGCTTGAAAGGCGTCTAGGAGGACGAAGTCAGAGACTGTACCACTAGGGGCAGCTCGGCTCCTAGCGTGTCTCCCTGGGTTTCCTAGGGGCACATTTCTACAGGTTGTGCTAAAGAGGGTGCCCTCTTCGATGTCATGTGTTGTGCTGTGCATTTCCTGGGTGGTCAGGTCAGCAGCTGCACTTACCTGATCTGACTCTGCTTTTAGCTGGGCAGCTTCGAGCTGCCTGTGCAGGGTTTCATTTACCTCCTGCATCTGGGCATTATCTTCCTGTGCCCAGACTCTCTCAGCATGGGTACACCTAACTTCTTGGTGCAGGCTGAGATTTTCCCTCTGCACTGCTTGGTAGCTGTTCTGCAGCTGGGTGAGCTGGGCCTGGTGCTCTGCAGTTTGCAGTTGTGTTCTATGGTGATGAAGAAGGAACATTTGGCCCACGAGGTCTGAGATTGTGTAAGCTGGTTTCCCGACTGGGTTGTTGACCACCAACTAGTTCCTGCAATGCTTCATCACAACGACTAACAAGGTACCTGTTTAGAGGTTATCTCTCTCCTCTATGGAGAGACGGAGGAGAGCGGTGACCACATCTTGCAGTGCTGGGTCGTCTGACCTCTGTGGACCTTCAGCTCCGGCCACGTGGGGCGATTGGCGACTCATTTTACCAGGACAGTAAAAATGCTTGTGATACAGTGGCTTTGATAGCTTGTTATGTTACAGTTGCTATAATGCTCACATGAATGCACAGGTGAGAGGCCTCGAGCTGTGGCTTATGGGTTACTGTTATGCAATGTGTGTATTTCACTGCATTCTCTCCTTGGTGGATGTTTATATGTGACCTGGCACCTCTCTGTAACATACAGGCAAAAGCGTTTGGAGTTAAATAACAACAACAGCAGGCTTTGAGCAGACTATCGTAAATTTACCAACCCCTAATCCACTCTAAGAGCACTTTCACACCACACTGGCTTATGCTTGGCAAGTAGTGAGAGAAGTCAATTATCAAACAGAACCAAACTTTGAACTAATGATTCAGGTTATGATTTTGGATTCTTATGCATACACACTGTGACAAACTGGCATGTAGGATTCCTCACATGGGGCACCATTAATGTTGGGTGCTTCGTTCAGGAGCAGGTTTGGTTATTAGCAATAATTAATAATTATCAAAGATAATTATTAATTATTAAAATCAATAGAACATTGATTAGAATCAGTGTTAGCTTTTTAATACTCTAAATCAACAACCATCAAAGATAACCATCAATTATCAAATTCATTAGACTAATAATTATTATCAAAGAGAATTATTAATTAATACAATCAATAGAACATTGATTAAAATTAACATAGCTTATTGATTTCTCAAATTAAAAATCATCAAAGATAATTATCAATTATCAAAATCAATAGAATATTAATAAGGATTAATATCGCCGGGGCACCACCCTAGAATCAGGGACTAATAACCAGACAGTATAGCAACCTCACTATAGGATTGTTCTCTTAGGAAAGGAAAACAATGAAGGCTTGAATCCTAGCACTGACATCCCCTACCAGCCCTTGACACAGGTGCATGCAAAACAAATACCAAAACACTTCTCTTTAAAGTATAACAAAGTTTATTGATGCAGTAATATCAATTCATAATCAGTACAATGCAGTCAATAAACTTCTGACTTCCAACTACAAACTAAACAGTAACATGATTAGATATGGTAACAAATAAGCCTATAATACATGAGAAGGTATGTATATACAGGTGCATCTCAATAAATTAGAATGTCGTGGAAAAGTTCATTTATTTCAGTAATTCAACTCAAATTGTGAAACTCGTGTATTAAATAAATTCAATGCACAAAGACTGAAGTAGTTTAAGTCTTTGGTTCTTTTAATTGTGATGATTTTGGCTCACATTTAACAAAAACCCACCAATTCACTATCTCAAAAAATTAGAATATGGTGACATGCCAATCAGCTAATCAACTCAAAACACCTGCAAAGGTTTCCTGAGCCTTCAAAATGGTCTCTCAGTTTGGTTCACTAGGCTACACAATCATGGGGAAGACTGCTGATCTGACAGTTGTCCAGAAGACAATCATTGACACCCTTCACAAGGAGGGTAAGCCACAAACATTCATTGCCAAAGAAGCTGGCTGTTCACAGAGTGCTCTATCCAAGCATGTTAACAGAAAGCTGAGTGGAAGGAAAAAGTGTGGAAGAAAAAGATGCACAACCAACCGAGAGAACCGCAGCCTTATGAGGATTGTCAAGCAAAATCGATTCAAGAATTTGGGTGAACTTCACAAGGAATGGACTGAGGCTGGGGTCAAGGCATCAAGAGCCACCACACACAGACGTGTCAAGGAATTTGGCTACAGTTGTCGTATTCCTCTTGTTAAGCCACTCCTGAACCACAGACAACGTCAGAGGCGTCTTACCTGGGCTAAGGAGAAGAACTGGACTGTTGCCCAGTGGTCCAAAGTCCTCTTTTCAGATGAGAGCAAGTTTTGTATTTCATTTGGAAACCAAGGTCCTAGAGTCTGGAGGAAGGGTGGAGAAGCTCATAGCCCAAGTTGCTTGAAGTCCAGTGTTAAGTTTCCACAGTCTGTGATGATTTGGGGTGCAATGTCATCTGCTGGTGTTGGTCCATTGTGTTTTTTGAAAACCAAAGTCACTGCACCCATTTACCAAGAAATTTTGGAGCACTTCATGCTTCCTTCTGCTGACCAGCTTTTTAAAGATGCTGATTTCATTTTCCAGCAGGATTTGGCACCTGCCCACACTGCCAAAAGCACCAAAAGTTGGTTAAATGACCATGGTGTTGGTATGCTTGACTGGCCAGCAAACTCACCAGACCTGAACCCCATAGAGAATCTATGGGGTATTGTCAAGAGGAAAATGAGAAACAAGAGACCAAAAAATGCAGATAAACTGAAGGCCACTGTCAAAGAAACCTGGGCTTCCATACCACCTCAGCAGTGCCACAAACTGATCACCTCCATGCCACGCCGAATTGAGGCAGTAATTAAAGCAAAAGGAGCCCCTACCAAGTATTGAGTACATATACAGTAAATGAACATACTTTCCAGAAGGCCAACAATTCACTAAAAATGTTTTTGTTTATTGGTCTTATGATGTATTCTAATTTTTTGAGATAGTGAATTGGTGGGTTTTTGTTAAATGTGAGCCAAAATCATCACAATTAAAAGAACCAAAGACTTAAACTACTTCAGTCTTTGTGCATTGAATTTATTTAATACACGAGTTTCACAATTTGAGTTGAATTACTGAAATAAATGAACTTTTCCACGACATTCTAATTTATTGAGATGCACCTGTATATGTGTGTGTGTGTGTGTGTGTGTGTGGGTGTGTGTAAGTGTGCGTGTAATTAGGGCACAAAATTGCGGGCGTGGCTCTCGTGGAGAGTACGTCACGCAAATGTGGGCGGAGAGACTGGTTAATGGCGTCTGCCCGTTTAGCGCGTGTTTCCGCATGAATGATAACTTAGGGACAAAGCTGAGCTTTATCAGCAAGTTATCTACTCACCAAATGTGTGTGTGGGTATGTTTGTGAGGAGACGTGTGTGTGTGCGGTTAGTAGGATAGAGAGAGAGAACATAGTGACGGCACCAAAGCTGGTTTTCGTGATTGTGGGAGAGAAGGCAACTGTTAGTTTATCACTCAGAGATGCGGTGAACGGCTCGTAATCCGTCTGTCACAGTCTTTGGTTCTTTAGTGGATAAACTCAGTGTGCCGGTGTCACCCGCGATGGCAGATATGCATAAACAATCCAACGTGGTTGGACAACAACACAGCAAATCTCATTCGTGGTAACAGTACGTTACAGTAATACCTTGAGTATTATTAGCAGCAATGAGCAGACTCAGTGGTCCGTAAACTGTACAAACAATAAACTTGATACACAAGAATAACACACTATAATAATCTATCTCTGCCCAGACGTAAACCTCTTAAATCACGTGAGGATGTGGGTAGAATGTGTGTTCGTCTGTCGTTTGACTCAGACTCGGTTCCTCGAAGCTCGGGGGATGACGGGATGCCATTTCCTCGCTCTGTCGGCGGGGATATGTTAGCATGCTCGGTGGAACACGGAGAAATCTCAACTCGTCCAGCGAGATGGAGATCATATGACCAAAGTTTCAGGTACGTACGTTATTTCCTTGGGCAGCGTAGCTACACCTGAGAGCAGCAGAGCTACAAATAAACACGGCACGTACTGTTGCTGGAAGCAATGGCCAGAAAGATCTCTGATGTTGTTATACTACCTATGACGTCATGGTTGAGGGGTGCATTCTGTCGTGCGCCTCATCCAACAGGAGTTGAATCAATCCTTCAAAATTTCACACATAGGTGTAAAGTGAGCAAGGCTTCATGGGATTTGTAGTCTGTTTTGGACTCCCTTTGTTTGATTTTTCTGCGGTTGTTGTAGTCAGGCTTTATGACTCTATGTAGGCCTCAGTCAGGATTTATGACTGTGTGTAGGCCTGCCTTGGTCTTCCAAAAGGGTTCCAGCTTCAGCTTTCTGTTCTTGGCTGAAAGAAGTGGAACCCAACATGATTATCTGTTGTTGTAGCCCATCCACCTCAAGGTTCGTTGAGTTTTGCATTCTGAGATGCTATTCTGCTCAATACAATTGTACAGAGTGGTTATCTGAGTTACCGTAGCCTTTCTGTCAGCTCATACAAGAGTCTTGCCATTCTTGAAAATCTAAGGAGATCAGCAGTTACAGAAATACTCAAACCAGCCCATCTGGCACCAACAATCATGTCACGCTCAAAATCACTGAGATCACATTTTTCCCCATTCTGATGGTTGATGTGAACACTAACTGAAATGTATATGCATGATTTTATGCATCACACTACTTCCACATGATTGGCTGATTAGATGGATTTAAGTGGTCGGTGAGTGTATTTATTTGAGACCTGACAAAATTTCTCTCAAAGTTCTGTCAAAACAAGAGGTATTAATTATTGGACAAAAAACTCTAAAAATAAGATGCTAGAATAGAATTTGTCTCTCAGTGGATGTACTGTTACATCATCTTCTACAGTTAAAAACTTGAGTGTTATGTTTTATAGCAATCTGTTCTTTCAAAATCACGTTTCCAATGTTTGTCCACAGGCTCAATAAATACACTTCAGTTGGTTCAAAATGCAGCAGCTAGAGTGCTTACTCGAACCAACAAATATGATTATATTAGCCTAACTTATTGTCACTACATTGGTTGCCTGTTAAGTTTTCAAATCAGTTTCTCAAATCAAAGCTGTGAAAGGTCTAGCCCCTCAGTACTTAAGTGGCCTAATAAAAATATTAGGAATAATTGACGATGGACCATTGAACTATTGAAAAATAATGCTTGAGGAGATAATGCAGCCACGATGCGCAGCGGGTGTGCAGTGTTTTTCAATAATTCAACAGGGTCAATTATTCAGCTTATACCATGGTTAACATACATTATGACACCTTTCAGGGCTTTATCTCAAGACATTTTCTGTTTTTTGTCCCAAAAACACTCTTGTGAGTAGAACAACTTTCTTCCACCAGGGATTCAGCCATACTTTAAAAAAGTTCGGCTGGGATTACTAAATTAGTTCGAAAACATCACAACGGAGGCTTGTGTTGCTCTTACTGGAGTGTAAAATGTTGTGTGTGTTTGTGTTTGAGTGAGAGAGAGAGAGAAAACAGAGAGATAGTGAAAGGATTTACCTCTGTTTGCTGCGGCTCTCGTCAGCATTAAGATCACTTCAAATTGCCATGATGTAAGTTTAAATATACTTCTCAGCACAGCGTTGCTATTCATGTACATACAGCATAGTGAAAAATCACACTGGGCACCAATTGAAATGAACTGGGGCTCACATATGACACCAAAATATGTGGTGATTTTAGATCACCTGTCACTTAAGGTGTGTATATGTGTGTGAGTATGAATATCAGATGGCCCTTCCCTCCATCCTCGGGGCACCAGCTAAAGAATTTCACTTTAACAGTAAACTTGACGGAGTCTGTCATCTGATTAATCTGAAGAATTTGTGAGATTCGACCTAACCTTTCGAGCCCTTACTCTATTATCAACACAAGGAAGGCACAGTTGCAATAAAATTAATTTTATTTACAAAAAATATACACAAGAAAAACCAACAACTAGTAAATGGTACTAATATGCTAAAAAATAAAAATAAATTTTATACTTGGTCGATCCTCTACTGACTCTCTTGGATGGAGACTCAGAATGTTGGATGCGCTCTCTCTCTCTCTCTCTCACTTCTGGTGTGATTGTTGAGTGCGAGTGGACGGAGTGGTGTGAGTGCGTCTTGTGAGTGAATCTTTTTTCCTCTTTTTTTCCTCGCTGGTTTGTTGGTATATTAGTTTATTGATTTTATTTTCTGTTTAGGGCCGCATGCTACCTGTTTTATTGAGGGAAGCATGACAGCCCCAGGTGTGCGGGGTTTGAGTAATCTCACGCGGCGCCATGTGGTGAAAGTGGCGTCCGCAGTGAGTGTTGAGGATTGCTGCATAGCTGTGGGTGAGGTTGTGGGGTATGATAATATTATGTCGGCCTCCAGAATGAATAATGCTACTGCTATTTTTCTTAGCACGGTTGAGAAAGCAGATGAACTGGTTGAAACAGAGGTAATTATTAATAATCTTTTTACTCCGGTTATTCCACTTTCAGTGCCGTCAAAAAAGGTGATCTTGTCAAATATTCCTCCGTTTATAAACTGGTGTCATCCATTAAAAATATATCAATGGGTAGCGAATCTCCTCTGCTGAAATGTACTTTCTTTCAGATGATTTGTTTATATGATCTTAAAAGATGTATACTGAGCTGGACCTGACTTTCGACTTTCGAGTCACCATTTTCGAGTTGATGATTTTAACATTTATGCAACAACGAATAAAATTAAGTGTTTTAACTGTGGGAAAGTTGGTCATTTAATTCGTAATTGCCCTGAACAAAACAAAGAAAGCAACTCGTCTGATTATGTTGATGAGTCAGTGTAACAACTTCACAGCAGAGGGGAAGGAGAACACAGGGAAGGTAAGACTTTTAATCAGCCACAACTTCTCAAACTCATCAGCTTCACAGGCACATTTTTACTTAAACATATCAGCTTTCATAGGCACGTAGTTACTTAAAAACATCAGCTTCACAAATACAACAGAACGAACGCAGCAGCTTCAGGAGCACCGTGGCCTTCCTTGTGCCAAACTCTCTCTCTCTTCTGCAGGTGGCGTGGCTGCTCATATGCCACTCTCCCCATGCTCACTGGAATTAGAGACAGGTGTTACACATAATCTAGCTCAGGTGCAAGCACCCTTACCGCTTTCTCTCTCTCCGGACGGATGCTTGACCACGCCCCCGCTGCCACAGTCAGCTGAAGCTGGTCTGTCAAGGGCTGATCTGTGTGCGGCAGAGTTCAACAATGTTGGTGTGTCAGCTGAAGCTGGACCATCTAATTCTGGTCCGCGTGCAGCAGAGTCAGACAATGTGTTTGGAGGAGAAAGCTGGTGCGAGTTCTAAAAACGCAGCTGCGGAGGGGCTAAATACTAAGCCAAAAAAAAATCTTACTATAACAGAAAAACAAACAAATGATGCTCCCATTTTGAGAGATATATGTGTAGACATTGAAATGGAGACAGAGCAAACTGGGTTTAAATTCCCATTGAAGAGGAAAAAACTTGACAAAACTCAAAATAAACTTGCTAAGAAGACTGTGGAAGTTAATGATAAAGATGAAACAGATAGTGACAGTGAGTCATCTGATTCTAGCATTTGTTTTTCTCAGAGTCACATTTTTTGTCGCAGTTATGAAGTGGAAGACATCAAACCTTTTCTCAGAGCTACCAAGAACAAGAGAGGGGTGATTGTTAGTGAATATTTTCCTGACTTAAAACAGTTTGTTGAGAAAACTAGGTGTTTGATGATGGAGGGATCTTTCACAAATAAGGAGGTCTATCGTCTGAAAAAAATTATTCTGAGTATATCAATGAGGTCAGTGAGAAAACCTAATGGTATGAATTTTAATGGAGTGGTGTTGGTGGTGCTTCTATGGTTTTTAGCTTCACTGTTTTTATTAAGTATGAGTGAAGTGAATATTGCAACTTTGAATGTAAATGGAGCAAGAGAAATGCGAAAAAGAGCAGATGTGTTTGAAGTGATTAAACAGAAAAAAATAGATGTTGTTATGTTACAAGAAACACACAGCGATTTGATAAATGCTTCTGATTGGGGTTTTCTGTTTTGAGCCACAATACTTCACTTAGTGTGGGAGTTGCCATTCTCTTTAATAAGAGCTTTAGTCCACGCTCTTATCAGGTTGAAGAGGTCATAAAAGGTAGACTTTTGAAAGTAAGAGCTACTTTTGAAAATGTGACTTTTGTTTTTATCTGTGTGTATATTCCAACTTCTGCAATAGAAAGAATGTTATTTTTAAACACACTGTGTTCTGTTCTGCAAAATTGCTGTGTAAAGGAATATTTATTCTTGGGTGGTGATTTCAATTGCACAGAGTTGAGTATAGATAGGAATCATATTGAACCTCATTTTCCTTCTCGTAAACGTCTAATTCAGCTTATGAAGACACACGAGTTATGTGACATATGGAGACAGTTTAATGGGGTACAGAAACAATATACCTGGACTCATGTTCGTGACAGAGTGATTTCCTTAGCAAGTTTGGATAGGTTTTATGTTTTAAGCATCATTGCAGTATTTTAAAAATATTTTTTAATTACCCCACTGAGTATTTCTGATCATTGTATGGTGCAGTGTTCTGTCATTTTAAATGATATCAAACCAAAGAGTGCATATTGGCATTTTAACACCAATTTATTAAGTGACAAGTATTTTAAAGATATGTTCAAATTGTTTTGGGATGAATTTAGAACTACAAAGGAATCCTTTAAATCACTGCAACAGTGGTGGGATTTTGGGAAAGTTCAAATAAAACAATTCTGTACACAGTATACTCAAAACATCACTAGAGAGGCAATTCTGAATATGAACACCTTGGAGACTGATATTTTAAATTTGCAAGAGTTGGCCGAGTACTGGTGATCAAAGTTATATGGATTCTCTTTCAGTTAAAAAGACACAGTTGGCTGACCTACTGGGGGTTAAAACATAGGGGGCTCTGGTCAGGTCACGATTTCAGAGTGTAGACCAGATGGATTCACCATCCAAATTTTTCTTTAACCTAGAGAAAAAGAATGGGCAGAACAGGGCCATACATGCTTTGCGCTTTGAGTCTGGAGTGTTACTAACAGACCTTGTAGACATCCGTAAGAGAGCAGTTAATTTCTATGAGAGTTTATATAAAAATGAAATCAGAGCACAATACAGAGATGATTGTGAATTCTTTGATAATCTACCCCAGGTATTGGAGGAAGCTAATGTGAAGATCTCATGCACTTTGAGCATGGGAGAACTGTATAAGGCCCTCCAAAGTCATGGAGTCCATGGAGTCATGAAAGGCTCTGGGAATTGACGGTTTGCCAGTTGATTTTTATAAATCTTTTTGGTCACAGGTTGGAGAGGATTTGAAGAGGTGTTGAATGACAGTTTGGTTGGAGGCAAGCTGCCTCTGAGTTGCCGCAGAGTGGTCCTTACTCTCTTACCTAAGAAGGGTGATCTCACAGATATCAAGTGTTGGCGGCCCATTTCTCTACTCTGTAGTGATTATAAACTGCTCTCAAAAGCCCTGACACACAGGTTGGCAGAGGTGATAGACCAAGTCATCCATCCTGACCAGACCTATTGTGTTCCCGGTAGGTTCATACTTGATAATATCTCTCTGATACGGGATGTTATAGATGTCTCCAAGATGTTCAATCTTGACTGTGGATTAATCTCATTAGATCAAGAGAAAGCATTTGATCGGGTAGAGCACTGTTATTTGTGGAGAGTGTTACAAGCTTTTGGGTTCTGTCAAAAGTTTATAGAACAGATAAAAGTCCTTCATAGTGACGTTGAGAGTATTCTCAATGTTAACGGTGGTTTATGTGCCCCTTTTAAGGCTCATAGAGGTATTAGGCAGGGGTGTTCATTATCTGGAATGCTTTACTCTTTGGTGATTGAACCGTTTTACAACAGTTAAGAATTAAACTTCATGGTATATGCCTGCTGAACTGCAAAAGTAATTTTATATTATCAGCTTATGCTGATGATATAGTAGTAATGACTAGCAGGCAAAGCGATATACAGATTTGAGCAAAATTACTTGATACTTTTAAAAGTATATCCTCTGCAAGTGTAAATTGGAGTAAAAGTGAAACACTGCTGTTAGGAAAATGGTTAAATGGGAAACCAAATCTCCCTGAAGGTTAATTGTGGGGAAAAGAAGATTTTAAATATTTAGGAGTGTTTCTGGGTGATGAGATAGTAGTACAAAAAAACTGGGAAGGAGCTATTGAGAAGGTTAAAAGTCACTTGGAAAAATGGAAATAGTTGACCCCAAAGATGTCTTATAGAGGGCGTATTTTAATAATTAATAATTTAGCGGCATCTTCATTATGGCACAGGTTTTCCTGCGTTGATCCTCCTGCACATTTATTGGCGAAAATCCAGGCTATTTTAGTAAATAGTTTTGGGGATAATTTACATTGGGTCCCACAGAATGTGTTATTTTTGCCTAAGGAAAAGGGTGGTCATGGTTTGGTGCATCTTCAAAGTAGAATAGCAACTTTTCGACTGTGTTTTATGCAAAGACTTTTACTTGGTTCATCTGATTCTAAATGGTGTGCTGCTGCAAGTGTGATTCTGTGTAGCCTTGGTGGTATGGGATTGGACAAATCACTTTTCCTAATGGATCCCCTTAAACTGAATACTTCTGGTCTGCCAATATTTTATAAGAATATTGTTTAAGGTTTGGAGTCTGTTTGTTATTCAAAAAGCAGAGAATTCACAGTCTCTTTATTGGTTACTAGAAGAGCCTTTAATTCATGGAGCTCATTTGGATTTGTCTGTCGGTGGCTTTTTTCCAGGACTTAGTGGAATTCTTATTGATAATAAAATTATTACTTTGGGTCAATGGCTGGAAATATCAGGACTAGATTTTAAAAATGAAGGAGGTATTAGCTCAACACTTGGGAATCAAATCCAATTGTCAAATTGTACAACTGCTTAGGAAATGGCAGTCGTTTCTTTAAACAACAGAAAAAACTTTGTTGATGGAGTATTGGGAAGGTTCCAGTGCTCCAAACCCTTAAGACTCTTTCCTTTGTTTGCTGTTCTCTTTGAAGCTAAAACGTAACCCTACAGGCGCTGGACAGGTGTCTCAGGCAGCCCCGCCAGGTGGCGGCGTTTTGCGGGCACAGGTGCACCGCAACTGCCTTATCCACCTGGGGAATCGCCGAGTACCCCCTGGCAGCCCCACCATCGAGGTTAGTGAGAGTGAAGGAGCTCAGAGGTCCAGGCAGTGAAAGGTGCCCGCCACAACCACGTGGGCTCCTCATGCTCCTCCGGGAAGAAAGGGACCAGAGCGGGGCGCAGCCGTGAGCGGTGCTCCGGGCCCAGGAACCAATCGTCAGGCTGTGAGGGTTCAGGGGGGTGGAGGGTTCCACTCCAGCCCGACTCACGCAGCCGCCCGGGCAAGCATGGCTACCAGCTGTGCATCAGGCTGCGACTGGGCGACCGCACCCGAAGGTGGGAGCCCAGTCGAGTCTTCAGCGTCAGACTGGACAGCCCGCTCTCCGATGCTGCAATCGAGAGCTCATCCACTTTGCGAGTGCCGAAACGAGATCGCGAACTCGCCCTGAGACGAGCCGGCAGTCTCATCCCAGCGGGGCAAACGAACGAACTGGAGAATGGGAGGTCCATGGGGAGTTACCTGGCGGAGTGGCTCCCATTGGGGTCCCCAAATCGCCCCCAGTGCTAACCGACGCGGTCTCAAACCCGTAGGTAGAAGGATCGAGGTGGGGAGTCGCTGGGGTGGTCTTTCCCTCTAACAAAGGAAAAACCGCAACGTTTCCATGGTCACGCTCTCGCAGTGAGAACATGACCCTTCCGCAAACACGGTCTCCACCTGGACAGTGCCCAAGCACGTAAGACCGCGATCGTGGCCATCGGAAGTGGAGAGGTAGCGACCGCAACCAGGAAATACACAAAAACGGAGAGGCATCTTTAAAAAGACGCTCTCCGTTAATGCCACTCTTTTAGAAGGGAAAATATACTCTTTCAGTAGGAAGAATATACTCTTTTAGCTGCTGAAGCAACCAGGGGCATTCTCTGCACTTCACTAGTGCAAGAGGGGGAGAAGCCGCTGTAATGCGCCATAAATCCAACAGCTTTTTGAGGTGAATGGATCAGCAGAGTAATTCAGCTCGCTAAACACAACCGCTCGGCTCCGAAGAGAAAATCTGAATGAGTGGTTGCGAGCCAGCTCCTTTTATACCATATGTCCAGGGGTGTGGCATGCAAATTCCACTCGCCAATTCCCATTGGCCTTTTTTCAAAATCAGAGGTGTTTGGGGCTCCCAAGAGTGACCACTAGTGTCACTACATCGACACAACGTCGAGTGAGTGACAGATAGGGAACAGGTGATTTGCAATGGCTAATTCTTCATGGTGCTGTTGCTGTGAATGCTTTTATTTCAGTTTTAAACCCTGGGATTGGGTCTGATTGTCCTTTTTGTTTTAATAGAGAAACTATCTTTCATGCTTTCATGAATTGTTTTAGATTGGAACCTTTATTTTTAACCTTGGGAAATGTTTTCAGGAGCTGCAATAAAACTTTTTCTTTGGAAACATTTATTTTGGGATTTAAATATGTGTTGAAGAAACGTTTTGTATGTCAGCTATTGAATTTTGTTTTAGGCCAGGCAAAATTGGCCATATATATAAGCAGGAAAAAGAAAATAGAACAAAATTCAGAACAAAAAAATATTGTTATTTTCAAATCTGGTGCAGTCAAGAGTATTGATTGATTTTTATTATTATAAATCAATGAACGATTTTGTTACCTTTGAAGGTATTTGGTGTTGTATCGAGGCCCTGTGCTCTGTATTTGAAGGTGAATTGTTTTTTACACAATTCTTATGAGTTTTTTTTATTTATTTTTTTTTATGTCATATTTAAATGAAAACATTTTGGGTACAGTATTAAAGGTATGTTTCTTAATTTTTGTAATAAAGGAGTTTTAAAATCTCTCTCTCTCTCTCTCTCTCTCTCTCGCTCTCTCTCTCTGTGAAGTGGAGATTCTTTACAGGAGACACAGAACTTCTGATGTTTCATATTCTGTTAGTGTCTCTCATTACTGGAGACTCCGAATTTTTTGTGTTACTGTTATTGTCTACAGGAACGGACACTTAGCACGAAGGTTTCATATTCAAACTAAATCAGATCAAATCACTTTTATTGTCACACAACCATATACACAAGTGCAATAGTGGGTGAAAGTCTTGTGTGCAGTTCCGAGCAACATAGCAGTCATGACAGTGATGAGACATACACCAATTTACAATAGACATCAGATTTACACAACACAATTTACATATCTAATATACACATAATTACACACAACACAATATACAAATAATAATATACAATGTACAGTATACAATACACACAATATAGAATACACATTATACAATAAAAATAGTATATATAGTATATATAATATATACAGTAGGTTGTATTGTACTGTATTGACATTCAGGCTGTTGGTTGATAGTCAGTTGCCAGTGTGTTGTTAAGAGAGAATATAATTTATGACAGTCCAGTGTAAGATTAATAAAGTGCAGTGCAGATGTATTAGATCGTGAGAGATCAAGATTTCAAAAGTCTGATTGCTTGGGGGAAGAAGCTGTCATGGAGTCGGCTGGTGCGAGTCCTGATGCTGCAATACCACCTGCCTGATGGTAGCAGTGAGAACAGCCCATGGCTTGGGTGGCTGGAGTCTCTGATGATCCTCCAAGATTTTTTCACACACCGCCTGGTATATATGTCCTGGAGGGAGGGAAGCTCACCTCCGATGTTGTGTCTGGCAGTTCGCACCACCCTTTGCAGTGCTTTGCGGTTGTGGGCGGAGCTATTGCCGTACCAGGCAGTGATGCTGCCAGTCAGGATGCTCTCTAAAGTGCTGGCGTAGAACCGTGTGAGGATGTGGCGGTTTATTCCAAACTTCCTCAGCCGTCTCAGGAAGAAGAGGCACTGATGAGCCTTCTTCACAACGGCCTCAGTGTGGACGGACCATGTGAGTTCCTCAGTGATGTGGACACCGAGGAACTTGAAGCTGCTTTCCACAAATATTAAAAGTTTTTTTTTTTTTAATTATATAAAAATTGTTGTATTGATCAAGTTGTGGGGGTGCGCTGACATCAAGGCTTTGTTTGTTGATTGTGACTGGAGTCTCTGTGTTTTTTTTTGTGTCTGTGAGACAAGAGTGAAAGAGAGAGAAAGGGATATCCTTTTTTATTCCCTAAAAAAGGATATTATTAACAAAAAATGAAATAAATGTAAGATATAATAGACATTGTCCAATTTATTTAAACAATGTCTTTGTTTTATTTGGTTATTTTGCTGTGGTAGCCTGTACGGTTCTTTGATATAATTAAAATAATTAGGCAAAGTGATATGGAACTTTTATGTGGTCAAGACCTGGAATTACTTCATAGCTGTACATTTACTGAAAAATAATTGCACAGCTTAGAATGTCTGTCAACCAATCAGAATCAAGCATTCAATAGACCTGCTACATTCACTACGGTCGCAAAATTCCAGCCTGTTGATAGTACCTTGAATATCAAAATCTGCAAAAGGAGGTAGTTACTTTTTCCTTTTTGGCTCCTAAACTACTAGAATATCCTCCCTTGCATTGTGCAGGACTCAGACACACTCTCTCAGTTAAAGTATAGACTAAAGCCTCATCTCTTCAGCTAGGCATATACCTAATTTATCCCTCAACCCATAGCTATGCTGTATTAGTGAGGTCTCCCAGAACCAAAAACACTTCTCATATTTTATAACTCTGATTCAAAATTAAGTGAATGGCATCCACACTAATATTATTCCATTTGTTTCCATCTCATTTTCGTGATACATATCCCGAGGTTACAAGAGCCTGCCAGTTCTAATATAGGTCCAACCCAATGTCCCAGTCTGACCACATTTGTGTCACTGAGTGATGACTACTAACTGCAGTCTGTGCCAACCATACAGTGAGGGGCACTTTGATGATCACTGTCTGCATCACTACAGTGTACTGCGATGGACTTAATAGAGGATACCGCAGAACAAGAGATACTTTACTGGCTACTGCCTGCACCTCAGTCTTGGGATAAACTTCACCAAATATAAACTGCCACAAGCTTCCAGGTGGACAGCAACACACACATCACTGACCACTGCCTACATCATCTTGGTCTTAGGAAGGACTACACAGTGAATAGACTTCTTCAATCTTAATCCAGTTGAACAGCAAGTAACACTTCTCTGACCACTGCTTGTATGACTTCTCTTAGTAATGAATACATAGAAAATAAATTGTTGCCAACTGCAGCCTTTATGAACCAAATAACTAAGAACACTTAATCTACATGCACTTCCGCTGTCAATTCAGGATAAACTTTAAAGACACTTAATCATTAATCTTACAGTTCAATCAATATCCTTTTAACCATTGCCCACCAAAAATCTACTCCATTTACTCAATTAATACATGACTTGTATTACACATAGTTAACACATATTTGCATAATATTCATACTGTAAAAAAGGATTTGTATTGTTTGTTCAATTTAAATACATTAATGCAATGCAATTCTAGAACATTTTGTCACAACTTGATTTTATTGCATTATCATAAGTTTACTTAATCCATTTGAGTTGGGACTACATGAATACTTTTGTGGTGTCAATTTTGTATTGATTAAACAGGGAAGGGGATTTCCATTTCCAAGCATGCTTTGCATGAGACTGGATAGGGAGAACAAATGTTGAAATTAAGTGTTATGTTATGCATTTTTGAGCAAGATGAGAACAGGAGGAGATTTGGTAATGGTTAATGTTCTGTTATATTGGTATTTAATGTTGTGTTGCGGTCATTTTGACCTAGACATTTTTTTTTTATTATTATTATTAAATTCAATTGGATTAAAATGCCTTGAATTTGTTCACATATGTTATCTGAAAAAATGTTGTATGATTTTTACCAATGCAACAAAGGTTCAGAGGTTGCCTGGGAATCCAAAGGGCATGTTGGAGTGCGTGGGTGAGATTATGTTTGTGCTTGGACATGTGCAAACACACACATGGTGTTCCAGGTCAGAAATGACCGGCCACTTGGAATGAATAGGTGTTCAGGAGCCTGTCCAACCATTAGATGAGCACACACACACCCTTTGATATCCCAGGCAACTTCTGAACTATTCTTGACCCCACAGGAACAAAGGAAAAATATTATAACAATGTGTTTTGGGAACTTTTACATTCTCACAAAGAGTAATAATGTATGTGCAATTTTTGAGAATATAAAGGTGAGTCGAAGCAAACTTTGTTAAATATTAAAAAAAAACATTAATTGTGGAAAAATAGAACAGAAAATTTGTGAATGTTTTTTTATATAGTCAAAATCATTAATAAATAATGCTATTTTAACTCTAAAGTTGTAGAAGGTCAGGTTAATAAAGGCAACTGTCAATAAGTTCCAAAAAGTACAAAACCTGTCCTTATTACTAGAAATCAAGTTAACAAAAATATCTAATGCAATGTCTAGTGAAAATATATAATGAGAGATTTATATACATTTTAATGGACTGTTCATTTTTGACTAGGAACACCACAAGTGTGACATTTTTTACAAAGTAAAATAGTTAAAAGAATATGTGGATAAACAATAAAACAAACGTAGTGTGATGAAAAGGACAGAAAATTGTATGAATGGTATTTAATATAGTAAACATATCCATTTAAAAAAAATGCTTTTTAATGCAAAAATTGAGTTGCATTAGCTCAGGTAATTTGGGCCTACTGTCAGTGAATTCCAAAAAGAGGTACAAAACCTGCACTAGAAATTAAATAAATAAATAAATAAAAAAAGATATCTAATGCAATATTTAATTATAATACACTCACTGAGCACTTTATTAGGTACACCTGTACATCTACTTATTCATGCAATTATCTAATTAGCCAGTCGTGTGGCAACAGTGCGATGCATAAAATCATTCAGATATGGGTCAGGAGCTTCAGTTAATGTTCACATCAATCATCAGAATGTGGAAAAAATGTGATCTCATTGATTTCGACCGTGGCGTGATTGTTGGTGCCAGACGGGCTGGTTTGAGTATTTCTGTAACTGCTGATCTCCGAGGATTTTCATGCACAACAGTCTCTAGAGTTTACTCAAAATGGTGCAAAAAAAAAAAAAAAAACATCCAGTGAGCAGCAGTTCTGCAGACAGAAATGCCTTGTTGATGAGAGAGGTAAACGGAGAATGGCCAGACTGGTTCGAGCTGACAGAAAGTATATGGTAACTCAGATAACCACTCTGTACAACTGTAGTGAGCAGAATAGTATCTTAGAATGCACAACATGATGTTGGTATGCTGGAGTTTTGAGGTACAAATTCATAAAACAAGGAGAGAACGGCACACTGCTATAGTTGCACCCATGTAATTTAATAGAATAGAAAAAAAAATAAACAATTCTTAAGTCAGTGTGTTACAGTGATTTTACCATGGTTAAAGTTGGTCAAATGTACTTTGCATCTTGCCTAATAATGTCCCTTACCCAAGGTAAAACATCGGTAACCAACAGCCTCTTGTGGCTTATTGCTGTATTAAGGAGTATCACATTTTCCACAATAATGTTAACTTTCTTAATTAAAAAAATGCACACTTTGTTCTATTCATTCTAATCATCTTCATTCCCACAGCTAAACTGCATTCCTTAACTGTGCACTCAACTCCGTCTAGCACTTTTATTTCATGCCGCTAGGTGAGCTGCTTTTCACTATTCATAACTATTCAACTATTCAATTAAAATAACACTGACTGACCCTCTAAAAATGTAAACACTGAAAAGTGGAATAAAGTGTTCATGGGGTTAGTGAAAATGAAATATAAAGGAGAGTCTCATGTCCTCTGTGAAGGTCTGTGTAGGTGCTACTGGTTGTTTAGATCAGTTTTACTATCAGAAATAATCAATAATTAATTATTATTAATTATTAAATAATATTTAAGTGAAATAATAGAATTTAACTCATTAAATTCTATACTCAGTGCACCATTCTTTGACAAGAGAAAAATGATAGCAAGTTACTGATCGAGTCTCATAAAAAAAATCTACCCTGAAGGTTGAGTATTTTAATTATTAATCAAAATAATCACAAAGAGGAGAAACTAGTTAAATTATTGCCATACAAATCTAATAGTAATCTAATAACAGTTCGTTTCTAACACCAATAAAATAACAGTACTCTGAGGTAACATGGGAGTTCTTGACGTGGCAGAGGTTGGCTTCAACCCAATATTCAAACAAAAACAAACAGGAGTACTTATTATAATATAACAAGATTTATTATAATCAAGCAGTTGTGAACACAGCCAATACTAGCTGAATATAACCAAAAAAAATATCAAGGAAATCCTAAACTAACAGTGGAGCTATATGCTAGTGTGTGTGTGTGTGTGTGTGTGTGTGTGTGTGTGTGTGTGTCCAGATGTTGTAACAAAGGAATCAAAATGGAGGATCAGATTCAAAATGGAGGATTAGATCTAAAATGGAGCTGATACCACGTGAGGGTGGAAATGAGCGGACACACAAAGGAACTGACAAAACAGGCGGGAGAATTTGGTTCACCAGCCTGAGTCGGACATAAACCTCGGCGCCGCTCACTCAGTGAATATCAGTGAGAGAGAGAGAGAATGAGAAAGAGAGAGAGAGAGAGAGAGGAAAGGTGCATGCAATTTAATTGAGGGTAACCGCTCGTAACAGCGGGACTGAAATACTAGTTCAGATCACTCAACAAAACAAACTTAACTCCCAAGAAAATGCAAATCTCCCAACTCAAAACAGCAAACAGTTTAACATACAAAATATACTCAAAACATAAGCATTTAGAATCAAATATAAGATTTAGTTGTGCAAGAAAATCACAGTTTCTAAACTAAATCTGCCCAGATATCAAGCCTTACTTGGGAAATCCTGTGTGATTTCAGTAGGGTTGTCCATTAGAATTCCTGTAGCATTGAGCGGTCAGGAGAATGGTCTGGATGGTCCCTTGTCTTACGCTCGTCAGTGAAAAGACGTGTCTCTGCTTTATTCTTCGGATCCAGCGGTGGAGAAGAATGCAGAAGTCATTCAACGTTGAATGAAAAAGAGGGAGAAGGGAAACTGGTCACCTTTCCGTTTTTCAAAATAAATTCACTGTTGTCTTGCAGTGAAACTGAACCAGTTATTATAAATATACTAGAAGACTTAAACAAAGCTAAGTTAATCTTACACTACCATGGCCAAATGGTGAGGTTAGAAAAATGTGGTCTCCTTGTTCTTAGTCCAAAAAGGAGGGAAAACTCCTTCAGTACGTGCACGGTACAGATGTCCCTTAACAGCCAGCCAGAGATTAGCACAGAGAGGCCGAACTACATCTGACCGCTGGTTTTATTGAAAAGATGACGTCATTGGTCGTAGTCCACTTTCGACCAATGGCATTTGAGACTTCACATCCAGTTGTGAAATTGTGAAGGATCCTGGGAAACTGAGTTCAATGTCTCTCCTTTGATTATAGAACAAAGGGCCATGCAGTCTCTTCTGCCATTTTGAGTGTGCCAAGGCCCTACAGCCCCCCCCCCTTTTGGTCTTAAGGTTGGGGTTCCTGCCACAGTCCTTGAGAGCAACCCAAACGTTGAACAGTTCAGTCCCTGAGGACAACCCGAAAGTTGTATAGTCCATGTGTCCTGGGTTTGCATGAGCTTAGTTCCTGGAAGCATTAACAGTTCATAAAGGCTTTTGACACCTGGGCAGTCATAGTAGGTAACATCTGGGCAGATGAATTCTAACTAGGCTAACTAACATAATTTCTATCAAAACATAGCACTTCACATCGGTAAACACATCAAACATTGCAACAACCCTTTGTTATCCCTGAGTTTTCAATGATTATGAAAAGGAAAATGGGAAAGATTGTTACAGTTATTATAACTGTTCCTGGGAGAGCGAGGAGTTAATAATATTAAGAAGAGTGTAACACAGTTCAATGGAAAGGAGGAGGCAAGAACCAGCTTGACAATATAAATAATAGTTTACTGATAAACTTAAACCAAAAGACACAAACACACACAGGTGTTGGACAGCTGTCTGTAACTCTCTCTCTGTCGCACTGCCGTCTCCGGTCAGCCTTATCCCTCTCGGGCTTAATCAGCCTTATTAGGGGCCGGGTGTGTGGAATCACGACCCGGCCCTGCCCTCTGCCCTGCCACAAAGAGGTTCTGAGATTACAAGGAATACCACTTTTAAGAGCTTAGTTGATATAGGATCTAACATACATGTTGTGGCTTTTGAATTTTTGAAAAGTTTTGTTAGCTCTTCATGACCTATGACAGCATAGGATTGAAGTTGCTCATGAGGAAAATTATGAGACACTGTTTTCTGAGGTGCTGTGACAGTCGATTGCATAGTTCCAATTTTATTTCTGATTATTTCAATTTTATCAGTAAAGAAATGCATTCAAATTCAAAGTCATTACTATTGTGTTGCGATGGAATATCTGGTTCAGTCGATGCTTATTCCTAACCAATGTAGCCACAGTAATGAATAAACAGCTAGGATTGTTGTGGTTATTTTCTATGAGTTTGCTAAAATATGCTGACCTGGCAGCTTTTAGTGCCTGTCTGTAGCTACAGACACTATCCTTCCATGCACTACGAAATAATTTTGTATTCTTCCACTTGCGCTCCATTTTCCTAGCTGCTCTCTTGAGAGCACGAGTTTGATCATTGTACCCTGGTGCGGGGCTTTTTTCTCGAATTTTCTTTAATCGAAAGGGGTACGACAATATCAAGAGTGCTAGAGAAGTCTGTATTTATAATTTCTGTTATTACATCAAGTTTTTCTAGACTTTTTGGCTTACTGAGTATGTGACAATTCTGGAAGATTATTAGTGAAGCTATCTTTAGTGGTCGAAAGAATAGTTCTACCTGAACGATAGTGTGGTGTAGACTGAGTAACATTAGCTGATCGCAGCAAACAAGAGATGAGGTAATGATCTGAGATGTCATCGCTCTGCGGTATAATTTCTATAGTATCAATATCAATTCCATATGACAGAATTAAATCTAGTGTATGATTATGGCGATGAGTTGGTCCTGTCACATTTTGTCTGACTCCAAGTGAGTTGAGAATATCGATAAATGCTAATTCCAATGTGTCATTTTCATTATCTATGTGAATGTTGAAGTCACCAACAATTAAAACTCTATCTACATTAACTACTTAATCTGATAGAAAATTTGCAAATTTACCAAGGAAATCTTGAGTACGGCCTGGATGATCTATATACTGTAGCAAGGGCAAAAAACAACAAAGATGTTTTATTTATATCTGACAGTATCACATTAAGCATTATTAGCTCAAAAGACTTATATCCTTTCCTCTGAGTAACACCAAAAACACTGTAAATTGTATCAACACATCCTCCTCGACCCTTCAGATGAGGCTCATGTTTATAACAATAACCCAGGGGAGTAGACTCATTTAAACTAATATATTCATCCGGTTTAAGCCAGGCTTCAGTCAAACAGAGTGCATCCAAACTATGATCTGTAATAATTTCATTACAATTAGTGTTTTTGTAGAAAGAGATGTAATGTTTCGTAGCCCTACCTTTATATGATGTTTATCTTCAATTTTATTTTTCAAGTTTGACCATAATCGCATTTTTTCTAAATTATTTAGTGAGAGGTTTGTGTTTGGTAGTTGGTAGTCTCTATTTCCAAGTTCCTTACAATAGAATCACCAATTATTAAGGCTCTTTCAACATGATTCTCAGTGGGTGCATCACTGAGTGGGGAGAATCGATTGGAAACCCTAACAGGAACAGGAGAGTGGTGTCGCTTTGCTGAGCGAGTATGCCACCGAGACGTCACCCAAACGCCCTGCTGTGGGGGCTCTTTAGCCAGAACCAAAGTGTGTGTGTTTCTCGCTGTTCTACCCGCATACGAAACAGTATCTACTGGCTTCTCTTTCTCACTGACCTCCACTAGCGTTTGGATGCATGTCTCTAACTCATTAACCTTCTCCATCAGCCTGACTAATTCCTCACATTTAAACCCCTCACTGCTGATGGAAGAAGCTATAGTAAACATGTGGCATGCAATGCAGGAAGAAGTAACATGAGCGGATGCCATGACTTACCACAATTGTTTGTTGTTGTTATGGTTGTTCTTGAGTGGCGAGGGTTTGAGATCGATGTGATTCGATGTGGTCCCTGATCAGTAGATGTTTGAGATTGATGCAATAATCTGTGTAAAACACAATGGAGAAAACAAATGCATGCAGCCGAGATGCGAGATGTAAACAAGTGGCAAAAGAAAAATAAAGGAGAGAAAACGGGTGCGTGCGATAAAATACACGCAGTTGAAACAGCAGAAAAGCGGAAAAATGGCAAAGGATAAAACGATGAACATATAAGAATAAGAATAAGCAATGCTACGCAGGCTAGCAAGCTACAAACACTCATGCAGTGTGCCGGCAGCAACCGGAAATGTAGACCAACAAACAATGGACCACCTCTGGACAAGCTCTCTGCTGGCCTCACCTTGCCATTTGACTGACGTAGCAGTATATAATGATGTTGGGAAGAATGGCGTGAACCTATGGATGGACTTTATATAGATTACTTTACTGATTAACACAGTAAGAAGAAGAAGCAGCAGCTATGGTATGCAATTTGTTTCTTTTTCATAATGTTGCCTAGTGGTAGCATAAATAGGCTGAACAGGAGCAGTGCAATAATTGAGCCTTGTGGGAATCCACTCAGATTCATAGTTGCCTTGAGGGCACTTTAAGTCCACAGAGCAGTTTAATTTTTGCATGCATTGTGAATGTAAATCTGCATGTTCACTTTATTTTGACAATGCCCAGAGGTGGGTTGTAAGGCACTACATTTACTCCATTACATTTACTTGAGTAACGTTTTGGAAAAAAATGTACTTTTAGAATAGGTTTAAAAGTGTGTACTTTTTACTCTCACTCAAGTAAATTTCTAATGAAAAAAATCACTTTTACTTCTTTACAATGTGCGGCGTTCCTGTCGTTACATTACTGGGTTTAATTTGAATTAATGTATAATTTATTGAGAGATTATTGAATGGGACTTTTATGACAGCTGAAGTTCACACAGCTGTGCACGCTGTTACAGACTGTCACTCAAGCTGAGTCCATCACTGCTGCAGCATCATGCTCTTCAAACAAAGTGAAACACTTTCTTCGCTCCGCACAGTGAAAAAAGAATAGTTTCGTCATGCAATGCCTTCATTTAACACCAAGCCAAGCGGATATTTCAAGATTAAAATTGCAGCTCCAACTTAAGGCAGCACGCTGAGGTAAGTTTTGGCTTTAATGATAATGTGGGCTTTTCTGTGTAATGTGATGGTCATTTTCAGGGTGATTCTGTAAATATGGGCTCTTGTGACATCAGTTTTTAGGTGTACATTATTAAGTCAGTGCAGCAATTTATCAGTGTGCTTTGTCCCATGTCCCGCATGTCATGAGCAGTATTTATGCATTTACCCCACGCCCTCGCGGGGATACTGGAAACTATTGCAGCTACTTCGGGCTGATTAACTGTATAAACCCATGTAAACATCCAAGTTAAGTGTAAATGCCTTTTGCTCTGCCGAACGTGTGATTGACAACTGAAGCATGAACAGACAGCATTTCTGTGTGTGCAGAGCGAGATGTGCTGGCGCGAGGCGATCGAATGGCGAAGAGAGTGGCTGTGTCCGAAATTGTTCACTTTTTCTTATATAGTGAATGTCAGTGAGTGCACTATATCTCAGCAGTGAGTGAGCAAAATGAGTGAGTGAATTCGGACGCTGATGTATTTGGACCTTACTTGTTATACTAATTAAATAATGTATTAATACAATACATTTTTATTCTGTTTATCATTTTTAATATCATGTTAATATAAAGAGTAAACACATTTTATCAAATGTACATTATTGTATTTATTTGTTATACTTTAGTATCTTTAATCTCCAATACAAGATGGGTAGCGTTTTTGGGTGCATAGCGCCCACATCCGACCAAATTATCATAACCTGCATGTTATAACCGAATAATTAAATCATCCACAGAATTATCATTTTCACTGTGTGCAGTCTCCTGAGTTAAAATAATATCACCTCAGTGAATTATTTAGTAAATAAAGAATTCTTCAGCTTAATGGCAAAATTCTGTATAAATATAAATAAAGAGTATATTTTAAAATGTATCTGCATGTTTTGCCTCTCTATATGTTAAGTTATTTTAATCAAATAATGAAAAAAAGTAATTTAATACATTCAGTATGAAATAAAACATTGCAGGAGTGAAGGAAGCAGTAAACTCCCAGCTCGTACGTCTTCCCCGTGGTGGATTGTGGGAAATTAACCGTCATTGAGTGTATGTCGAATGTACACTCGAAATTAGAGTGCACTGTGGGTAAGAATGAGTGAATAAAATTAGGGAACGAGTGGCTCACTCAGAATTCAGACACTTCTACAAAATGGCGGACACCCGAAAAAGTGCACTATAGTTAGTTAGTTAGTTTGTTTGTTTATTTGTCCCCGTAGGGAAAATGGGTTTGCAGCATAATCACACAGACATCAGAAATCACGATTGGCATATATAAACAACATACACAGTATAAAAAAATTAAATTATAAAGAAATTTAAAAAAAAGGAATAATGAATGATATATAGTGGATAGGGGGTGGTTTCAGACACAGCGAGTGTTGCGTGACCGGGGTTGGTGCCCTACACAGGCTGCATACTCTGCGTTTAGAGAGCGGTGGTACTGCTGTACAGAACTAATGATCTAAATTATTTTGACTGAAAACTGTAACTACACTGAAATAAGACTCCACATAGGACTTTAAAAGCTATGAAATAGCAAAAGTAGGCATTAATTAAATATGATCTTGCTTTGGTTTATATTTCAGCATTATATATAATGTCCCTGTGGGACATTTTCACATTTTCATCGTAATAATTACTAGAAAGGTTTCCAAACCTCTCTTCTTACTGACAAATTCATGCAGACCTGACAAGAGCCCTTAAAGGGATAGTTCACCCAAAAATGAAAATTCTCTCATCATTTATTCACCCTCATGACAGATGTGTATGACTTTCTTTCACCTGCTGAACTCAAATTAAGATTTTTAGAAGAATTTCTCAACTCCTTTGGTCCATAAAATGCAATTGAATGGGTGCCAACATTTTAAGGCTAAAAACAAATCAAATAAGTCAGCATAAAAGTAATCCATAAGACTCCAGTGGTTAAATAAATATTTCAAGCGATAAGTGTGGATGAGAAACGGAGAAACAGATCACTTTCACATTCTTCTTCTTGTGTTTTTGGTGATTCACATTCTTCTCTGCATATCGCCCCTGCTGTCTAGCAAAAAATGACTTAAATATTGATCTATTTCTCACCCATACCTATCATATCACTTCTGAAGTCATGGATTTAACCACTGGAGTCAAATGGATTACTTTTGTGCTGCCTTTATGTGCTTTTTGGAGCATCAAAATTGTAGCACACATTCAATTGCATTGTATGGACCTACAGAGCTGAAATATTCTTCTAAAAATCATAATTTGTGTTCTGCAGAAGAAAGGAAGTCATACACATCTGGGATGGCATGAGGGTGAGCAAATGATGAGAGAATTTTCATTTTTGGGTGAACTATCCCTTTAAAGTGATAATTTAATATTCTGTCATCATTTCCCTACCCTCATGTTGTTCCAAACCCATGTGACCTTCTGTATTCTGTGGAACACAAAAGATGTTAGACAGAATGTTAAGGACTGACAGTCCATTCACTTTCAAAATAAACACATTCACAGAAAGTAAAGAGTGACTCAGGCAAACATTCTGTCTAATATCTCATTGTGTTGCATGGAAGAAAGAAAGTCACAAGGGTTTGGAACAACATGATGGTGAATGATGACAGAATTTCCATTAATCATAATAATAATTATATAATGGAATATAGGGGAGTTAACGTCCATTATGTCATTTGTGAAAATAACGAGTTACTCACTACTTGAGTACTCTTTTAATTGGATACTTTCTTACTCAAGTAATTATTTATGTTAGTACTTTTACTTCTACTTGAGTATTTTTTTTTTAAAGTAATTATACTTTTACTTGAGTTCAGTTTTTGGCTAATCTACCCACCTCTGACAATGTCAAATTCCAAATATGTGTGGCTGTAAACAGTACCATGCAATGGGGCTACAAGTGAATCGTCATGTGTGGTTGCTTGTCCAAGAAGTCAAAAAGTTTCTCTTCAGTGCTTTTCTACTCTTTAGCCTCCACATGTATGTTGCAAAAATATCTAGTTATAATTATAATACAGGCATAGTTAATGGAATAATAACTGAAAATCTGTTAATAACTAGAAACAAAGAAACTACTAAATACAATACATATTTAGCTAAATGAATATATTAATTTATTTTCCCTTGAAAGACGATTTGTTTATTCAGGTGACATATTTTTCAACACATGTACCTGTAAAAAATAAAATAAGAATAATAATGGTAATTAATATATATATATATATATATATATATATATATATATATATATATATATATATATATATACTGAGGCCTTTGAAGTGTAAAGATACTTACCCTGCTCTGTTGCCTGTTTCAGTGGCTGAGGGAGTTGTGTCCAGGACAGTTTGACATCAGAGAGCCCTCTGGATGCCAGAACAGACTGGAGCTGAAATAAATATACAACTGTTTACTTGTTTACATGGTTTCTTTTAAAAGTTATTGCAAATTATATGTTCTAAGTGCTTTCTGGAATAGTAACAGACTCTAGCAACCACTGGACGATCACTATGATTTGTTTGTCTGTTGATACGATAACTTTTAAATTTTGACTTGTGTGTTGTGGGTTAGTTTTATGGTCTGAGGCATTTTGATGTGATGCAGTAAGACTTCATTACAAAAGATCCAGATCCTCCATGTAAAGATTATTTTATCTTGTTTTATAGTTATGTAGATGGATAGGTCTATATTATAAAATCTCTGTATTTTGGTCTGAGGTTAATTGTAAATTATACCTTCTTATTTATCGACATTCTGTAAGTGAGGTGTTTCAATGCAATGTTGCTTTATAGTTTTTACAATTTTCATTGTAATGAAAGTCAGCTAATGAATGGGCAAGCACAACAGTATTAAGCAGAACATGGTAGATAAGGGGCATCATGTGGAGCTATTTTAGCAAATGCTTTTTGTCAACTTGAGAGACTTAACCCTCCTATGTTGTTCTGTTTTTTTTTTTGTTTGTTTTTTTTTTACTGAAATAAATGTTTCTCATTTAATAAAAATGGTTTCCTTTATCTGAGCAGTACAAGACTTGGTGACTCTCCCTCCATTTGCCATCTGAACATAAAAAATAAAATAAAAAATGGGCTTGATTCGATAAGTCTAAGTGGTCATAAAAAACCCCCGACACTTTTGATATTCATGGTCAAAATTGACCGATCATTGAAAATGAATGGGAAAGACCAAAAAACAGAGCACGTGTTTTTTTGATCTGTCAAATATAATCAATAAATCAGCCACAGTGAAAAAAAAAAAAAAAAAAACAGACAGAAATTACTGGGTGAGACTCTAAAACATCCTCAGTGCAAAACATACATGCCCACTCACACATAAACACACTTACACACACACAAAAATAAACTGGTGAGACTATAACACATACTATAACACCTTTTTATTTCTTTTACATTTGTCAAAAAATGATAACACAGTGCTGGGTGTATTACTTGTGAACAAACAAATTACATGACAAAAAATGCAATCAGTAATGTAATCTTATTTATTACATTTTGGGGGTATTATAATCCAATTACTTTTGGATTATGTTTGGATTACTTTCAACCAAATTATGTTTTATTTTATGTCACATGCATTTGAGTAGGATATTCGAAAGAGGAAGAAAATGTATTCCATTCTTTGAACTAAGGGCAGTACCCTTAGAGATGGCATCCACTAGATCCTTTGAAGCAGTGTGTGAGCTGCACACAATTGATGAGTTAGTAAAAAAAAAAAAAAAATATATATATATATATATATATATATATATATATATATATATATATATATATAATATGTATATATATAAACATATGTAGTTCACTTTAAGTGCATAAAACAATACAATCATTACATGAACAAACAGTAATGAACCTGGAATCAACAGCAATGACATTGCTAAGTCAAAGCTAACAGCTCAAAACTCTGACACCCTTACTTTTAACCCTTACTACTTAGTATTAGTCCATCACCAATTCCTTATCTGAGGTGCATATCTTACTGTTGTAATGTAAACAGAGCACACGCTCAAAATGTTCATCTGTGAGACTATTGCGCTTCGGCATAATAATATCATGGTATTGACATGGGCGTGTCCAGATGTGGGGCATGGGGTGGAGCTGTAAAGTGGAAATTTGCCCATTTAGTTTTTTTGTTTTTATTTTAGTACCTGGTTGATAAGGGTACAAGGTCAGTAATGTTTATTTTATGTTTATATTTTGTATATTGTATGGCTTTACAGGTTGTTTAGATCAGTGTTACTATCAGAAATAATTGGTAATTATTTCTTTAGTTATTAATTAATATTTAAATTAATTAATTGAATCTAACTCATTAAAATCTCATATGGGGCTCCAGTAAATGTAGTGCACTATGTTTAGGAGTGGGTTTGGTTATTAGCAATAATTAATAATGATCAAAGATAATTATTAATTATTAAAATCAATAGAACATTGATGAGAATCAATGTTAGCTTTTTTAATCCTTTAAATCAACAATTATCAAAGATAATCACTAATCATTAACATCGATGAAACATTAAAATTAAAATTAACACTAGCTTATTGATCATTCAAATTCAACAATCATCAAAGATAATTATCAATGATCAAAAATCAACAGAATATTAATAAGGATTAACATTGACGGGGCACCACCCTGGAATCAGGGACTAATAACCAGATAGTATAACAGTCTCAATATTAGATTGTTTTCTTAGGAAAATCGACATCCGAAGAATATAGATTTTCAGAAAAAAACAATGAATGAAGGTTTGAATCCGAGCACTGACATCCCATCAGCATGACACAGGCGTATGCAAAACAAACCAAAACACTTCTCTTTGTAATATAAACAAAGTTTATTTATGCAGTAATATCAATTAATAATTAATACAATGCAGTCAATAAACTTCCGACTTACAACTACAAACTAAACAGTGATATGATTAGATATGGAAATCAAAGAAATCCTATAACACATAAGGGTGTGTGTGTGAGAGTGTGTGTGTGTGTGTGTGTGTGTGTGTGTAAGGAGGGACGCGCACAAAATGGCAGACGTGACTCTCGTGGAGAGTATGTCACGCGAGACTTCCGGCCAGGGAATATGACCGCAAATGTGGGCAGAGGGAAACCAGTCAATGGAAGCTTAGGGACAAAGCTGAACTTTATCATGAAGCTATCTACTAGCCAAAAATGTGTGCCAGAATGTTTGTGAGGGGTCACGCGTGTGTGTGTGTGTGTGGTTAGTACGAGAGAGAGAGAGAGAGAGAGAGAGAGAATTAAGTGACGGCCCTAAAGCCGATTTCACGATCGTGGGAGAGAAAGCAGCTGTTAGTTTATCACTCAGAGACGCAGTGGACGGCTCGTAAACATTCCCACGTTCTTTGATTCTTTAATGGATAAACTCAGTTTGCCGGTCTCACCCGCAATGGCGAAAATGCACAAAAGTCCAATGTGGTTGGACCACAATACAGCAAATCAAATTCGTCATAATTAATACCCTGAGTATTAATAATGAGCGGACATGGCGGTCTGTAAACTGTACAAGCAAAAACCTTGAAACACAAGAATAACACACTACAATATTCTATCTCTGCCCAGACGTAAACCTCTAACTTGAATCACATGAGGATGCAGAATGTGTGTTCATCCGTCCTTTAACTCCGACTCGGTTCCTCAAGGCTTGAGTGATGACGGGAGGCCGTTTCCTCACTCTGTCGGCGGGCAGTACAGCTGCTGATTCTCGGCGGGCTGGCGGAGAAATCAGAAACGTTGACTTGATTGAAGATGGAAGAGAAATCTTTAATCTCTTCACTTCTGCAGGCAAACGGATGACGATGCGGATTGCTCGGCGGTCTCCTTCAGATCCGTTAGAGTGTTCGGTTGAACACAGAGTAATCTCAACTCGTCCAGCGAGATGGAGATTGTATGGCCACAGTTTCAATTCGGACGTTACTTCCTTGTGCCACGAGACTGCACCTGAGAGCAGCGATGAGCTGCGTCTACCCACGGCGAGCAAAGATGCTGGAAGCAAATCCCGGAAGCATTACAGAGGTATTTCTACTCCTGATGATGTCATGGTTGAGGTGCGTTCTGTCATGTGCCTCATCCAATAGGAGTTGAGAGTTCGATCCTTTAGTGAGCAAGGCTTCATGGGATTTGTAGTCTGTTTTGGACTCCCTTTGTTTGATTTTGGCGCGATTTTTATCAGTAAGATTTACGACTTGGTATGTGGGGGCCTGAGTTAGGTTTTTACGACTGTGTTAGGCCTGCCTTTGTCTTCTATCTGAATACATGAGGCCCAACAATATCTTTGTCTTCATGTCAGTTAATTTGGTTTATTGTCAGTTTTATGTTGTTTATGCTTAGATGTTGGTTTAAATGTGTGATTTTGTTGTAAAATAGCCAATTGTATTGTCCCATTTATTTGTTTAAATCCATTTCCACTGCAAAATCCCATACTATTTTATTTGCTTGTTTTTAGCTCTTATGGTGTGTTGTGGAGTCAAAATATGTGAAAAGAATAAAAGGAAGACAATCACAAACATCAATGGAAGATAGCAAATTTGTTTTATTCAACCGGGCTACTACACCACTGTTGGTTTAAATCAGAGCAGAAAGCAGTGTCAGGAAACTACTTTTATTCCAGTGGACTCAGGGGAAACACTCTGTACAGTCATCCGAAATTAAATATGTCTTGAACGAGCACGGTTGATCGTGCTGCATTTCACATGATCGCGAGACCGTGACACTGAAATGCACCCATGAATTGGGCTTGAGGAAATCAGGTGAGGGACCATTTGACTATAAACAATGGATACATTCACTGCAAACACTGTACAATGTGACAAAAAAGCACTGTGATCATCTGTCCCATTAGATATCTGCACGGAAATGTTTTTTCCTTCCTGCTCCCGCAAGATTCTATCCCGCACCTGAACTCTCCCACTGAATTTTACTCCATGTTCACCCACTCTCTGCCACTCTCTGGATTTTGTTTCCGACCGCTCCCATTCCCTCAACCCCGCATTTGTTTTCCTCATAGGGCGAAAGCCACACAAATAGACAACAAGTGTGCACATGTAAAAACGTTTTATTGACGTTATTGCAATTATCAGATGCCCTGTTGACTACCTGCCTGCCCTAAATATTGTATAATTTGATGCACATGCTGTGTGCACATTTATTTTACCTGGTAATTTATTCATTTTTTATTTATTTTTTTGCATTCATTAATTAATCAAATAAAAAAAATAAAAAAAATCTACACTGGAATTTTCAGCATATTTTCTGACCGCCTGCTCCCGTCCACATCTCAAGGAATCACCATCTGCTCCCGCCCTCAACTCGGAAATGTAATCCCACACCACAAGAAACACCCTGCAGGAGTTCCGCGAGAATGCAACTCTATGTCCCGTCACCAGTGCTTGAAGTGTACAGGCCAGTAATCTCTTCTATCCCAACTAAAAAAAACTGTAATGCTGTAAACTCCTGCATATTTAATCACCTTATTCTAGCCAAGAACCGTTCATACATTTAGATATGAAATATCTGGCTATTTTCCCACGTGATGTTTTGGGGAGTGTATAACATTGATATGTGCATTATAGGTATTGTGTTTTAACATGCGGGGATATCTCGTTTACTTAAAATTATCTGCCTCAAACAAAGTTTTTAAAAATCTTTAAAAGATACAGTGCCACATTGCCACGAACTTTGTAAACTTTGGCAGGTTCTTTATCATAATCATGAGTTGGAGGTAAAATTAAATTAAGACACCTATCCATTTTTTTTTTTTTTTTTTTTTTTTTTATTAGCAGAAAGTTTCAAGGGACAGTAAATACATAAAAAATGATACTGAAAAAATACAAGATATAAAAAGAAATGCTATTTGGAGTCTTTTGTGTTTTGCAGTATTAACATTTAATAACAGTTAATCCATTATTTAGCTAAGTAACATTTGACTATTAAAACTACAGCCGGTGCTAACCAGACATCACTTCAGTCTTTTATAATGGACCTCAGAGGATGAACTGATGCTAACTTCAACTGTAAGACATGGGATACTTCATATGCCACTGCCTGAACCTTGGACTTAGGATAGACCTCACCAAACCTCACTGAAATGACCTGCCGGTTGAACTGCGATGCACCTCATTGATCTCTGCCTGCATCACCTTTGATTGATGGACTACACTCTTGAAATAGAATACATAGACTATCATTTAATTGCCAACAAAAGCCTTCATCAGCCAACTAACAAAGGACAGTTGCATCTATGTGAACTTCTGCAGTTAATCCAGGATGAATTTAAAAGACATTAGTCATTAATCTTACAGTTCATACAAAATCTTTTTTTTTTAAACACTGGACCTTAACACTTTCTTAGTTTACTCATTTTAAACCATGACTTGCACTGCATATAAATAACGTCATGGTTACTGGTGTAACCTCCGTTCCCTGATGGAGGGAACGAGACGTTGGTGTCAATGTAGTGACACTAGGGGTCACTCTTGGGAGCCCGAGACACCTCTGGTCTTTGAGAAAAGGCCAATGAAAATTGGCGAGTGGTATTTGCATGCCACTCCCCCGGACATACAGGTATAAAAGGAGCTGGTATGCAACCACTCATTCAGGTTTTATGCTGAGGAGCCGATTTCAGTGGGTAGTTCAGCATTGTGGCAGAAGGGACACAATGTCTCGTTCCCTCCATCAGGGAATGGAGGTTACACCAGTAACCATGACGTTCCCTATCTGTCACTCACTTGACGTTGGTGTCGATGTAGTGACACTAGGGGTCCCTATACGAAATGCCACAAGGCTGAAATGTGTTACGCGAACTGGTGGTGTGTGGTGGGCAGACTTGCTGTGTGCCTCGTAGCCAGCACACCAGGTTGACACGTAACCTCCCCCAACATAGTTATGAGTGTCAAACGGCCCTTTTTGGGGACAAGTCGACTACCCAAAGATAGAGACAGGCTTAACCCAGTCGTGGCCTCTTTTCCCCCTCTCTTTTTCCACTCCCTAAAAAAGAAGGGGGATTATCCGACTGGGCCTAGTCGGGGGGTGTCCCTCCCAAGGGGAAGACACCGCGGAGACCACACCTCACCCAAAGAGAGGGGGGGATATTTAAGTGGAAAAATACGTCACATGGTCTTTCCAACCATGTGGACAGCCTTCAAGGTAGATCCTGCCCAATGGGGGAGGAGTTACTACAAACATGGAGACTGGGGCAGAGGGGCTCTGCCCAAGGTAGACGCAGTTTTCCAGCAGAGAAACGAACTAGTGGAAGATATAGATCACATGGGGTTAGCCTTACAGGGAACCGCCACATGCGGAGCACCTACCCCAGAACAGGGCTCTTAATTAGCGCGTGTACTGGGCCGGCAGCGAGTCTCTCCGAAAACTCGACTGCCACAGGGCTTGGAGGAAGTCAACCAGGGAACAAAGTTTGTGAAAACTACTGGGAATTAATGGTGCATGTCTTCAGCTCCAAGGGAGGTGGAAGGCGCTATGTGCAAACGATACACCCGGCCAGCTATCCCGGGCTTATCTGCTTGTGTTGCGTGCCACTACCTGGGAGGAAACCGGTTCCAACCGGAGGTTGTAGAACCTTGCACAAGTGTTGGGTGTTGCCCAGCCCGCTGCTCTGCAAATGTCTGTTAGAGAGGCACCCCTGGCCAGGGCCCAGGGAGCCGTTACACCCCTGGTAGAATGGGCTGGTAGCCCTACTGGGGGCGGCATGTCCTAGGCAACATATGCCATAGTTATGGCGTCAATGAGCCAGTGGGCGATCCTATGCTTAGAGACAGCGCTTCCTTTCCGCTGTGCACCAAAGCAGACAAAGAGCTGCTCAGAGATTCTAAAGCTCTGCGTGCGATCCAAATAGATGCGTAAAGCGCGCACCGGACAGCGACGACAGGGCTGGGTCTGCCTCCTCCTGGGGCAGCACTTGCAGGTTCACCACCTAGTCCCTAAAGGGGTGGTGGGAACCTTGGGCACATAGTCCGGTCAGGGTCTCAGGATCACGTGAGAGTAACCTGGACTGAACTCCAGGCACGTTTCGCTGACAGAGAATGCTTGCAGGTCACCTACCCTCTTGATGGAAGTGAGCGCAGTCAGGAGGGCAGTCTTCAAGGAGAGTGCCTTAAGCTCGGCTGACTGCAAAGGCTCAAAGTGGGCTCTCTGTAGACCCTGAAGAACTACAGAGGTCCGATGAGGGAACGAGGCGTGGTCTGGAGGGATTCAGCCTCCTGGCACCTCTTAGGAACCTGATGATCAGGTCGTGCTTCCCTAAGGACTTACCGTCGACTGCGTCATGGTGTGCTGCTATGGCAGCAACGTACACCTTCAAGGTGGAAGGGGACAGCCTCTCTTCCAACCTCTCTTGCAGGAAGGAAAGCACTGATCCGACTGCGCATCTCTGGGGGTCTTCCCTACGGGAAGAACACCACTTAGGGAACAGACGCCACTTCAAGGCATACAGGCGCCTCGTAGAGGGGGCCCTAGCCTGAGTGATCGTGTCTACCACCGCAGGTGGGAGACAGCTTAGGTCTTCCGCGTCCCGTCCAGGGGCCAGACATGGAGATTCCAGAGGTCTGGGCGTGGGTGCCAGATGGTGCCCCTTCCCTGAGAAAGAAGGTCCTTCCTCAGGGGAATTCACCAGGGGTGAGCTGTCGCAAGGAGCATGAGGTCTGAGCACCATGTCTGGGCGGGCCAGTAGGGTGCTACCAGGACGACCTGCTCCTCATCCTCCCTGACCTTGCAAAGGGTCTGTGCAAGCAGGCTCACTGGAGGAAATGCATATTTGCGCATGCCAGGGGGCCAGCTGTGTGCCAGCGCATCTATGCCGAGGGGGGCCTCGGTCAGGGCGTACAAGAGCGAGCAGTGGGGAGGATTCTTGGGAGGCGAACAGGTGCACCTGTGCCTGTCAAATCGACTCCAAATCAGCTGGACCACCTGAAGGTGGAGTCTCCACTCTCCCCTGAGGGTAACCTGTTGTGACAGCGCGTCCGCTGTAGTGTTGAGGTTGCCCGGGATGTGAGTGGCTTGCAGCGACTTGAAGTGCTGCTGACTCCAGAGGAGGAGACGGCAGGCGAGTTGTGACATACAATGAGAGTGCAAACCACCTTGGCGGTTGACACATGCTACCGTTGTCGTGTTGTCTGTTTGAACTAACACATGCTTGCCCTGGATCAACGGCCGAAACCTCCGCAGGGCAAGCAGAATTGCCAACAACTCGAGGCAGTTGATGTGCCAATGCAGTCACGGACCCATCCAGAGGCCGGTGGCTGCGTGTCCATTGCAAACAGTGCCCCAGCCCGTTTTGGAGGCGTCTGTCATGACCACGACGTGCCTGGGGACCAGTTCTAGAGGAACACCTGCCTGTAGAAATGAGGGGTCGGTCCAAGGGCTGAAAAGACGGTGACAGACCGACGTAATGGCCATGCGGTGTGTCCCGTGGTGCCATGGCCGTCTCGGGACTCGAGTCTGGAGCCAGTGCTGAAGCGGCCTCATATGCATCAACCCGAGCGGGGTGGCCACCGCCGAGGATGCCATATGCCCCAGGAGCCTCTGAAAAAGTTTCAGTGGAACTGCTGTTCCCTGTTTGAACGCCTTCAAACAGGCCAGCACCGACTGGGCACGCTCGTTCGTAAGGCGTGCCGTCAAGGAGACTGAGTTCAACTCCAAACCGAGAAAAGAGATGCTCTGAACCGGGAGGAGCTTGCTCTTTTCCCAGTTGACCCAAAGCCCTAGTCGGCTGAGGTGTGAGAGCACCAGGTCCCTGTGTGTGCACAACACGTCTCGAGAGTGAGCTAGGATTAGCCAGTCGTCGAGATAGTTGAGAACGCGAATGCCCACCTCCCTAAATGGGCAAGGGCAGCCTTTGCGACCTTCATAAAGACGTGAGGAGACAGGGACAGGCCAAAAGGGAGGACTTTGACCTGATACGCCTGACCCTCGAACGTGAACCGCAGGAAGGGTCTGTGTCGAGGAAGGATCAAGGCGTGGAAGTACGCATCCTTCAGGTCTACCGCCGCGAACCAATCTTGATGCCGGACGCTCGCCAGAATGCGTTTTTGCGTCAGCATCTTGAATGGGAGTCTGTGTAAAGCCTAGTTCAGAGCTCACAGGTCCAAGATCTAGAAAAACTAGAGAGTATATTTTCTGAAAGAGCATTTTTCCCCTCTAAAAGAGTATAAATTTCTCTAAAAGAGCACACACACGGAACGTCTTTTTAAAGACGTGTCTTTTTAAAGATGCTTTTCCGACTGTGTGTTATTCCACCCAGGGGCGTTCTCTGCAGTGCACCAGTGCAGAAGAGGGAGAAGCCGCTGAAATGTGCCGTCAGATCCAGCAGAGGTGAATGAACAGTAGTATTCAGCTCAGTGAGCATGACCGTTCGGCTCCGAAGAGAAAATCTGAATGAGTGGTTGCATACCAGCTCCTTTTATACCCGTATGTCCGGGGGAGTGGCATGCAAATACCACTCGCCAATTTTCACTGGCCTTTTATCAAAGACCAGAGGTGTCTCGGGCTCCCAAGAGTGACCCCTAGTGTCACTACATCGACACCAACATCGAGTGAGTGACAGATAGGGAACTAATATTGCCATTATACAGTATTCATGCTGGTTAGCCAGAGGGGAACTTGCCTCCACAGTGAGTCTGGTTTCTCCCAAGGTTATTTTTCTCCATTAACCAACATCTTATGGAGTTTTGTGTTCCTTGCCACAGTCGCCTTTGGCTTGCTCACAGGGGTTATAAATACAATTATTATTTAATTATTTTCTATACACAATTTGCAATCATATTTAATCAAACTACACAATGATGACTAAGACTTTATAAATATATATATATACACTATATTGCCAAAAGTATTCGCTCACCCATCCAAATAATTGAATTCAGGTGTTCCAATCACTTCCATGGTCACAGGTGTATAAAATGAAGCACCTAGGCATGCAGACTGCTTCTACAAACATTTGTGAAAGAATGGGCCACTCTCAGGAGCTCAGTGAATTCCAGCGTGGTACTGTGATAGGATGCCACCTGTGCAACAAGTCCAGTCGTGAAATTTCCTCGCTACTAAATATTCCACAGTCAACTGTCAGTGGTATTATAACAAAGTGGAAGGGATTGGGAATGACAGCAACTCAGCTACAAAGTGGTAGGCCACGTAAAATGACAGAGCGGGGTCAGCGGATGCTGAGGCTTTCTGCAGAGTCAATCGCTACAGACCTCCAAAGTTCATGTGGCCTTCAGATTAGCTCAAGAACAGTGCGTAGAGAGCTTCATGGAATGGGTTTCCATGGCCGAGCAGCTGCATCCAAGCCATACATCACCAAGTGCAATGCAAAGCGTCGGATGCAGTGGTGTAAAGCACGCCGCCACTGGACTCTAGAGCAGTGGAGACGCGTTCTCTGGAGTGACGAATCACGCTTCTCCATCTGGCAATCTGATGGACGAGTATGGGTTTGGCGGTTGCCAGGAGAATGGTACTTGTCTGACTGCATTGTGCCAACTGTGAAGTTTGGTGGAGGGGGGATTATGGTGTGGGGTTGTTTTTCAGGAGCTGGGCTTGGCCCCTTAGTTCCAGTGAAAGGAACTCTGAATGCTTCAGCATACCAAGAGATTTTGGACAATTCCATGCTCCCAACTTTGTGGGAACAGTTTGGGGATGGCCCCTTCCTGTTCCAACATGACTGCGCACCAGTGCACAAAGCAAGGTCCATAAAGACATGGATGAGCGAGTTTGGTGTGGAAGAACTTGACTGGCCTGCACAGAGTCCTGACCTCAACCCGATAGAGCACCTTTGGGATGAATTAGAGCGAAGACTGCGAGCCAGGCCTTCTCATCCAACATCAGTGTCTGACCTCACAAATGCGCTTCTGGAAGAATGGTCAAAAATTCCCATAAACACACTCCTAAACCTTGTGGAAAGCCTTCCTAGAAGAGTTGAAGCTGTTATAGCTGCAAAGGGTGGGCCGACGTCATATTAAACCCTATGGATTAAGAATGGGATGTCACTTAAATTCATATGCATCTAAAGGCAGATGAGCGAATACGTTTGGCAATATAGTGTATATATTTAAAACAGTTAAATGTTTTGTTAATACATGATTTCCTGTAAAGATGCTTTGAAACGATGTGTGTTGTGAAAAGCGCTATACAAATAAAAATTACTTGACTTGACTTGACTAAAACGTTCTGCAAATGTACATATCTTATTAGGGGCCAAGCACCGAAGGTGCGTAGGCACCTATTGTGTTTGTTAGTGTTCTTTTTATTATTATTATTATGTTTATGGTTCTAGAGACAAAATTCTTTTTTCTCCTGATTCCTGAGCTCATGCGGAGTCGAAAGCATACCATGGTTTCAATTTCCACACGACTAGATTTTCCACCATTTTGAATTTTCAGAAAAACATACTTTTTCAAACTCATCCAAGGACGTAATTCTGATTTGCATGAAAATTGACGTAAGTCATCTGGAGACACTCAGGACAAAAAGTTATTTAAAGAATTTTGATAGACCAAACCGTTTTTGAATGCCGCTTCAACAAATTCAACAAGAACGTGCAAAATTGAATTTGAGGCTGTATCTCCACAACGCTTTGACGGATTGTGACAAAACTTGGTTTGTGTCATAGCCATCATGCCCTGAGGTGACCTGCAGCGTTCCGTCTTAGTGCCCTCTACGGGTCAGGAGATATATAAAAAACGGCTATTTTTGCTTATAACTGAACGGTTTGTTCTAAAATCACGAAAATGGACTCTTTAGATTCTGTGGGGCATACCATGTTGAATTTTGCCTGTGTCAGCCATTTTGGGTGTCAGCCATTTAGAATTTTGTTGTAAAATGCTGTATTTTACAAATGCATTGGTGTATCGTTACAAAACTCGGTATGTGTCATCGGCAGGATGCCCTGAAGGTGCTCAACACATTTTAGGAAAATATAACAAAATCTATAAAAATGCTAATAACTTCTGATAATTTTAGCCTGTAGTTATGACTCTGGTCTTGATAGATTCCTTGGGTCAAGCCAAGTTTAACGATATTAATTTGTCATGGTCGGCCAAACTTCCTTTCGGCCATTATTAATTTAATTGAAAACCTACTTTTTCAAACTCCTAGACGGTTGGTCAGATTTCACCAAATTTGGCTCAGATCCTATTTAGACCATGCCGACAAAAAGTAGTTCAAAGATTTATGAAAGACTAAACCGTTCTCGAATAACTGGTGAAGAAATTTGACGACGAGCACTCCAAATCAATTGTTAGCCTATAACTCCGCAACGATTTAGCGTATTCAGACCAATCTTGGTGTGTGTTATGACAACCATGACCTGAGGGTACTTGAGCAGTTTTGGCACAGTGCCACCAACTGTTTACGAGATGCAAAAAAAATAAATGTATATTTTTACTTATAACTTATGAACGGTTTGTCCTAAAATCAAGAATCTGGATTCTTTAGATTCTGTGGGGCATACCGTGTCGAATGATACCAGTTTTGCCTATATTGGCCATTTCGGGTGTTGACTATTTTAATTTTGTTGTAAAATACTGTATTTTACAAACGCTTTGGCATATTGTTACAAAACTCTGTCTGTGTCATCGGCACAATGCCCTGAATGTGCTCAACAAGTTTCAGGACAGCACTAGTTTGTGGTCAAAAAATATAATGAAACATAAAAATACTTATAACTTTTGATAATTTTAGCCTATGGGTATGACACTGGTCTTGATAGATTCCTTGGGTCAAGCCAAGTTTATTGATACCACATTTGTCATGGTCGGCCAAACTTCCTGAAAACCTACTTTTTTTAACTCCTCCCACAGCGATAATCAAATTTTCACCAAATTTTGCTCAGATCATCTTCAGACCATGCTAATCAAAAGTTTGGTGAGCTTGAAGTCTAAATTGAATGTAACAACACCAAAAAAAAAAAAAAAAACACATACCACCAAATAATACCAAAAAACACTTCTTTCTTATTGTCATTTTCACTCATTCCACTAAATTTACTCAAATTAAAAAAATTAATCTATAGCATCACCTCTGTAGCATCGCCATAATTCACTCTTACTCACAAACTTGCATGTTGATTCAGTCTGCTAAATCATTCAACTAAATGAATGGAATCACTCAGGACTGTGTTAACCAAAAGCATTGTTAGCCCAAGTTGCCCTTAAAGACTGTTGTTGCCTATGGTACCTATGATCAACTTACAGTAATGATGCTTTTGGGAAACACAGCCCAGAACAGTTAATAAATGAACATCTGACTCAAATAACAAATGTTCAGTATACTATCCCCTTAACTGGCACTCCCCTTTTTTTAGAATTTACCAGAAAATTACATTTTCAACTTTACTATTGAATGCTTGGGACTAGAGACCTAATTTTGGTAAAGTAAAATAAATCATAAAATGCCAAATTTCTGAGAATTATTGTAGATGCAGTACCAAATGTGGCCACAAGATGATATCAAAGCTCCATTGTTCCAAGTGTGACATACTCAGATTTAAATGCCTGGGTCTACAGACCTGTTTATGGACTCTTTTTAAAGAAGACACTTGGGAGATTATTGTGCAAGTGAAGTTATTTAAAAATAAATAAATAAATAAATAAATAAAAAGTTATAGAAGTTTAAGTTTATTGAAATGAAAATGTAATGCACTTTAACTTTTCTTTTATTAAAGTGGCCACAGAATGAAATCAGAACTCCATTAGTGCAAGAGTGAAAAGTAAATTCAGAAATTTTTTGAAAAAATCATTTCGGAAACACCACTCAAACCACATGAGGACACACTATTTTATTGCTAAACATTATATACAATTCATTACAGATTATAATTATTATAATTATATTTATAATGCATGGTTACAGTGAAAATATTGTTAGCAGTGGAGCCAGTAATTCTTCACATTTCTAACAAATATATAATATTTTTCTGCCATAAATTATATAATAGTTTTTTTACACCACTATATAAAATAATAAATGATCCAAAGAGCCCATTCATTCACACTGATCAGTGCCTGTGCATTTAGCTTTAGCCCTATAGCTGCAAGGGATGGGCATTGTTGGTCATTTTATCTACACGAGTACTCGAGGGGCAATGACATGTACATAAATGTATGTATAATAACATGTCTGACAAACATCTTTGGCTGCTGAATTGCATCTTGTTGTTCCAGTGTATTATCTATTCATTTTTATAGGCTGTTATAAAATAATCTGTTACAAAATGTACAAAAATTGCATAATCAAAATATAATGCAACATATTTTGTCATTATGTGAAGGTTCGCTGTCCAAATCAATGACAGAATGTGCACAACCCGGGTCTGTCTGTTCTTCCTTCGGGTTTCCGAAGTAATCTTAGTAAGCGCGCACCAGTTTTATTTGTGACTGTCTGAACCGTCTATTTTCAAATCACTTTCAGTTTTGAAGATGCTGCATTCAGTTCCGTTTAGCTGCGCTCTGTCTAGCTGTTTGAAACACTCGCCTGCTGTATATGCGTTGAGTCCACTGCCACATGCACCTGGTTTGTGTGTGTGTGTGTGTGTGTGTGTGTGTGTGTGTGTGTGTCCAAGTGTTCGCTCCTGTGGTTTTGATTTGGTTTTGATTTACAGCTCCACCTGAGAATTACAGAGAGACTCGTGGGTGGGCTCAAATAACGCGGACGTTTCACCAGAATAGCGGAGACCTCAAGACCTCGATGCTGATTGATGAAATAAGTTTTATAATCAATATTTTATTGATAATAGACATTTTAATTTATGTGATAACGCAAGCAAAGGATGATCAGTCGTTTTTTTTCTAAATTTTCACTGTTTTGGATAAAATGGTCAAGTCTACTTTCAATCGTGGACATTTACCATGGATTGTATGCTTGAATTTCCTGCCATCATCCGATCGGATCAAAACCAGAAGATATAAAAGATAAGTAATACCACTCAAATGTTGCCTGTTTTAAAATCTGCTCTTTCAGTATTTTAATGCATTTCTGTAATAATGTCATTCAGATCGCAAAACAGTGGGTATATTTCGAAGCTAGAGACTTGTAACTTTCAAGCAATATAAGGTTTGTCAAGATTAAAGTCGAATATGAAGGTAATATAGTCAAATAAACATTCAGTTGAAGTCAGAAGTTTACATACTTTTTCACAATTCCTGACATTTATCCTTTGAAAAATTCCCTGTCTCTGGTACGCCCTGACCGAGGCCCCCCTCGGCATAGACGCGCTGGCACACAGCTGGCCCCCTGGCATGCGCAAATATGCGTTTCCCCCAGTGAGCCTGCTTGCACAGACCCTGTGCAAGGTCAGGGAGGACGAGGAGCAGGTCATTCTGGTAGCACCCTACTGGCCCGCCCAGACGTGGTGCTCGGACCTCATGCTCCTCGCGACAGCTCCCCCCTGGCGAATTCCCCTGAGGAAGGACCTTTTTTCTCAGGGACGGGGCACTATCTGGCACCCGTGCCCAGACCTCTGGAATTTTCCAAGCTGTTTAAAGGCACAGTTAACTTAGTGTATGTAAACTTCTGACCCACTGGAATTGTGATATAGTCAATTAAAAGTGAAACAATATGTCTGTAAATAATTGCTGGAAATATTACTTGTGTCATTCAAAAAGTAGATGTCCTAAACGACTTGCCAAAACTATAGTTTGCTAATATGAAATCTGTGGAGTGAGTTTTAATGACTTCAGCCTAAGTGTATGTAAACTTCTGACTTCAACTATAAAAAACACTAAAAAAGCATACATGGGACGATGCCAGTTAACGGGCTAAAGTAGCTCTTCAGTATACTTACTGTCTGATTGTTTATATGACAACTAAAGAAGAAAACATTTGCAACATTTTGCAAGGAATTTCTTTCATTTTAATTTATAGTATTTAAATGTTTTATCAATTTTATTTTGAAATGAAAAAAGAGTTCACATCTATCTGAGTGTGTATTTTGATAAATAACTGATATACGATAAGATGTATCATGCTGCATCAAGACTTATTTTATAATCAAATCAAATCAAAATCAAATCACTTTTATTGTCACACAACCACATACACAAGTGCAATAGTGTGTGAAATTCTTGGGTGCAGTTCTGAGCAACATAGCAGTCGTGAAATTGATGAGACATATACCAATTTACAATAAACGTCAGATTAACACAACACAATTAAAGTCTAATATACACATAATTACACACAACACAATATTCAAATAATAACATACACTGTACAGTATACAATACACACAATACAATAAAAAAGTATATATAGTATATATAGAATGTACAGTAGGTTGTATTGTACTGTATTGACATTCAGGCTGTCGGTTGATAGTAAGTTGTTAAGAGAGAATCTAATATAATAATATATAATTTATGACAGTCCGGTGTGAGATATAAGAGTAAGAGTAATAAAGTGCAGTGCTGATGTATTTTAATCATGGGAGATCAAGAGTTCAAAAGTCTGATTGCTTGGGGGAAGAAGCTATCATGAAATCGGCTGGTGCGGGTCATGATGCTGCGATACTGCCTGCCTGATGGTAGCAGTGAGAACAGCCCATGGCTTGGGTGGCTGGAGTCTCTGATGATCCTCCGAGCTTTTTTCACACACCGCCAGGTATATATGTCCTGGAGGGAGGGAAGCTCACCTCCAATGATGTGTCTGGCAGTTCGCACAACCCTTTGCAGTGCTTTGCGGTTGTGGGTGGTGCTATTGCCGCACCAGGCAGAGATGCAGCCAGTCAGGACGCTCTCTACAGTGCAGGTGAAGAACCATGTGAGGATGTGGCGGTTCATCCCAAACTTCCTCAGCCGTCTCAGGAAGAAGAGGCACTGATGAGCCTTCTTCACAACGGCTTCAGTGTGGATGGACCATGTGAGTTCCTCAGTGATGTGGACACCCAGGAACTTGAAGCTGCTGACTCTCTCCACTGGTGCTCCATTGATGGTGATGGGACTGTGTTCTGTATTTTCTTCAGCTCCTTTGTCTTACTGACGTTGAGGGAGAGGTTGGGCTCCTGACGCCAGTGTGTCAGAGTGTGCACCTCCTCTCTGTAGGCTGTTTCATCATTGTCAGTGATCAGACCTACCACCGTCGTGTCATCAGCAAACTTAATGATGGCATTGGAGCTATGTGTTGCCACACAGTCATGTGTGTACAGAGAATACAAGAGTGGGCTGAGAACACAGCCCTGCGGGGCTCCAGTGTTGAGGGTCAGTGATGAGGAGATGTTGCTGCCTATTCTAACCACCTGGCGTCTGCTTGACAGGAAGTCCAGGATCCAGCTGACAGCGAGCTGTTTAAGCCCAGAGCCCAGAGTTTCTCATCAAGCTTGGAGGGCACTATTGTGTTGAATGCTGAGCTGTAGTCTACAAACAGCATTCTCACATAAATGTTCTTTTTTTCCAGGTGGGAGAGAGCAGTGTGTATTGTAGATGCAATGGCATCATCAGTGGAGCGGTTGTTGCGGTAAGCAAACTGCAATGGGTCAAGTGAGAGAGGCAGCACAGAGCAGATGTAATCTCTGATTAGTCTCTCAAAGCATTTGCTGATGATGGGGGTCAGAGCAACAGGACGCCAGTCATTTAAGCAAGTGATTTTGGATTGCTTTGGAACAGGCACAATGGTGGATGTTTTGAAGCATGTGGGGACTACAGACAATGAGAGGGAAAGATTGAAAATGTCCGTAAAAACACCAGCCAGTTGGTTCGAGCACGCTCTGATGACGCGGCCCGAGCATAAAAAGTATGTAGCTCATCCGGTAGAGAGGCAGCGGTGTTCATGGCAGAGTTTTTATTCCCTTTAAAGTCCGTGATGATATTAATTCCCTGCCACATGCTTCTAGAGTTGGTGGTGTTATACTGTCCTTCAATCTTGTTCCTGTACTGGCGTTTTGCTGTTCTGATTTTTTTGGAGGGCATAACTGGCTTGTTTAAGCTCCTCCGTGTTCCCGGAATTAAAAGCGGAGGTCCGCACATTAAGTGCCACGCGAACATCGCTATTAATCCATGGCTTCTGGTTCAGATAGATCCGTATTGTTTTGGTCGGAACGACGTCCTCTACGCACTTTCTGATGAAACACGTTACGCTATCGGCGTAAAGCTCGATGTCATCATCAGAGGCGGACCGGAACATCTCCCAGTCCCTGTGATCAAAACAGTCTTGTAGCATAGAGTCTGATTGGTCTGACCAGCACTGAATCGTTCTGAGGGTGGGTGCTTCCTGTTTCAGTTTCTGCCTGTAAGCGGGCAGAAGCAGAATGGAAGAGTGGTCCGATTTACCAAATGGTGGGCGGGGGAGGGATTTGTAGCCATTCCGGAAGGGAGAGTAGCAATGGTCCAAAACCCGGTCCCCTCGTGTGTTAAAACTAATGTGTTGATGGTATTTTGGTGCGACTTATTTGAAACTGGCTTTGTTAAAGTCCCCGGTCACAATGAACGTGGCCTCAGGGTGCGCGGTTTTCTGTTTGCTTATAATCCCGTACGGTTCCTTGAGTGCCCGGTCTGTGTCGGCTTGTGGCGGGATGTACACAGCAGTGATAATGACCGCTGTGAATTCCCTCGGTAGCCAGAATGGTCGACACAGAAGCATGAGAAATTCCAGATCAGGAGAGCAGAAAGACTTGATAGAATGTATGTTCTACCTAACAAAATGATGTAAAAATGCTGATACCTTTTGATAATTGTAGTCTGATGTCACTGATAGTCTCTTTGGCTGATGCCAAGAACAATGTATATTACATTACAAGTGATTCTGTTCATTGCTTTTTGAGCAGTTTGCCTAAAATCTTCACAAAAATGTAATTTTCAAATATTTTTGCCATTCCTGTGCTTGGCCCCGATAATTGCTGCTTGCAGATATATTTATTGTCATTATTATTAATATCAGGGGTGTTGAGATACACTTCATGGCACCATTGAATGAGTCTGTGCCCCACATAGGCCAGCCTAATCAAAAACGTCTGGACACCCCACTGGATATTGATATGAAAATGATCAATAAATTATTAACAGTCTACTGCCGTTGCCTTGTTAATATGTAATAATGTAATCTATAAATTGGTAACTGTAGTCCAATTACGAGTTTTTTAATTTAAACCGATTACAAATACTTGATTTTTGCAATCGGATTACTTAATCCAGATTATATGTAATCCATTACTACCCAACACTGATAAAACGCTCATAATGCAGAACACACACGCACACACACATGCACATGCAGAACCAGGGCATCAATAAGTGGAGCTGTACAGCCATCTTTTGGTCATTGTTGGCATTACAAGTCATCTGTTGTTTTCCAGCAATCTGACACACGTTTTCAAAATACATTTTTACTCTGATTCTTCTGTTTTATACTCTAATTAAATTTAGCAGTTTATTTCTGTTTCTTGATGTTCATTGTATTGACATTATTATGTATTTAGTTTGAGTTATTAAATTTGTATATTTGAAATAAATTATTGGTAGAAAAATGCTTATTCTGTGTCTTTGTAATGCCATGGTCAGGTTTGATTGCAATTATAATGACATAAACTGCAAAAACTGACACTTCAAATCAATTTAAAATGCTAAACTTTGACAAATAATAGTTTGATAGTGTCTAAATTTATATCCAAATGCATATCTTGCTACAATTTAGAAATGTACATGTAAATAAGCAAAATAGCATAAAATCCCAAAGGAAATGCATAATTGTATTGTTCTTACATCAGAGAAGAAGAAATTGTATCATTATCATCATAAAAAAGGGTTATACATCTGACCCTTCCGGTCAAAAATGAATGCAAATACGAAAGGGAGGTGCCCTTTTTCAATACCATAGGAGGGTTAAAGTGGAGATTTGTGAACTCAGATTTGTCTAACCAAAACAGCTAAAAACAAAACAAAAAAAACAAAAAAAACGATATAACTACAACAAAACTAAAATATTTCTTAATTAAAATTCTCCAATCTATTACCTGATTAAGAACTGTGTTTCTCACTGATGGGTTAGTTGTATCGGCACTGGAGTGAAACTTCATCCTAACAAAGGTTTTTCCTGTAAAATCTAGAAAAACAAATTAACACATAATTCAAGTCAAACAAACACAGAAAAAAAAGAGGAGGGCTTGTTTTGTTAACATACATTGAGAAGAACAAATGTCACCTTTAAAATGCACAAACAAAATGCCAATGAGCCAAACTCCTCTGGAAGGACTGTGGGAATCAGATATCAAAACAAATTCAAGCCAAGTATGAAAACAGCCAAAGCCTGCATTTCAGTAAACAAATCTAAATGATGGTAGAATACTTTTGGCTATACTAAGCTGTAACTGGGGATGTTTATTATAATACTAATTAAGAGCTTTAGGAGGTCTTATAGGGTTACAAAGAGCAAAGATTCAACTAATGATCTCTATATATCACAATTTTGAAAGACAAATGCTGCACTAACATGAGACAACAAACAACATGTGCATATACAGGGAATCATTAAACAACACACTACACAGAAAATACAGTCCCAGTATTTATCTCACAAAAGTTCTGTATCACATGTGTCTGGGCACCATTAAGTCACTGATGGCTCTACTATTAAAGGTCAAAGGTCAACTCTGAGTAGACCATCCTTATCCAAGATATAAAGACTTTTTTTTCTTCTTCTTCTTCTTTTATTTTTTTTAGAATTTAATTCTTCATACTCATTGACTGAGAAATATGAATTTAGATTTGGGCTTCTGAACACTTATGGTAACAGCTGAATTCATTTGACTGTCTAATTTACATTCCTCATCTATTGTCATCACATTTAGCATTGATGACTTTAGTGATCTTTACTAGGCTGCTGCAGTGAGCGCCTCTGAGGAAGAATTAATAGTTTGCCAAACTTTGCAAGGTTTGTGGCATCAAATCATTGCAAGATATTCAGAATTTTGTTGGAGGCAATTACTAGTATAAATAAATAAATATATATATAAAAAAGGAAATATTTTGGCACAAATGGATATTTTGCTTTGAATTTGTACCTCTTTTGCATGAAAATGCCTGTCCTTTAATGTTATAAATACATAAATAAACATGGGTTGAATGCTTTACATGTCATTCAGAGAGCCCCTTTCTTTTTAAGTGTGTGGTTCTTTGCCACAGTAAGCTGTAATGTGTGCCAGACTTTATGCCAATACTCAAACGTCTGCCTATAAGCGAGTCAACGAATTACCTGTTTTATACACCTCTGCTTCACACAGACTGAGAATCTTAGAATTTCCAGGAATGAACACATTCACAAATCTTCCCTCCATACCACCACAGGAGACAGAAAAGGACTCACCCGCTGTAATATTATATAACACAGCACATCTACAAAAGAAAAAGATTGTACATATTTCATGTTAATGTGCATTTTGAGAGGTGTTTCTCTGTTTTGATGTTTGTTTGATTTTTTCAACTTTCCTTAGACCACCAGCCACTGAATACATCTTGCATCAATAATTTTACCTGGGATTGTTGTTGCCATTGTTCTCCAGAGAGTTTCCTATAAGAATTTCTGCTCCGTCGAGTCGTTCTGGACAGCAGTCTCCTCTGTTAGTGATGATCACTCGGCTAATATAGTAAGAATCCAGAAGATCCAGCCTCCACCATGGGTCATTAAAATCAACCGCTGTATGGCTACAGGACTTAAATTTATCACCATCTATGGCATTTGCAGCAACCAGGTGTCCATATGTGGATGACTGCACAGCCTGTCCTCTTAATGCCAAATTCTCTAGAAAGGTTTATGAAAAAAAAATCAATCAGGATTTATCCATATGCACATCGAGGCTCTACTAATATTAATATTATTCTTATATAATTTACAATTAACACTCAACAAAATTTCTTTCAGCAGATCTTAACAGATATTATGGAGCCTTATGGAAAAATAAATAAATAAATAAATAAATAAATAAATGTGGTTCGTACATTGTACACAGAAAGACGAACCACTATTAAAACAAAAGATGTGGTGCTTTAACCATGAAATAAGAAATACACATCCCCCAACAACCCTTCTCCATATAGTTTGTTCTGCAGTATAGAAAGTTTGATGGTAGTGTTTACATACCTTGTGGATGGGGTGGGCTGCTTTGTATGGAACAGACGGCTGTTCCTAAAGTAGGCAAATGACAAATGATAAACAGACATCAGTGAACATCACAAAAAGACCAGGGATAGTTCTAAGGGCCATATCTTAGTAAGTAGGCCAATGAGGTCATTATTTTATGATTTTCACATTTGGGTGACTTGTTTGTTATGTGTTTGATAAGCTACCATTTTATGCAAATTATTAATCAAGTTTTCTGTTGGTTAAAACATGTGTATTTTTTATGTTTCATGAATAGTTTCATATTTATTCATGTATTTATTTATTTATTTGCAGCTTTTAAATAGCCCTGTGGTTCTCAGCTGGATTTACTTCATGACCTAGATTTTATTTTGAATGTTAATATGGCAACCCAACACTGTACCAAATGTATTTATTGTATGAAAACTACCTTAGCATACACCGAAAAAAAAAAAAAAAAAAAAAAAAAGGAAAGCTTGACAGTGGAGCCAAGCTTCAATACACTTTTTGTTATCAGACCATTTGGATGAAGATTTCTTTGACTAAATTAACATAGTCATTGTTAACTCACCTAAAAGTACCAACAGACATCTGGGCATCCACATCTCACTTCTCACTAAGTCACTGCCAGACACACAGATGCTTCTGCATGACATATGAGACAAATGACTTACGTATTTTCTCTGATTCAGCACTGTAACATAAATTATGCAAGTTACGTTACACTATGTATTCCAGAAAGACAGAACATACCTTCTTTTTTTATTTTTTTTATTTTTTTTTAAAGATGACTCTTTTATTTATTGTATCCTGTTTTCTCTCTCACGCTCTTCACTTCATCTCCTTCTCCACTGTTCTCTGTTCTCTTCCCGTGACCAAATGGAAATATCTGGCCCATCCCGTCAATCTCATATCATTATATGCAAAAAGCCCTTAGAAACTCATTTGTAAATCAAAAAAGTGCCAAGAAGTTAAAAGAACACATGCAATAATTTAATTAACACTCAATTACTGCAAAAACACTGTAAAAAACAAACAAAGAAACAATAAACCTCCTTTTTTAGGTTCAAATGTATTGTTAAATACTACGGTAACAAGAGCAGGCCACATTATGATTTTATGCTCATCAAGAGTAGCCCTTTCAGTAGCGATGAATACATGTGTACATTTACATTTAGTCATTTAGCAGATGCTTTTATCCAAAGTGACTTACAAATGAGGAACATAGCAAGCAAAGAGACACAAATGTCACTCACAAAAACACAAAACACCGTCAGCGTAAAACATGTGACGCTAAAACAATAAACAATAACTAAACTACATAAAATATAACAGAACATCCAATGTACATGACCAATTATATATATATATATATGAAGAAACAATAATTTAGCATAAAAAATATATGATATGGGACAAGCAGGGACTTTTGGGAACGGCCGGTTATCGTTTTTTAACCAACATTTAACACATAGCTTTTCGTAAAAGTACAAGTATTCTCTTGATAGACATACTATACATTTTTACCATTAATTATATGATAAAATCATATTTGTTACATCTAAAAAACATTTTTATACACTTACTGACCACTTAATTAGGTACATCTGTACACCTACTTATTAATGTGATTATCTATTCAACCAATTGTCTGGCAACAATATTTCTGTAACTGCTAATCTCCTGGGATTTTCACACACAACAGTCTCTAGAATTTACTCTGAATGGTGCTAAAAACAAAAGTAAGGGTGTCAGAGTTTTGAGCTGTTAGCTTTGACTTAGCAATGTCATTGCTGTTGATTCCAGGTTCAGTACTGTTTGTTCATGTAATGTTTGTATTGTTTTATGCACTTAAAGTGAACTAGATATGTTTATATATATATATATATATATATATATATATATATATATATATATATATATATATATTTCTTACTAACTCACCAATTGTGTGCAGCTCACACATTGAACTTAATTGTTTCAAAGGATCTAGTGGATGCCATCTCTAAGGTACACAATAGTTCAACTGCAATATGGAACAAAGCCCATCACTCTACTGTTGTTGCTGATGCAATGGAGTCCACTGCATGAAACTTGACACAATTATTGCTTGTTGTGTAACTCAGTGGAACTGTGCTGTTTAAAAATATTCTGCTCTTTTAAAATATACTTGCTGTTCAAAAGATAATATCTTGCACCTCAGCTTTGGAATAGGCGATGGACTATCAGTAAGCAATAAAGGTTCAAAGTGTTTCAGTGTTTTTAGATGAAACCTTTGACCTAGGCAACGTCATTGCTGTTGATTTTATAGTCATTATTTTCGTTCATTTTATGATCATTTTATGTTGATTATATTGTCATTAATGTTCATAATTCTGCTATTGTTTTATGCACTTAAAATGAACTTGATGTCTCAGTGTTTTGAATTATAAACTTTGGCCATGCACTGTCATTCCTGTTAGATTTATTATTAGGTTTTTTAAATTCATGTAATGTTTAATGCACTTTTTAAAAATGTCATAAGGAGCTCTTTTTGTGAGGCTCTTTTTGTTTGTAATAAAGAATGGAATACATTTTCTTCCTCTTTGTACTTTTTTGTTAAAATGATTATCCTACTCAAATGCATGTGACATTAAATAAAATATAATTAGGTTAAAAGTAATCAAAACTTAATCCAAAAGTTAAAAAAAAAAAAAAAAAAAGTGTTTGATTACAAGTAGTCTGCCCAGCACTATATATAAATATATATATAGGACTAATTCTCTCTTTTTATTGTTTACTCTATTTCAGTAAACAACCAGAAACAGCTTTGAGAGTTGTTGTGTTTCTTCTCAAACTACCAACACCCTGGTGTATGTGAATGAGTGAATGAATGGATGAATGTGTGCAACATCTGGCTTGCCAGCCAGAAGTATTCAGCCACTTAGTCACTTATCTTGGTGAGGTGGACCTAGAGACTGGCATGGAGATGCAACAGCTACTGGAGGAAGAAAGCAGTGAACTTCATCGTGACTAGCTAATATTTACATTTATTTACATTTATTCATTTAGCAGACGCTTTTATCCAAAGCGACCTAAAAAATGAGGAATGGACATCTGTTGGACCTGGAGCTTGTAGGCAGTGACACTTTCCATTTAACAAACAGAGCAATCTACTCTTCTAAACTCTTCCCAATCTACATCTGGACCTCTAAAACAGTCATTGAACAAACTCACCGCCATACAAACAGGCCGATTTGTGGGAGCAACACCTCCTTTATTCTCTCTCTTGTTCAACTGAAAATATACCCCCAACCGAATCACAAACTGGTACAGGATTCCTCCCCAGAGTTTTATGACTCGCAAACATGATCCCAAGACAGAGAGACATAGCAGAACTCGCCCCCACTCAGGACTGAGACCTCCTTTGTCTCTTTCATTCAGTCAGAACAAATGCACACTTAAAAATATATGTAAAACTCAACACTCAGAACAAAGGAACAGTTATCAGGCACTACTGAGTCACTACTGATCTAAACAGACTGCAAAAGGGAATGACCCTATTGAACTCTCCCGTAGACACAGAACTGTACATTTGAAGAGATGAATGGCTCTACACAGTCTATTTTTGATACCAAAGCTGGACCAAATTCACCTTACACAAATGATAGCCAAGCAAATTGTTTTAATGACTCGTGTCATGTATTTACCAGGTTTTAAAACCAACAAGTTAACTATTATGATTTTAATCTCATATTTTCATGTTTCGTAACTAGCACGTTGAATATTCATGAAAGTACACCATGTCTGCTTTCACTGAATTTAATTTTGCATGTTTTGAATGCTCATGCAAGTCAGTCTCTGAAATCTCCTATTGTATTCATGATGTAAAACCCATGATTAAAATATTTCCTTTTTCGAGCGGGGAACTGGGAGAACTTATCTTGAGAGGAGGAGAGAGAGTTGATCACATGACATCACAAATGTAACTTCTGATTGGCTTAAAGCCTATTTGGGGTGTGGCCACCCCAACTCCACAAAAACACCACGCCTTAACAAACAGAGGGGAGTAAGCAGTTCCAAAAATTCTCAAGGGCACCCTGGAGATCACAAGTTCCCTATCTGTCACTCACTCGATGTTGTGTCGATGTAGTGACACTAGGGGTCACTCTTGGGAGCCCCAAACACCTCTGCTTTTTTGAAAAAAGGCCAATGAGAATTGGTGAGTGGAATTTGCATGCCACTCCCCCGGACATACGGGTATAAAAGGAGCTGGTATGCAACCACTCATTCAGATTTTCTCTTCGGAGCCGAGCGGTTGTATTCAGTGCACTGAATTCAATTCCCTCCAAAGACGCACCTCAAAACTGCTGGATTTATGGTGCATTTCATCGGCTTCTCCCCCCTGCACCCGTGGAGTGCAGAGAACACCCCTGGGTGCTTCGGCAGAGCGAAAATAAGAGAGTAAATTCTAAAAGAGTACATTTTCATTCACAAAAATAGCGGCACACACACGGAATGTCTTTTTAAAGATGCATTTCTGTTTGTGTGTTATTCCTGGTTGCCGTCGTTATCTCTCCACTTCTGACGGCCACGATCGCTGTCTTATGTGTCTGGGCACTGCCCACGCGGAGACATCGTTTGTGGATGAGTCATGTCCTCATTGCGAGAACATGAGCATGGCAACGTTGCAGTCGCAGCTTGCTTTCATAAGAAAGCAAGCCACCCCAGCGGCTCCATGCACCGGTCCTTCTACCTACGGGTTTGAGGCCGCGTCGGTTAGCACTGGGGGCGATTTGGGGACATCAATGGGACCACCTCCGCCGGGTATCCCCCCACGGACCTCCCATTCCCCAGCATGCTCGCTTGCCCCGATTGGGCTCTCGCATGAGACCGCCGGCTCATCTCAGCCGGTTCCCTCATCTCCTGGGTCACATATCCGGAATGCATGGCCGTCGTCACGACCACCATCCACCGTCCAATTTTGGCAGGTATGGCACTCCAGTGGTAGACCCTCCGGTCCCTGTGCGCCCAGCTGTGGCACAAACATGCCAACATGGGATTGGTTCCAGTGGACTACGGGGACAAGATTCCTCCTCCCCCCTCCTTGGCCAATCTTATGGTGGGTGGCAGGAGCCAGGTAAGTGCTTCAATGTCCCTGGACTCAGCATGGCCACGGGGATCGAGTCCCCCCAGCGCCTCTTTGGCAGACATCTGCAGAGCAGCGGCTGGGCAACACCCAACACCTTTGCAAGGTTCTACAATCTCCGGGTTGAGCCGGTCTCGTCCCGTGTATTGGCAGGCACGAGCAGGTAAGTTCCGGGACAGCTGGCCGGATGTACCGCTTGCGCATAGCGCCTTTCCCCTCCCTTGAGGTGAAGACGTGCACTCTTGACTCCCAGTCGTGTTCACAGACTGTGATCCCTGGATGACTTTCCTCCTTAGCCCTCTGGCAGTTGAGTTTGCGGAGAAACTTGCTGACCAGCCCAGTACGTGCGCTAATGAGCCCCTGTACTGAGGTAGGTGCTCCACATGGGCTGGTTCCCCGAAGGCGACCCCATGTGATATTTTCTGCAAAATCGTTTCCCTGTTGGCAAACTGCGTCTTCCTTGGGCAGAGGCCACTCTGCCCCCAGTTGCCATGCTCTGTAAAACTCCTCCCCCTTCGGGTAGGACCTACCATGGGACCTCTCCACATGACATACTTCCAACAAGACTCGGTAAGACCATGTGACGTATTCCACTCAAAATACCCCCCTTTTTGGGCAGGGTGTGGTCTCCGCGGTGTCTTCCCCTTGGGAGGGACACCCCCCCGATGCAGACACTTATGGGGAGAAAAGAGAGGGAAAGAGGCCTCGGCTGGGCTAGCCTGTCCCTGTAGTTGGGCAGTCGACTTGTTCCTGATGGACCATTCGACGCTCATAAGAGCATTGGGGGAGGTTATGTGACGGCCTGGTGTGCTGGCTATGAGGCACACAGCAGTCTGCCCGTCACACACCACCAGTTCACGTAACACAGTTCAGATAGTTGTGCCATTTTGTATAGGGACCCCTAGTGTCACTACATCGACTCAACATCGAGTGAGTGACAGATAGGGAACGTCCTGGTTACTTTCATAACCTCCTTTCCCTGATGGAGGGAACGAGACATTGTGTCCCTCTTGCAACAACGCTGAACTACCCACTGAAATGGCCGGGACCTGGTCTCGGCTCCTCAGCACAAAACCTGAATGAGTGGTTGCATACCAGCTCCTTTTATACCCATATGTCCGGGGAAGTGGCATGCAGATTCCACTCGCCAATTCTCATTGGCCTTTTTTAAAAAAAGCAGAGGTGTTTGGGGCTCCCAAGAGTGACCCCTAGTGTCACTACATCGACACAATGTCTCATTCCCTCCATCAGGGAACGGAGGTTACGAAAGTAACCAGGACGGACTCCCCTTGCAGGATTCCTCATTTTTGCAATTTTTGCAGAAATTTAGAGTTCCAAGCTCAAATTCCACGAGATTGCCAATCGCGGGAGTCTGTGTGTTCTGAGTTATTTAAAGTTTCTAAAAATGTAGAAGTTATGAGACTCCTTCTGCAGTCGCTTCGACGCCCCGCCTGATTCTTCCTTCACCCATCCGGCGTGCACATGATGTTCTTCATTTGAACTCTAAACCATCAAACCAGCACAAACAAAGACATCCCCGAGCCAAGTCAAAGGACGTAAATGCAGCGTAACTTGCAAATACAATTACCTCTAAACAGCTAAATCTGGTGTTTTATTATATAATTTGTGTAACCCGATCTCAAATCGAGGCATATGTACCCTGTGATGTTCGGATCAAAAATGACCTGTATAGAGTTCAGTAGATTTTCAGTAGATTTACAGCACACTTATCTATTAATTACACTGATGTAATCTATTCATTACATCACCATTTGGATTTAAATAAGCAGATAGTTAAGAGCCTATGACTGAATCATTATTGCAGTGATTATTATGTTTCCGCAAGCAACAATTCTTTTAACCCTAACTGATGCAGTGTGTAGTTTTTCATTTCTTAAATAACAATTTCGGAAGATGGATCCCGTAGTCATGGAAAAGATGTTACTGTGTTTCAGAAGGGGCAAATTATTGGCCTGCATCAAGCAAAGAAAACAATTCAGGAGATTGCTGAATTCACTGGAATTGGGTAAGAACTGTTCAACGCATTATTAAAACCTGGAAGGATAGCGGTGAACCGTCAGCTTCCGGGAAGAAATGTAGTTGGAAAAAAATCTTGAATGTTTGTGATTAGTGATGAACTTGTAAAGTTCAAGTTTCAAGTTTTATTGTCATTCCAGCCAATATACAAGTATACAGTGGAATGAAATGGTGATTTACCAAGTCTGCAGTGCACAATTACAGACAAAACAAGGCACACTTCACAAACATAATAAACAATAAACAAGAGCTTAAGAAACAAACACTATGAGCAATATAAATCTATATGTACATATGCATGTATACGTATGCATGTATATGTATATATACATGCAATGTAGACAAACCATACTGTAAACAAAATCCATAATCTCTAGAAAATATACACTGAACAATAATAAATACAATGAAATTAGAGGGGGAACACACAGTGACCACTGAAATACTGATGGTGGTAGCAGCAGAATATGGTAAATATAGCAGTATATGATTTACAATAAAGTGTAAAGTGTTTTACAAAAGGCTGAAAGTAGTGCAAACTTTTTTTTTCCTTGAGTCAGTTTTAAGTTCTTATCCTGGAGGTGGTAGGAAATGTCAGGGTGTTGAGGAGCCTGACAACCTGAGGGAGAAAGCTGTTGCAGAGTCTTTGTGTTTTGGCCTGTTTTTGGTAAATGTCTGTTATGGATTGGAGTGAGAGTCAGATGATTTTTTTTCACCACTGTTTTCACAATGCATTGCAGGGCCTTGCAGTCTGAAGCATTGTTGTTTCCAAACCATACGGTGATGTAGGTTGTTAGCATGCTCTCAATGGTTCCTCTGTAGAGGTCCTCTGCGGTTGCCTTCTTCATTCGCCGTAGAAAGTGAAGACACTGCTGTGCTTTCTTAGTGAGTGAAGAGGTGCTGAGGGACCAAGTCAGATTGTCTGTGATGTGCTGACCCAGAAACTTGGTGCTCCTTACTCTCTCCACAGGGGACCCATTGATGAGCAGTAGGGGGTGGTTGGCGCATGACTTCCTGAAGTCAATGATTATCTCCTTTGTTTTTTCAACATTCAGTGACAGGTTGGTGTTCTCGCACCAAACCACTAGACGCTTCACCTCATTTCTGTATAGTGATTTTTCATCATTGCTGATGAGGCCCACTACTGTGCTATCATCTGCAAATCTAAAGATGAGTTTTGTGCTGTGTTTAGCAATACAGTCGTGGATCAGCAGGGTGAACAGCAGTGGGCTGAGCATGCAACCTTGTGGGGCTCCGGTGCTCAGTGTGATGGTGCTGGACTGGTTGCTGCCTATCCGGACTGCCTGAGGTCTCCCAGTCAGGAAGTCCAGAATCCAGTTACAGAGGGAGATGCTGATGCTGAGTGTGCTCAGTTTCTTTGTAAGGTTCTGAGGGATGATCGTATTGTGCTGTGCTAAAATCTATGAACAGCATTCTGACATGACTGTTTTTCTGTTCCAGGTGTGTTGAGGCCAGTTGAAAGGCGATGGATATGGCATCGTCAGTTGAGCGGTTGGAGTGATATACAAATTGGAGAGGGTCGAGGTAGGGGGCAATGAGGACTTGATGTTGTTCATGACTACTTTCTCAAAGCACTTCATGATGATCAGTGTGAATGCTACGGGCCGGTAGTCACTGAGGCATAATACACTTGATTTCTTCGGAACCAGAATGATGGTGGTGGTTTTGAAGCAGACAAGAATGACAGTTTGACTCAGGGAGTTGTTAAAGATATCAGTAAGTACATTCGCTGCCTGGTCAGCACATTCCTAGAGCACATGACCAGGTATGTTGTTAGTGAGGCTAATCAAAAAAACATTATTTCAATTTGCTAGGGAGCATAAAGATTAGACTGTGGAGCAATTGGAAAAAGGTCATGTGGTCTGATGAGTCCAGATTTACTCTGCAATGGGTAAGAAGGAAAGTGCATGAAGAGATACATCCTTCATGCATAGTACCCACTGTACACGCCTCTGGAGGCAATGTTATGATCTGGGGTTGCTTCATTTGTTCAGGTCTAGGCTCAGCAACATCGTGCAGCAATAAAATGAAGTCAGCTGACTACCTGAATGTACTGAAAGACCGGGTTATCCCATCAATGGATTTTTTCTTCTTGACGGCACGAACATATTCTAAGACGTCAATGCCAAGATTCATCGGGTTCAAATTGTGAAAGAGTGGTTCAGGGACCATGAGGAATCATTTTCACACATGAATTGGCCACCACAGAGTCTTGACCTTAACTTCAATGAAAGTCTTTGGGATGTGCTAGAGAAGACTTTACGGAGTGGTTCGACTCTCCCGTCATCAATACAAGATCTCGGCCAAAAATTAATGCAACTCTGAATGGAAATAAATGTTTTGACATTTCATAAGGTTGTCAAAACAATGCTATGACGAATGTGCACCGTAATCAAAGCTAAAGGCGGTCCAACTAAATATTAGAGTATGCAACTTTTTTTTTTTTGACCAGGCAGTATATGAACATGAACATTATCATAGGCTTACATACATGTTTTCACACTGAAAAAAGGTTTCAATATTAGCATTTTAACTGGACAAAGTGCCACCTATTTGTGAGTTGTAGTACTACAAATGTACAATAAATATACAGTAAATATTTAGCTTTACTGGAAGGATTTACAGTACTTAAAATAATAAACTAATTAAATTTATTTAATTAGTCTGAAAGAAAAACATAATCATGGTTTATATTTTGCAGCATTACAACCACAGGAATATTTAAAAAACAAAAAAGATATTATTGTACAGCAAATATATTGCCAGCATTGTCAAATCAATATTGCGCAGTTGAACAATTACAAATAACTGTGTGTGTGTGTGTGTGTGTCTGCGTGTGTGCAAGCATGTACACTACACACAGTTTTAACAGTAAGTGCAGGTCTGTGAATAATATCTGCAAATATTAACCCTATAAAGTTGTGCAGATCATATTTCATACACGATTTTCTAAAGCCTCTACACCATCAACATACTTTTCTGTTAAATACTTTTCTGAAACCCTGTTGTATGCAGTGTATTAGATGTCTACTGCCTCCAGGTGAAAGTTTCTGTACTTTTGGAAGAAGAAGACCTTGTAATATAATTTCTAAAATGTTCACCTTCATATTTTTTTTAGGGGAAATCTTTGCTGATTTTGATAAAGTAAAAGTAACAATAATATTTATTATCTTTTTAAGAGAGGGAGAGAGAGAGAGAGAGAGAGAGAGATCTTGTGACACTCTTCACTCAAGAGAAGCTTCACAGCTGTATTAAAAACCAGCATTATTTACCCCCAGGTCACATTTGACACAAACATGACATGGTATACTCCATATCAAATCCATTTTCAAGCTCATTTTCCAATGTTGCAGATAATTTCCATTCATTTTCATTCACTAACCTGTGTTTATGTTTGTCTATATATGTTAGCTTAGTTTTATGTTGTAGATTAGTAAATAAAGTCTTGTTTGTAATCAAATAGAAGTTGACTGTGGTATATGATTTAAAAAATATTGATCTCTTAAAATCTGTTTATCCAAGCAGCATGCTTATAAACAGTATTTGAATACATTTGTGATATTATTTTCAATGGCCATGAGAGTAATTTTGCTCTAAGAATTAACAAGTATGTTCATATCAACTCATCGCAGGCTGAATGGGTTGACCCGAGTAAATGGTAATTCTTTTAATATTCCCCAAATTAATTATAATTCCTTTCTTGAGCTTAATACCTTACAGCTCCTACAGGCAGCATGCTCTCATATGCAGCAGTGATCACAAATAGTAGATAATGGAGAATCACAGGCCTGTGGTGAAGTGCAGAACTTGCTTGCATAGCTAAATCTGATCCACCAGATTGATATGGGGTTGCGAAAGAACCATTGCAAAACCGAGGTAATTGAGACTGTTATTAAAGCTGTGAGTCTGGGCATGAGTTTGAGGAATATTCTGGAAGTTAAGAATGACATCTCCCTCCGTAACCTCAGAACCATTCTGAGTGGTCATTATAAAGAGGAAGGTGCAGCTGACCTTTACAGATGACTGATCTACATTGCACAGCAACCCAAAGGGTCAGCATATAGCTTTTTGTTCTTGGAAATTGAGTTGAATGAAAAGTTGCCCTTCACAACTAAGGAAGGGGAGGCAAGAAGCAGTTCAAACCAGAACTTATACAAGGCAAATTTCTGAGGTCTGTCAGTATGGGGCTACAAAGCAATGAAATAAAATTCCTGGTAAAGCCATTCTTGGATGATCCAAACTGTTCAGATGATAAACTGATTAAAAAGATCAGTGAAGCAGCAAGCTGGGAATATGACAGGCTACAAAAACGTTAGAGCCAATGTAACACCAGAGCTGTAAAAATTACAGAAATCCATGCTGGGTTGGCACTATAGCAATAGGACAATCCCACAAAGATGCATTCCATGCTTGACTCTCCTCTGAACACTTCAGGCACTGGGACAAAAGCAAAGACAGGTAACAAAAATGCTGAGGCTTTCTTTCATTAAAGGTCTAAAGCAAATGTTAATGAAATGTTAATTGAGGCTAGAGATGAATGAAATCAGAGAAATGTTCAAAACTTTAATAAAACAGTACTCCCAGCTGAGGACCCAAAGAAACAAGATGGGGCGTTCATGTTCTGCATGTATGGGAAGAGGTATAGGCATGGACTGCAACCACTGTTTCAAATGTGGACAGGTAGGCCATATGGCCAGAGGTTGTCTTGCAAAGCGTCAAGTGCAAGAAACTCTCAAGGGCCGCAGTGAGGGGAGCAGCTGTGGCCCATTAAATACTCAGACCCCTACAAAAAGAGACTATGACAGATTAAAAAAAGACTCCGTTTTGTGTGATATTCTAAACCAGAGTCAAAATTATATTGAGGACTGGACATTTGATTGCCCAAGTTGATGCCCAAGACATTTTCAAAACTGCTGAAACTAACTGGTCAATTCTGTCTAGTAGACTGCACCATCAATGGGCATGACACAAAACCTCTATGGGACACAGGGGCACAAGCTAATGTTGTGAATAAGAACAGAAAAAAACGCCACCTATTGCACCTGAGACAAGGATGCCGCCAGTGGAAGAACTTCTGGGCTCTGGCAAAGTGGTAGGTGTGGCTGCAAATTAGTCTGAAATACCATTCATCGGGTGGATAGAGGCGAAATTCCAACTGAGCAGTCAAAATACAGAGGGTAAAAAGCTCTGTATTCCAGTGTTGGTTGCCAGTGACTCCAATGTGCCCAGTTAAACCATAATTGGATATAATGTCATTGAAGAGTTGGTCAGCACCCCTGTTCAAGAAGTAGTAATAATAGCACAAATCACTGAAATTTAGCAATTGATACAGAGTGTTGAGACTCTTGTCAAATTAGTCAGGACTTGTAATTCAGAACACAGAGGGCTGTCTGTCCAAAGTTGTAGCTAAATTGTAATTTCATCAGCAAGGTGATTCTTTGATGACTTCATCAGGATTACCATCCAACTCAAGATGCCATGAGAATTAATTGGCTGTTTATTAGGAGAACTTAATTTTGCATCCTGTAACATCTTCTGTAACTTCAGATAAGTAGGATGACCTTGATAAACAATATTATAAATGTGGAACATTCTGGCACTCAACGTGTGGTGCAGCCCTCTTTTCTCTGAGTCTTTTTGAGTTTGTGTCATAATAAAAGTTCCAGCTAAACAGTTCATTCCTAATTGGTTTCAATCTACAAATTAAAGGTATATTATTTATTTAACACAAACATTTTGGAAAAGTAATTAAGGATATTTTATTATGGACTAACCCAAGGAATGGTAGACACAAGATAAGTTCTCAGTTTGCTTTAAGCAAAGTAACTGTTTGGGCCTTTTGTAGATAGGTTTAGTGACACATCTGCCCTTTTTTCCTCTGGCTCACCCATTGTGCCCAAAACTTTCCAGGTGGTGGTGAGATTATTGAAGACTTTGCCTTGTTCTTGGGTTTCATCTCCTTTTGATTGAGGCTCTGTATCTCATCACATAATGGTTGTCGAACCATTTGCTAATTGTGAACTTTGCTTCCTTTCTCACTTCGTTGGCCCTTGGACTTCATTGGCACATTGCTTGATTCTTGCAACACCTTTCACCACTCTTGTCCAATCGATAAATCTTTTGCAGGTGATCGAACAATGATCTTTCTTCTTTTGCCTGGGTATTATGAACCTGGACCTTTTGAAGCTCTGGGTCATTGACTGTGATCTCTCCCACCTTAACATATCCACTGGGAAGTTAATATTGCCTGAAAAACTTGGGTCCTTTTATTTTTGACAAGAAATTAAGGTTTTCTTGTGAAATGCGACTATCCTGTTATTCTGTCATTGAAGTTGGACTCAAGCACTTTGATGATATCTGGTAGAGTGACTATTTCCTTGATCTTGACTTGTTCTGAACTTCAATTGTTGGAGTGAGTGAAGGTTGCAGACTTGGAATTACTTGTTTCACTAATATGCAATGACTTACTCTAATGGCATCACCATGGTCGACATAGAGATTTCCACAGCCAGTTATACTCAAGCCTATATCTGTACTATGAGCAAAAGGCTGATTTTCCTTACCAGACACAACTTCTTTAGGAAGGAGAGCTCAGAGACAGTTGTAGCCAATTAGGAGGCCAATAACGCAAAATTGTTGAGGAGCAATCTTCTCAGCAATGTGCACTAGATAAGGCCATCCTCTTGCAGTCATAAGTGTAGGAATGTAAGTTCTATTTGCAGGGATGAACTATCTTGAATAAGTCACTGGCAAAGATATTTTCTTATCTAAATTAAATCCTCACACTTGTAGACCAGTCAACGTCTGACATGGAATAACTGTACTCTTGGATACCATTGTTGAGAGCTTCAGCTGCACAGATTCCTTTTTTGTGTCAAGAGCTCGAGCTATCTCTTCAAGGATGAAGGTAGTATCACTTTGTGTGTCAAGAAGAGGGTATACAAGAACTTCATGACTTGGTTCACTGGTAGATGAGACCCATACTGGCATGATTGTAGAGATATTTTTCATATCCTGTATAATTCGGTTGGATGTTGCCTCACTTGCTTTCTCTTTATTCTGTGAAAACTCAAGCTTTCTTTCCACTAACTTCTCCTTTGACTGTTCTGGCTGTGGAAACTTACTTGCTTTTTTTGGTGCTGTCTTTATGTAGACATGTGTTGTTCTAACATGTCTCACAGACATTTCTATTTTCACAGCCCTTCGAATGATGGCCAGGCTTCAAACAGCCAAAGCATAACTTTGCAAAAAATGAAGCAAAAATTCATTTGAACAAACTTGATTCATTCTGCAACAGCTTTGTCCATGAACCTTCAACATGCGTGGATACCATGTTCTGGTCTCTCGCAGAAGGCACATTTTGCAGCATCTGCATCTGCTAACACCTTTGCTCCAGTGCCTTGATTCCTTGGTACTATCCCTTTCTCATTATCATTAGGCTTAAGAGCATGAAGGCATGTATCTTAGAAGGCAAGCAATCTTAGCTTCTCTTGTAAGAAACTGCACAAACTGACTAACGGTAGGAAATGACTTAGTTTCATTTTAATGGTCTATGACCTGATGATTCCATATTGAGGCTAACCAATCAGGAAGCTTGTAAAGGATTTTATGGTTTTTGTTACAACCATTGAGGACTTCAAGGCTCTTAATCTGAGGCATAGCAGCTTCACAACCTCTGAGGGAGACAGCAAATTCCCTCAGTTCAACACTGTCCTCAGAGCATGTCTTTGGCTTAAGCTTGTCACTTAAGGCTTTAGCAATGACAAATGGGTTTCCATAACTTTCTTCTAGAATACCCCATGCTGCATGGTAAGCCAACTCTGTGCCCAGCAGGAAGTAATTTTCAATACCCTTTTTAGCTGGTCCTCTGACATACCTTCGTAGGTAGTAAATCTTCTCACTTACTGGTATGTTTTTCTTGTCGACCAAAGTTTGAAATTAGATTTTCCAGTCACTGAATCTGAGTGGGTCTTCATAGAATGTGGCAGGTTCTGGTATAGGCGACTTGCACAGATGGATTCTGCAAACACCGTAACAAGGTCTGCAGTGCTGTCTTCTTTTTGTACATCATATTTTGCTGTGGAGACATGCACTGGAAAAAGGAGCTGCATGGGTTAGGTGCGTGCTTATTATGCACAGGTGCACAATCACAGAGTAGCTCTCTTGTTTCATCCTTTGAGTCTTCCTTATGCACATAGACTTGCATCTGTGCTTTTTCAGCATTTAACTTCTTGAGTGTCTCCAAGTGCTCTAGCTCTCTGCACTTTTCTTCTAATGCCTTCCTTCGGCAGCATTTTCTACTTCAATATTAACATGCAGTCATGCTGCTGCTTCTTTTTCCAGATGATGCTTCAATGCTTCAGCTTCTTGTTCTGCTATTCTCTTCATATCTTCACCTTCAAATCTTTGAAGTTCTTCCTTTTCACATTTTTGTTGTTTTAATATTTCTAAAGTTGCTTTAGTTGCAGCAATTTCTGTAGCAGCTCATTGTTTCTTATCAGAAGACAGGCTTGAACATCTGGAGCTCACACATGAGTTACTTATGAATTGAGAAGAAGCCCTGGAGTGTCCACGACTTGAATTAGACTTATGGGAGGCTATGGATGACAACACTGTGCATGTATCAGTACAGCCTCCTTCTTGTCTAAGAGCATCTTGACACATCACTAAAACAACACTAACACCCTTTGACGCGTGGCTGATCTTATTTATGAGGTTTTGCAGCATGTTGTTGAAGAGTTGCCACATTAGTATCTGTCTAGTATCTCCAGCAAGAGCCTACCACTTCTCATAAGAACTTCTGAAGTGGTTTTAAAGTCTTTTCAACCTTTCATCATGTAGATCTTTACCCTTATCTATAAACTTGTGTGTTCTTTGACTTTCATTTACAGCTACTGGTGCATGTTTTTCTACACATTCCTGGGATTAATGTCTCTAAAGATGATTGTATACTGGTGCTGTGACTGCACAGCCTCTGTTATATTTTCTCTATCACACTTAGTAGACCTTCTGCCATATTCTTTTTCTCTTGATTCAGTTGACCTTTGATTTAAAAATTGTAAATGTAATGAAAATTGTAATGGGCACAGGTATTTTCAATAGGTGTTTCAACCTTAGAATATTAACTCAGACTAGTGGTAATTTAACAATTCAATCAACACATATAATAACACTTGTAACAGAAATTGAGCAACACTTAGATCAGGTTATTTATAGGCTTTACTCTTTTCGGTGTTTCACAATTAGCCTCTTATTCGAGACTAGTAATACCCATACCAGCAATTATTTAAACTTAAAAGAGGTAAGGACATGATACCAGCACTTCTTTGAATATTGTACTGAACATTTAGAGTATCTTTTCAGCAGCTGGCAAAACTAAGTCCACTTCAAGGCACCTTAACAACACCGGGTACACTATACTGTAAAAAAGGCACCGTCCTTCGGATTAGATGTTAAACTGAGGTCCTGACTCTCTGTGATCATTAAAAATCCCAGGACACTTCTCGAAAAGAATAGGGGTGTAACCCTGGTGTCCTGGCCAAATTCCCCATTAACTTGGCAGTGCTCTTGAACTCTGAGTGTGTCTTTTACTTCTTAACCCTTATGCAAAGAAAATATATTTCCTTATATATTAAGGCTCAATATATTAAATATTTTTTCAGTATATTCATAATAATATAGAATAATACGTTGGGTTAATATATTACAATATACTGAGTAATACATAAGGAATTGCCACTTTTCATATATTGGGAAATATGACAATATATGTCCTTAAATATTGTAATGTATGTCATTTTATATTCAATAATACACTTCATAATATATAGATGTGCATGTGATAAAAAAACAAAAAATGGTAGTGTGTGCTTAAATATATTTTAACATATGTTGTACATATAGTGTAACGTTGGGTGTCTAGGAGTGGAAGAGAGGAGACACAGGAGTGGAATCTTTAAATCCTTTAATTGCAATCGTTGGAGTAGGACAAACGCTAACCCTTAACATCAAAAACTAAACTCAATATAACTCTTCATAACGAAACACTTCAAGGACTGACCAAGACTTAACAAAACTAGAGGGTATTTATACACTGAGAAACAAATGAGGGAATAGAAGGCAGGTGCAGATGATGAGGAACTGATAGGAGTGATTAGGGCAGTGAATCCTGGGAAATGGAGTCCGGGGGAAAACTTCAAAATAAGAGTCCTTGAAGAGCATGAGGGAGACAAACTGTGACATATTGTCACATTTATATGGGAATATGTATGAGCAATATATGTACACAATTCTGATGAAATATATACTGTAATATATATCCATATATGTGAATATTTATGTAATTATATATTTGTAAATATATACATATTGAGTATAAATACATTTGAACATATATGCACTATATTACATCTATATGGGAATATGTTTGTGAAATATATGTACACAATTCTGAGCAAAATATATACTGAAATATATATCTATATTGAGTATACATACATTTGAACATATATGCACTTTATTTTAACATATATCGGAACATGTATGTTAAATATATATACACAAATCTGAGAGAAATATATTCTGTAATATATATCCATATGTATTCATTATATAAATATATATTGTGTATAATGTTTGTGTGTGTGTGTGTGTGTTTGTGTAGGTATGTATGTATGTGTGTGTATGTGTGTGTATATATATATATATATATATATATATATATATATATATATATATATATATATATATATATATATATATAATGTGTGAAAAATGAAAACTAAAAAAAAAACTAAATGTTTGTAGATTTTGTCCAAAATTTGTGGAAAACAAATCTGTCACTGAATTTACATTTATGTCTTCATTTGCCTGAATCTGTAAAGAATTGGGGACCTTTGTAGGCATATTGGGAATATATTTTTGAGACATTTAATGCTGTATGTAAACCCATGCTCTGCAATTCTCTGCAGCTCCCACCAGTAATTTCATGTGCATGATGATTCTTTGAAGACTGGCAATATATTGAAAGGTTCACCATCAGGATTACCATCCAAGTCAAGATGCCATGAGAATTAATTGGCTGCTTATTACCAAAGGGGAACATAATCCTGCATCTTGTAACATATTAAAAGTAACTTCAGATAAGTAGGATGACCTCGATAAACAATATTATACTGTAAATGTGGAACACTCTGGCAGAGTTCAGAATGTCATATTACCATACTGCTCTTACTATTTCTGCCATAGACAGATATGACAGAAGTAGTTAGAGTAGTATGGGTAGTATGCCATTCCAAACTAAGCGGGTGCTTCTCATTTCTTAAATTGTGCATCCTCGTTTCCATTCTCTTCCATCCTCGAGCCCATGACCCGCAAACCGATTAAAATCAATTCTCTTAATGCTTAATGAGGAGGCGAGGTTCAAAGATGGAGGAAACTTACAGAGGACACTTGAGCGAAGAAGCACAGGATCATCTTATGCGGAAGACTTTTTGGCCGAAGCACCTGATACACGCATACATTTCGCACAACAGTTTTAATTCATGTTTCACATTTACAGTTTATATAAACCATAACTGTCAAATACTTTAGCTGTGCATCTTGAATTATTGGGATTTATTTTGAAATTATCAATTAACCAAATTTCAACAACATAACGGCAAGCACTCCGAGATAATGCAGCTGGGCAATGACGGCACTCTGAAGTGACGAGTGAGTGAGTAGGACATTCCAATTTACAATACGTCTTGCTTCGTTTCCTATGTCCTTGTTTCATTTCCACACATATTTTCCTCATTTCTTAAGAGGGAGGAGCTAGGAAACAAGGAAAGGAAACGAGGATGCACAATTTAAGAAATGAGAAGCACCCAGCATCTGGTACTCAATATGTGGTGCAGCCATCTTTTCTGAGTATCTTTGAGTTTGTTTCAATATTAAAGTCCCAGCTAAACAGTTCCCTCCTAATTGATTTTACTGGTTTTAGGCTTCAACTCTTGGGTTTTAAGGGCTTCATGTTGCAGTGTGTTAGGGGAACTTGAATTTAGGTGTGTCTAGAATTTGAGGGATCGTTTTTCAATATGCATAATCAGGGGGTATCTGCCTAGTTCGGCCCGGCATGCATTAGTAGGTGTTCTTCTCTGAACTCTTCGAATGTTTCTACAGAATTATGCATGCAGGGATACTATGGGGTGTTTGTCCCATCTAGAGTAATCTGCCAGACAGAGTGGACCCCAAACCTCACATCCATACAGAGCAATAGACATAATAATACTATTAAAGATTTTACAGCATAGAATGCTCTTCTAGCTTTCTCTTTTAGTGCATTTACTGCCAGACCAAAAACCCCTGAAGCACTTATTTTTAGACCGAGGTAGTCGTAATGTAGGGAGTGTTCTATTGCAGTGTTTCCTAGAGTGAATGTGTATCTGGTTTCCTGTAATCTGGCTTTTTTCTGGAAGATCATCATTTTCTTTATTTATTTATTTATTTATTTTTTATATTGACTGTCAGGGCCCAGTTCTGACAGTAGTTCTCCAGCAGGTCCAGGTGCTGATGTAGAAATTTAACTTCAGAATTATTATTTTCAGAGTAAGACCGGGTGATGCACATTGTTCCAGTACTCTCATTAATATAAAATCAACCAAGCTAGTAGTAAGAACTGTAAAGAGATGGACCAATGAAGTAGAGCGGGAACTACAAGCCTGCTTCGATTGCACGGATTGGAGTGTTTTTGAGGCTGCAGCCACAGACCTGGACGAGCTCACAGATACTGTTACATCATATATCAGTTTCTGTGAGGATATGTGCATTCCTACTAGGAGTTATTTAAAGTTCAACAATGACAAACCATGGTTTACAGCAGAGCTCAGGCAGCTTCGTCAGGCCAAAGAGGATGCTTATAGGGGTGGGGATAAAGTCTTGTACAATCAGGCCAGGAACACACTGAACAGGGAAATCAGAGTGGCTAAAAGAAGATACTCTGAGAAGCTGAAAAACAAGTTTTCGGCTAACGACCCTGAATCAGTGTGGAGTGGCATGAAACAACTCACGAATTACAGGACTCCTGCCCCCAACCCTGTGGTGGACCAACAACTGGCTGACAACCTGAATGTGTTCTACTGCAGATTTGAAAGGCCCAATCTCACACCCCACACCCACTCTGACCTTCACGTCACACAAACACCAACACCTCCTGCAACCCCCTTCCTCCCCCCTTCTGCTACTCAACCTGCACTTAAGATCTGTGAAGATGATGTGAGCCACGTCTTTCGGAAACAAAAGACGAGGAAGGCTTCAGGCCCAGTTGGCGTCTCACCAGCGTGTCTTCGATCCTGTGCTAACCAATTGGCGCCCATCTTCACACAGATCTTCAATAGATCACTGGAGCAGTGTGAAGTCCCATGCTGCTTCAAATGCTCAATCATTATTCCTGTCCCAAAGAAACAAAAAATCACAGGACTTAATGACTACAGACCTGTCACCCTGACGTCTGTGGTCATGAAATCATTTGAGAGACTGGTGTTGGCCCACCTGAAGAACATCACTGGACCCTTTCTAGAACCCCTTCAATTTGCTTATTGAGCAAACAGGTCTGTGGATGATGCAGTGAACATAGGATTGCATCATATCCTGCAACATCTGGACAGACCAGGGACATATGCAAGGATCCTTTTTGTGGACTTCAGTTCAGTTTTCAACACAGCTATACTCCAGAATAAATTACACCAACAATCTGTTCCCATGTCTATCTGTTAGTGGATTACAAGCTTTCTGATGGACAGGCAGCAGTTGTGAGACAGGGGAAACTCACTTCTAGCACCTGTACAATCAGCACTGGTGCCCCCCAGGGATGTGTGCTCTCCCCACTACTCTTCTCCCTCTACAAAAATGACTGCATCGCCAAGGACCCCTCTGTCAAGCTCCTGAAGTTTGCAGACAACACCACTGTCATTGGCCTCATCCGAGATGACGATGAGTCTGCATACAGAGGAGAGGTTGAACAGTTGGCTGTCTGATACAGTCAAAACAACCTCAAGCTGAACACGCTCAAAATGGTGGAGATCATTGTGGACTTTAGGAGAAACACCCCAACACTGACCCCCCTCTGCATTCTAAATAGCACTGTGGCAGCAGTGGAGTCATTCAGGTTCCTGGGCACTACCATCTCACAGGACCTGGAGTGGGAGACCCACATTGACTCCATTGTGAAAAAGGCCAGCAAAGGTTGTACTTCCTTCGCCAGCTGAGGAAATACATTTTGATTTGTGATTTTTTTTTTCCGTTTTTTATTTTTAATAAATTTGCAAAGATTTCAAACAAACTTCTTTCACGCTGTCATTATAGGGTATTGTTTGTAGTTTCGTAAATTCATTATTTTGAGGAAAATAATGAATTTAATCAATTTTGGAATAAGGCTGTAACATAACAAAATGTGGAAAAAGTGAAGCGCTGTGAATACTTTCTGGATGCATTGTAGGTTGGACATCTCTATGGAGCTAACTGCACTAAGGAATTCAGACTCACATTTTGGGGACCATTTTTATGTTGGGTTTAGTTTGAACAGATTTCTGGGCTCTTGTTCTATAGTGTTGAATTTGACAGTGGTCTGGTGCCAGTGCTGAGATAGAGACTTTGAGGGTAAGCAGACAATGTTATTTGTCCCAACTGAGAGAAAAGATGTAGACATACTGTACATCAGTAGAGGTTCTGATCTTGTTGGCTGGCCCTATGGTAAATATCAGTCTCCCTGTCACTAACAAAACCCCACATGCTGTAGTAATCAATAGGCGTACAGTAGTGGGTTCCATCCAACCCATCAGAGCAGATAACCAGCCGCAGTTAAGCCCATAGAATTGAACATGGTGCAAAAAGGGGATAATGACAGCAACAACAGTTCTCATCGGCCACACTTGCCATGTGTTTCAACTCAGCAAAAAGAGAGATGGGATCCCCCAATAAATCTGGATCATCTTACACCGGAGTAACAACACATAGTAAGGTAAAGCAGAGTGCCATGCTTTCCACAAAGGATGCGGATTATGTCGAGTTTATCCACTCGTTAAAAATGCATATAACCCTTCATGAAAAAACCCTGTGCAGTGAACCTACACCGCTGTCCCACAGCCTCTTCATCAGTAAGTAAAAGCTTACCTCCAAGATCTGTTCAGTAAAGGATGGATCACCCAATCCCATTTAAACTTTTCTTATCCTATTGTTTAAGAAAAAAGGATAGCACACTCTGACTGTGCTGTGACTATCATCAGCTTAATCAAAATACAGTATCAGATTACCACCCAATTCCACGTATTCAAGTTATATTACACTGTTTAAGTGAAAGCTCATGGTTCTCTGTGCTGGACCAATGGAAAGCAAACCACCTGGGTAGCCTAGATAAAGAAAGTATGCTGCTTACAGCATTCATCACACCCTGGTGATTATTTGAATGGATGCGTATTCCCTTCGGACTTAGTTCGACTTCCGCAGAGTTTCAGGTGGAGCATGTCTCAGGGGCCTAAGATATATGTCTTCCTTATCTTGACAACAATCTTGATTGAAACCAACCAGAGATACCAGCAACATGGTGTGAAGCTGTCTCCTAAAAAGTGTGAGATGTTCAAAAGAAAGGTATGATTCCTGGGTAGAATTTTGACAGAAGAAGGATAGCCAGTGGACCCAGATGAAATAGTCACAGTCCAAGCCCTAAAAGAAAAGGCCCCAGCGAATGTCGGAGAGTTAAGAAAAGTTCTGGGTCATATTACAGAGCCTACATTAATAATTTATTTTCAATGGCAAAACCCTTCTTTGACCTGTTAGCAACACCTGAGGATATCAACAAAAAAAGGCAATGCTGTGTAAAAGGGGCAAAAAAGGACAGTTACCCAGTAAAAGCCCAATTTTGTTGAGTGAGAAGCAGCAGGAGGTTTTGGAACAGCTCATTACTGTTGTTAGTGAAAAGAAAAAACATATAAAGTATTTTAAAATGGTGCGCACAGACCTCGATAATTGGTACGTAAAAAACAAAACTGTCCAGACTGTGATCCCTTTAACTCATTGTTTCTAAAGTTCACCAAGTGTCTGAAGTGGATGTTGGTCATTGAGAAGACACCAAAAAATGTAAAATGCGCTTCAAAACTTCCTCTAACGCTGACTGTTGCGTTTGGACTGATGCATGAGAAACTTTTGATTAGGAAAATTAGAAAAGGACACAAGTACTAATTTTGTGATTTGAGCAGATTAAATGGGAAAAATATGTTGAGCCCCACATTTCGCAACATATTTTCTGGAAGGTCAGATATAATTACATAATGTGAAAAGATTGGTTATGTTTTTAATTCAAGAGTAAACTTTAGGATTACTATCTTGCTAAAGTAACCAGTTCTGTTGTATTTTTCAAGATACTCAAGTCGATTTCTTTTAATAATCCCAGATACAGCATATGCACGTTTAATACTTCATAATTATTCAACACATTTTCTGATGGGTCAGTTACGCGTGACAGCAGTGAGTAAATGCAGTCAACACACTCATCTCTGTGATTATATAGACATCGCTTATCCCATGCAAATCGACTGTAAACCTTACAGATGTCCACGGTTGCCTAATAAAATTATTTTACTTTACAGACATATGTCTGGGAAACTAATCTGTGTTTTGAACTGCCTCTGTGCTCTCACCTCACTGTAGTCTGTTGTTGGAATCAGCACTGTCACCATCAGCTCATGAATCACATCAAGTTGAAACACTGCCTCATCTCTGATAATCCACTCTGTTTGAAATCTTGGATCTAATATAGCCGCCAACACCAGATATTTGCAGTGTAGAAGCACAAACATATTAATGTGGCCACACAAGAAATGTAGCGCATTCTGGTAGGATCGGAAAGTGAGCGCCACGAGAGTGGTTGGAGCCGGGCTGAGCGCAGGCTTGTGAAACATGCTCCTCGCTCCAGTGAAATTGTGATCGCTCTGCTCACATGCTCTGATCCTGATATTGCAAAACAACAGGTTGCCTACCATGACAACAAAATAACAACAATGTTAATAAAACCATGCAAATGACCAAACATGCATTTTATTGATGCCCCAGTGTATGCTGGGAAGAGGGTAAATGGGACTGAACCGCATAAACATTTTGTATAGGCCAATAAATCCAACTTGCTGCTGTGCTTGTTGGTCCAACTAAGTATTTTGTTATAGAAGAGCTGCACTGAGATGCATTACTTGCGTTCCATAATGTTGCCAATCCCCAAAAAAACTAGAATAATCTATTAATCTATCTATTTTTTTTTCTTTTTTTACTTGATATAAGATGTTTTTTTTTATTTATTTTTTTTGGAAATACCCCATTTGTTATGCACATGATAATATGATAACATGTTTCATGTATTACTGAAACATCAAATGTATTTACAAAAGATAAACTCAAAAACATATTAATTTCTTTGAATTTCATTGCATTTTAATTATAAAAAAAAGAAACATCCCTTTTTCAGGACACTGTATTTTAAAGATAATTTTGTAAAAATCCAAATAACTTTACAGATCTTTATTGTAAAGTGTTTAAACAATGTTTACCATGCTTGTTCAATGAACCATAAACAATTAATGAACATGCACCTGTGGAACGGTCATTAAGATACTAACAGCTTACAGACGGTAGGCAATTAAGGTCACAGTTATAAAAACATAAGAGTTTCTACTGACTCTGAAAACACTAAAGAGGATACTAAAGAGACCTTTCTACTGACTCTGAAAAATACCAAAAGAAAATGCCCAGGGTCCCTGCTCATCTGCGTGAACGTGCCTTAGGCATGCTGCATGGAGACATGAGGACTACAGATGTGGCCAGGGCAATAAATTGCATGTCCATACTGTGAGATGCCTAAGACAGCACTACAGGGAGACAGGAAGGGTGGCTGATCGTCCTCGCAGTGGCAGGCCATGTGTAACAACACCTGCACAGGATCGGTACATCCGAATATCACACCTGCGGTACAGGTACAGGATGGCAACAACAACTGCCCGAGTTACACCAGGAACGCACAATTCCTCCATCAGTGCTCAGACTGTCCGCAATAGGCTGAAAGAGGCTGGACTGAGGGCTTGTAGGCCTGTTTTAAGGCAGGTCCTTACCAGACATCACCGGCAACAATGTCGCCTATGGGCACAAACCCACCTTCACTGGACCAGACAGGACTGGCAAAAAGTGCTCTTCTCTGATGAGTCGCGGTTTTGTCTCACCAGGGGTGATGGTTGGACTTGCATTTATCGTCGAAGGAATGAGCGTTACACCGAGGCCTGTACTCTGGAGCGGGATCGATTTGGAGGTGGAGGGTCCGTCATGGTCTGGGGCGGTGTGTCACAGCATCATCGGACTGAGCTTGTTGTCATTGCAGGCAATCTCAACGCTGTATGTTACAGGGAAGACATCCTCCTCCCTCATGTGGTACCCTTCCTGCAGGCTCATCCTGACATGACCCTCCAGCATGACAATGCCACCAGCCATACTGCTCGTTCTGTGCTTGATTTCCTGCAAGACAGGAATGTCAGTGTTCTACCATGGCCAGCGAAGAGCCCGGATCTCAATCCCATTGAGCACGTCTGGGACCTGTTGGATTGGAGGGTGAGGGCTAGAGCCATTCCCCCCTGAAATGTCCAGGAACTTGCAAGTGCTTTGGTGGAAGAGTGGGGTAACATCTCACAGCAAGAACTGGCAAATCTGGTGTAGTCCATGAGGAGGAGATGCACTGCAGTACTTAATGCAGCTGGTGTCCACCAGATACTGACTGTTACTGACTGTCCCAGAGCTAGCTCTGAAAGCCTCAACCACCCCAGGATCAGCACCTGAAGCATCGGCCATCCCAGTGCCAGCGCCCACAGCCACGAGGGCCAATTCCCTGCTGCTACCAGCGTTCACAACCACGGAGGTCATTACCCTGTCACTGCCAGTGCCCACAACCACGGAGGTCGTTCCCTTGACACTGCCTGTGCTCGCAGCCATGGAGGCTGTTCCTTTGTCCCTGCCTGTGCTCACAGCCATGGAAGCTGTTGACCTGCCCCTGCCAATGCCCACGACCACAGAAGCTATTCCCCAGCCACTGCCTATGCTCACAGCCACGGAGGCTGTTCCCCAGTCCATGTCGGTCTTCACAACCACGGATGCTGTTCCCCTGTCACTGCCTGTGCTCACACCATGGTGGCTGTTCCCCAGTCCATGTCGGTCTTCACAGCCACAGAGGCTGTTCCCCAGTCACTGCCTGTGCTCACAGCCACTGAGGCTGCTCCCCTGTCACTGCCTGTCCTCACATCCACAGAGGCTATTCCCCAGTCCATGTCGGTCTTCACAGCCATGGAGGCTGTTCCCCTGTCACTGCCTGTGGTCACAGCCACGGAGACCACACCACAGTTGCAGCTGCCAGTGCTCACGGCTGCAGAGGCTGTTCCCCTGTCGTGACCAGCGTCCACAGCCATGGAGGCCACTCCCCAGCCGTGACCAGTGCCCATGCCTGAGCCGTCCACGGCTCCGTCCCCTGAGCCGCTCCCTCCTGAACCCTGTCCAGTGGCTGATGCCAAGTTCACTGTCCCATCTGCCATGAGGCCACCTCCCAGGCCGCCAGACCCTGCATCTGCCCTATTGGCCCTGTCTCGTGTATCTGTTTGTTGATCACATGTTGGGTGTGTGGTTGCCTTCCAGTTCGCTGCGTGTCAGCTGGTCATCCATGGAGGATACTTCATCTCTGCCCATGTGTCGGGTGAAGGATTGCCCCTTGTGTGGCCATGGCACGCACTTCTCAACTACCTAAGTTATTGTAAAGAAATCCTTTGAACTGTTCCTCTGCTATTGGGTCTGTTTGTCTTGCTATTGCTTGTTACAGTTCAGTTGATAGTATGTTCATTACAACATTTTGATGTTATACATGTGTCAGCCTGTTGTGTTGAAAATGCTTATTATTGGGTTGCCCTCTTTCCCCATTATTGTTCTGTCTTGCCCTGGAAACATTAGCAGCCATGATAAGAAAGGAGGATAATTTTCCAGGGGTGATGGCGGGAGGTAAGCTCATAAGCACATAAGCTTCTGCTTTACGCAGATGATATTTTATTATTCGTCTCTGACCCTACTAGATCTATGCCTTGCCTCCACAGAATATTAATTCCTTTTCCAAGTTCTCAGGATACAAAGTCAATTGGTCTAAATCCGAAGCTTTGGCTCTGACAGTGTACTGCCCAGTAGCGGCCTTCCAGCTGGGCGCCTTCCAGTGGCCCAAACAGGGCATTAAGTATTTGGGTATTTTATTCCCAGAAAATTTGTCTGATTTAGTTAGAGTTCATTTTGACCCTTTAATAAAAAGGTTTTCGAGCAATGTGGGCAGATGGGCTTCATGACATTTATCGATGATTGGGAAGGTTAATGTTATTAAAATGAACTGTATTCCAAAATTCAACTACCTGCTACAGTCACTCTCTATAGATGTCCCCCTCTCTTATTTCAAGCAATTTGAGGCATAGCGAAGTCTTTCATTTGGAATGGTAAACGTCCCAGATTACATTTCAGTAAGCTGCATAGGTCGATTGACAAAGGTGGGCTGGGCCTACTTAAGATTTTGTTTTATTATTATGCATTTGGTCTCAGACACTTGGCTCATTGGCTGCTTCCACTTGAAAGAACCCCTCCCTGGTTCTGTATTGAACAGGACGTTCTTGCCCCTATTTTGCCATTGCAAAGCCTTTCTATCAATCTAACCAGAGAAGTTAAATTACATCGTTATCTCGCATTTGCACTCAGTATGGACAAAAGTGTACAGAGTGTTTAATTTGGATATTTATCTAAATGTTGCCTCGAGTTTATGGCTAATCTCAAAACTATATATTAATAAATCCCCTTTATGCTGGTCAGAGTGGATTGTGAGGGGGGTTACTACACTCGGTGACCTATATGAGAGTAGTGTGTTGAGATCCTTTGAAAATTTGGTTCAACATTTTGGGATCCCCAGATCTCAGTTTTTTAGGTATCTACAGCTGCGCCACTTGCGCTGTACTATTTTTGGGAATAGCATACACCCCCCTAAAGAGGCAGATACTATGAGAGTGGTAATTACTGCTTTTGGAAAAGGTCATGAGGCATCAGTGTATTACTCCCTGTTAATTAAGTGTCTGGGGGACAGAGCCTCAACCACTCTCAAGAGATTATGGGAGAAAGAATTAAACTTGGAACTGGAGGAGGGAGAGTGGGCTAGGATTCTTAAAAACATCAAGACTGCATCTAGAGATGCATGGGTGCACCTTATGCAATTCAAGATTTTACATTGGTTCTATTGGACCCCCTCTAGATTGTATAGGCTTGGTCTTAAAGGCACACCCACCTGCTGGTGATGCCAATCAGAGGTCGGAGACATAACCCATGTCTTTTGCGGGTGTGTTGAGATCAAGGAGTGTTGGTTAAAGGTTCAGAGTCCGGTGTGCGATGTATTAGGCACTTGGGTATCATTTTGCCCCAGACTCTGTATTTTGGGCGATGGGGTGGTCATCAACATTGAAAGTAGACACATAAAGAGTTGGGTCTTAACCAGTGTCATGATCGCCAGGCAGATCATTTTAAGGGGCTGGAGGTCAGCTAGAGCACCCTCTTTTCTTGAGTGGTGCTCAGAGATGGGAAGGTTGGCGGCCTTTGAGGAAGAGTAATTTAGAAGAATGGGGAGGTACAGTGTGTTCGTGGAGAAATGGGGCGGGTATATGTCATTTATGGATAGGTGATTATTATTATTATATTTTTTATTTGTTGATTTATTTATTTTATTATTTTGTATTTTATTGTGTGTGTGTGTGTGTCTATATCATTTGCGACCACTGGGATGTCAGGGTGGGATTGGGGATTGGGAGGGGGAGGGGTAATAGTGGGGGTTAAGATTGATTCTGTGTATATGTGTTTTGTTTTTCGGTGTTCATTTATGTGAATCAATAAAAAATGTTAATCTGAAAATAATTAAAAAAAATAAGTAACTGACTGCTTAAAAAAATTTTTTTTGCTTATTATAGCCCGAATGCAGAGGTGGGTAGTAACACGCTACATTTACTCCATTACATTTACTTGAGTAACTTAAAAAAAAAAAAATTAGAGTAGGTTTAAAAGTGGGTATTTTTACTCTCACTCAAGTAAATTTCTAATGAAATTTTTTTACTTTTACTTCATTACAATGGGCGGCGTTCCTGTCATTACATTCCTGGGTTTCATTTTAATGAATGCGTAATTTATTGAGAGATTACTGAATAGGACCTTTACGACAGCGGAAGTTCACACAGCTGCGTGCACTGTCACAGACTGTCACTCAAGCCGAGTTCAAAATGCTGCAGTATCAAGCTCTTCTAACTAAGTGAAGCACTTTCTTTGCTCTGCACAGAGAAAAAATAATAGTTTCATCATGCAATGCCTTCATTTAACACCAAGACAAGCGGATATTTCAAGATTAAAATTGCAGCTCCAACTTAAGGCAGCAAGCTGAGGTAAGTTGTGGCTCTAATGATAATGTGGGCTTTTCTGTGACATGGTGATGGTCATTTTCAGGATGATTCTGTAAATATGGGCTCTTGTGACATCAGTTTTTAGGTGTACATTTTTAAATCAGTGCAGCAATTTATCAGCGTTCTTTGTCCCGCATGTCATAAGCAGTATTTACGCATTTACACTGCGCCCTCACGGGTGTACTGGAAACTATCGCAGCTACTTTGGGCTGATTAACAGTGTAAATGCATGTAAACATCCAAGTTAAGTGTAAATGCCTTTTGCTCTGCCGGATGTGAAATTTACAACTGGAGCATGAACAGACAGCATTTCTGTGCGTGGTGCCCTACGCAGGCTGCATACTCTAATGTGTTTAGAGAGCAGCGGTACTATGTACAGAACTAATGATCTAAATTCTTTTGACACTGAAAACAGTAAGTACACTGAACTAACAACTAAAAGCTATGAAATAGTGAAAGTAGGCATTAATAAAACATGATCTTGCTCTGATTTATATTTCAGCATTATATATAATGTCCCTATGGGACATTGTTCACTTTTTCATCGTAATAATTACTAGAAAGGTTTCAAAACCTCTCTTCTTATTGACAAATGTATCCAGATCTGACAAGAGCATTTAAAGGTATAGTTCACCCAAAAATGAGAATTCTCTCATCATTTACTCACCCTCATGCCATCACAGATGTGTATGACTTTCTTTCATTTGCTAAACTCAAATTAAGATTTTTAGAAGAATTTCTCAGCTCCTTTGGTCCATACAATGCAACTGAATGGGTGCCAACATTTTAAAGCTAAAAAAAAAAATCAAATAAGGCAGCATAAAAGTAATCCATAAGACTCCAGTGGTTAAATCAATATCTTCAGAAGCGATGTGGTGTGGATGGGAAACACTTTCACATTCTTCTTCTTGTGTTTTTGGTGATTCACATTCTTCTCTGCATATCGCCCCCTGTTGGGCTGGGATAAGAACTTCTAGCAAAACCAATGACTGATCTGTTTCTCACCCACACCTATCATATCATTTCTGAAGATATGTATTTAACTACTGGAGTCATATAGATTACTTTTATGGTGCCTGCATTTGCATTTTGGCACCCATTCACTTTCATTGTACTGACCTACAGAGCTGAAATATTCTTCTAAAAATCATAATTTGTGTTCTGCAGAAAAAAGGAAGTCATACACATCTGGGATGGCATGAGGGTGAGTAAATGATGAGAGAATTTTAATTTTTGGGTGAACTATCCCTTTAAAGTGATAACTCAGCCATAATTTAATATTGTCATCATTTCCCTACCCTCATGTTGTTTCAAACCCGTGTGACCTTCTGTATTCTGTGGAACACAAAAGATATTAGACAGAATGTTAGGGACTGACAGTCTCGGTCACCATTCACTTTCAAAATATACAGAAAACAAAAACACATTCACTGAAAGTAGATAGTTACCACGGCTAGCATTCTGTTTAAAATCTCCTTAATGTGTTGCATGGAAGAAAGAAAGTCACACGGGTTTGGAACAACATGATGGTGAATGATGACATAATTTCCATTAATAATAAAAATAATTCTGTAATACATGTGTGTATTATGTAATGGGGAGTTAATGTCCATTATGTCATTTGTGAAAGTAACAAGTAACAAATTTTTTTAAGTACTTTTACTTGAGTACAGTTTTTGGCTACTCTACGCACCTCTGCTAGAATGCAAGATCATTCTGGTAATGTAATTTACAAGAGTATCACCATTTGCTGGAAAAGCATTCTGAAACAGTGCAAAATCATTGATCATTGGCCATTACTTACAGAGTCTCATAAATGCAGACTTGTTTAAGAAGGTGTAAAAGAAAATACTGCATTTTGTAATGTTAGTGGATGTGATTCTTACAGTTTTGTTTGTTCTTTCATTTATGTTGCATTCATCATAAGCATTATTTACACAGATCAGCCAAAACATTATGACCCCTCACAGGTGAAGCGAATAACATTGATCATCTCCTAACAAGGCCACATGCCAAGGTTTAGGTAGATTTGATGGTAAGTGAACAAACATTTCTTGTAGTCAACGTGCTGAATGCAGGAGAAATTTGCAAGAGTAAAGACCTGAGTGACTTTGAAAAGGGCCAAATTGTTTGGCCAGATGACTGGGTCAGAGCATCTCTGAAACGGCAAGGCTTGTGGGGTGCTCCTGGTCAGCAGTGGTGAGAACCTACCGACAGTGGTCTAGGAGGGACGAACGACAACCCTGCGACAGTGCAATGTTCTGCTGGGAAACCCTGGGTCCAGCCAATCATGTGGACGTCAATTTGACACGTGCCACCTACCTAAACATCATTGCAGACCAGGTACACCCCTTCATGGCAATGGTATCCCTTGATGGTAGTGGCCTCTTTCAGCAGGATAATGCACCCTGCCACACTGCACACATTGTTCGGGAATGGTTTGAGGAACATGATGAAGAGTTCAAGGTGTTGCCCTGGCTTCCAAATTCCCCAGATCTCAATCCGATTGAGAATCTGTGGGAAGTGCTGGACCAACAAGTCCGATCCACGGCAGCTCCACCTCACAACTTACAGGACTTGAAGGATCTACTGCTAATGTCTTGGTGGCAGATACCACAGGACTCCTTCAGGGGTCTCGTAGAGTCCATGCCTTGGCGGGTTGGCGCTGGATTGGTGGCATGCGGAGGACCAACAGCATATTAGGCATTTGGTCATAATGTTTTGGCTCAACAATGTATAGTTGAAACCTTCATCCCCATAAATTCATGCAGAAGGTGAGCTAGTTTACATGAGCATTTGTGTGTGGTGGTTGTGTATACATGTAAACATTTATAGAAACTACTTCATAGAATATATAAAGATAAAAAGTCTTTGTAGAATATAAATTACATAAATCAGTGATTCTAAACTGGTGGGTCATGACCCCTAAACCGGTTGCTGGTCAGTTCTAAAAAAACAAGCAAATGCTAATTGCAAATAATAAAACAACCATATAATCACGCATATAGTTGGATAGCAACACATATATGCTTATCAATTTATGTTTATGAATATCTAGGAGTAAGAAAATGCTTCCCATACAGTTTGTAATTAACATTAGAAACCATCCAGTCAAGCTGTATGATTTTTTTTGGTTAAAGTTTATCTGTCGCTTGGTAATATAGCTAATACTACTACAATATTTGGGTCAGTGTTTGTTCCCTGTGTTAGGCTGGTAAATTACGTTTTTGCTGTTATTTATACATTTGCAAAATTTAAAATATTCCTACTCAGCCAATGTCAAGTCATTGATTTTCCATTTTGTTGGGTCTTTGCAGTTAATGGAAATATTTATAGATTTCATGCTTGATTTTAAAGACATTTTATGCAATATGGAATTTTGTACAGTAATATTTTTTTTTTTTTTTACAAATAAATGAACCTTATTATAGCATTAATTTAACATTTTACATTATTTAAATAGAGGCATATGATTAAATAATGCTTTAAGAATATTATACAATCTTTGCTGCATATTATACAATCTTTGTGTCAATGACTGACACAAATCACAATGTTTCTTGTTTTAAACTCTCAAATTCAACAGGGTGTCATGTTCAAGACATATGACAACAATATAACACATTTTCTCAAATTACATTTTCAAAAGCTTTATTTTCTGAGAAATACAAATAAGTACTGTGTAAAGCAAAGGTTACCCAACAAGTGCCTGATTAAATTATTTCACCTTGTTGAAAAACAAGAAGAAAATGAAATTTTAAAAACACTTTAAAACAGACAGTTCACGTTCATAGTTATACTAAATGACATGTCCAAAAGTAAAATAAAATAGTAAAGCAAAGCTAAATTTAAGAGTGTAAATGTTTGTATGCATCATTTTATCAGTGAATCTGAATCATCAGAACAGAACCTGTATTCTGATAACATGAATCATTTCAGGACTTCAATAACATAGAACTACTTACAGAGAAATTTGACATTTTAAGTTTACATGGTCATACAGTGTCATACATTGTCATGGAAAAAAAAGAAGAAACAGAAGTTTTAAATGAAACATCAAGTGGTGAAATTCTGACTCCACTGACTACAGATGATGATGATCCTGTTTCAGTCTTCACACAAAGAAAAAAGAGGGAAACAAGTTTAAAAAAATTAAGGTATGCAGAGAAAAACCTAAAAGCTTCCTCTCTCTCACCTTCATAGTTGGTGCAGATGAAGTTGAGTTTGTGAGTTTGTGGAAGTCTGACCCAGCGATGATCTCCTCCAGACTGAACTGCTCCAACTCTCGGTCCATCCCTGCAGTCCACTCCTGTCCTGTGACCTGCAGCCCAGTTCTGATTGCACAAGATCTCTCCATTCACCCAGAACCAGATGCCCATAGTGCAGGAGTGACGTAGACCCAACCACACTTCAGCAGTGGAAGCCTTTTGAACCACATTCATCACCCGACGCTGAATCTGCTCAGAGTGAACTGACACCAGATCCACATGATTCTCTCTGCAGTATTTCAGAGCTTCTGGCCAGCTCAGATTCTGCTTAATCAAAACCAGTTTATCTGGACACAAAACAGACCAAAAACAAAATATAGAGGTGAGATGAAGATGGATTAAAATCATTATGCAAACATATATTATACTTGCAGATGCTATTTAATGCTGTTGAATAGAGAATCTACTCACCTTCATGGCAGACAAAGGGATATTTGAAACTACAAGTCCTGTACCCCCATTGTCCATGGTCTGTATTGACCCAAACCACTGCACAGTTTTCATTCCCCCCATCATTATCAGGTACACCTGTCCTCCAGTTTCTGAATGAGGAGTTACTCTGATCTGACCACTCCCATGAGTCTCTGAACAGACCGATCCAGACTCCAGATGTAATGTGTGCATCATTCCTGATCTTCTCAATCTGTTGATTCTCAGGCTGGTTCCTCACACTGACCAGATCTGTGTAAAACTCCCTGCAGTGATTCTGAGCAGCTCTCCAAGTCATGGTCTGATTTACAGCGATGTATTCTTTACTGCTGTCTTTATGAGAAAATAAAAAGGTCTCACTGCTATTGATTTACAATTAATAGACAAATGAAATAATAAAGTAATACATAAAGTTTAATGATCATTTCATACATTATATTTGTTACTGCTCTTTTTTGTTTTTTTCATTGTATTCAAGAAAAAAGAAAATATAAAGAAAATAGCAATGTTTAAGAGAGAGATACAGCACACATTTACTCCACAGACTGCTGCACTCACCTCTGTAACACATGAAAGGTAAGCTGTTATTACATTCATAATCATTCCATTGTCCAGGATTCATGTTACTACAGTCATCATCACCATTTGGTTGTCCCTGTGCCCAGTTGCGATACTGTGAATCATTTCCTGTGTAGAACGCAGGGTCACCCAGAGACCACTTCCATTTATAACTGACTGTCTTCTGCAGCCCAATCCAGACATACTGAACCTGATCATCATTCACACTCTTCAGCAGCTCTTCTATGTCATTCTTGTTGTTGATGGTGGCCAGATCTGTGTAATTCTCTCTGCAGTATCTCTGAGCTTCAGTCCAGGTCAAATTCATATTCACAAAGTGATAATGATGTGGAACACATGCAGATAAACTGAAGACAGCTGAGAGAAACATAAAAAAGCAGAGGCTACTTGCAAATGAAGGTAGAGGAGGTTTACGAAGTGTAAATCAGGGATGGGCAACTGACGGCCCTCTGTATTGTTGAATACGGCCCGTCAGACAAGACTGAAGATTGATTTTTTGTTTTAGTAAAAACGCAAGTTACAAAATAATTATATTAGTTTTTATAAATATTGTTAAATAAAAATGTTAATACAGGTAACAAAATCTTAAACAATGTTCACACCTTTACTCAATTTCCTCATTATTGTGGGTAATCTATGCACAACTAATGCAATGTTCTTTTAGAGTGCGGATTTGTATGCCCCCTTCAAAGTTGCCCATCCCTGGTGTAAATAATGCTATACAGTTTATACATCAGTGTATAAATACTGGCATAAAATTCCATAAACTGGATTCAAACTGGGTTCATTCAAGCTAAAATACCAATATAGATGCCTTAAGCTTGAGGCCACTTCTCTTTACAACATTCAAATTGTAGTTATTTATTTATTATTTTAGTTTTAATCCGATTCCACACTTCCGCATTTCTCACTTTAACTTAAATAGTGGTTAAATGTTTAATCTGACTTTAAGCTTTGTTGCAGACTCTACAGAGCTCTAATTAAGATGAGGAAGGCATAAAGCATCTGAATCCAGCATATTCACTGGGATATTCCAGCTGTTACACTATTAATAAATAACTCATTTATTGTGCGTGTTGTGTGATGTGCAAATAAAATCATAGGCAGCAAGCTCTCCTCCCTCGCACACCTAAAGCTCCAGAATGAGCTGCAGGACAGGAAAAATCAAGTCTGATCACTCACACCATGTACACTTACACCGATGAGTCAAAATATTATGTCCACTCACAGGGGAAAAGCGAATGACGTTGATCATTTTCTAACAAGGCCACATGTCAAATTCTGGGTAGATTAGATGGTAAGCGAACAATCAGTTCTCTAAGTCACTATGTTGAATGCAGGAGAAATGGGCAGGAGTAAAGACCTGAGTGACTTTGACAAGGGCCAAACTATTATGGCCAGACGACTGGGTCAGATCATCTCTGAAATGGCAAGAATTGTGGGGTGCTCCTTGTCAGCAGTGATGAGTACCTACCGACAATGGTCAGAGGAGGGACAAACCACAAATAGGGAAACCTTCTTCCACTGCTCCAAGGTCCAGTTCTGACATTTGCGTGCCCATTATAGGCGCTTTTGACAGTGGACAGGGGTCATCATGGGCACTCTGACTGTTCTGCGGCTACGCAACCCCATATGCAGCAGGTTGCGATGAACTGTGTGTTGTGACACATTCCTCCTGTAACCATCAGTACAATTTTCTGTGACTTGTGCCACAGTAGACCTTCTGTCGGTTCGGACCAGACGGGATAACCTTTGTTGCCCTTGCACATCGATGAGCCTTGGCTGCCTAACACCCTGTCGCCGGTTTGTCCCTCCTCAGACCACTGTCGGTAGGTACTCACCACTGCTGACCGGGAGCACCCCACAAGACTTGCAATTTCAGAGATGCTCTGACCCAGTCATCTGGCCATAACAGTTTGGCCCTTGTCGAAGTCGCTCAGGTCTTTACACCTGCCCATTTCTCCTGCATTCAACATACCATCTACACAGACCTTGACATGAGGGGTCATAATGTTTTGGCTCATCTGTATATATACACATACCGATCAACCACAACATTAAAACCACCTGCCTAATATTGTGTAGGTCCCTCTCGTGCCACCAAAACAGCACCAACCAGCATCTCAGAAGAGCATTCAGAGATGATATTCTTCTCACCACAATTGTACAGAGTGGTTATCTGAGTTACCGTAGACTTTGTCAGTTCGAACCAGTCTGGCCATTCTCTGTTGACCTCTCTCATCAACAAGACGTTTCTGTCCACAGAACTGCCGCTCACTGGATGATTTTGGTTTTTGGCACCATTCTGAGTAAACTCTAGAGACTGTTGTGTGTGAAAATACCAGGAGATCAGCAGTTACAGAAATACTCAAACCAGCCCGCCTGGCACCAACAATCATGCCATGATCGAAATCACTGAGATCACATTTTTTCCCCATTCTGATGGTTGATATGAACATTAACTGAAGCTCCTGACCCGTATCTGCTCGATTTTATGCACTGCACTGCTGCCAAACGATTGGCTGATTAGATAATCACATGAATGATTTTTGATGCCAGACGGGCTGGTTTGACTATTTCTGTTACTGCTGATCTCCTGGGATTTTCACACACAACAGTCTCTAGAAAAAGGATGAGGCTTGCAAGCTGAAGAACACCATCCCAACCATGAAGCATGGGGATGGCAGCATCATGTTGTGGGGGTGAATTTCACAAAATAGATGGAATCATGAGGAAAATTATGTGGATATATTGAAGCAACATCTCAAGACAACAGCCAGGAAGTTAAAGCTCGGTTGCGTGGGTAACAATGGGTCTCCCAAATGGACACTGACCCCAAGCATACCTCCAAAGTTGTGACAAAATGGCTTAAACACAACAAAGTCAAGGTATTGGAGTGGCCATCACAAAGCCCTGACCTCAGTCCGATAGAAAATTTGTGGGCAGAACTGAAAAAGCGTGTGCAAGCAAGGAGGCCTACAAACCTGACTCAGTTACACCAGTTCTGTGTGGAGGAATGGGCCAGAATTCCAGCAACTTATTGTGAGAAGCTTGTGGAAGGCTACCCAAAACATTTGCCAGAATTCCAGCAACTTTTAAAGCTTGTGGAAGGATACCCAAAACATTTGACCCAGGTTAAACAATTTAAAGGCAATGCTACCAAATACTAACAAAGTGTATGTAAACTTCTGACCCACTGGGAATGTGATGAAAGAAATAAAAGCTGAAATAAATAATTCTCTCTACTATTATTCTGACATTTCACATTCTTAAAATAAAGTAGTGATCCTAACTGACCTAAGACAGGGAATGTTTTCTACAATTAAATGTCAGGAATTGTGAAAAACTGAGTTTAAATGTATTTGGCTTGTGTTTACCTTCTGTGAAACTTCTGACTTCAACTGTGCAGTGGATATAAAAAGTCTACATGCCCCTGTTAAAACAGCAGGTTTTTGTGATGTAAAAAATGAAACAAAGATAAATCATATCAGACATTTTGCACCTTTAATGTAAAAATTACAAAATATGCAACTTAGAATAACTGCATAAGTGTGCACACCCTTTTATAATTGGGTATGTGGCTGTGTTCAGAATCAACCAATCAAGCTCATGTGAAACAGTACACACCTGTCTTCACCTGAAGTGACTCTGATTAACTCCAAATAAATCTCAGCTGTTCTTGTAGGATTTTTCTGACATCTTTGTTGCATGATACTACAAGAGCCATGGGCCACAATGAGCTTACAAAGCATCAACGGCATCTCACTGTTGAAAGGTATCGCTCAGGTGAGGGCTACACATTTTTTTCCAAGGCATTAGATATACCAATGGAACACAGTGAAGACAGTCATCAACAAGTGGAGAAAGTATGGCACAACAGAGACATTATCATGAACAGGACGTCCCTCCAAAATTGATGAGAAGACAAAGAGAAAACTGGTCAGGGAGGCTGCCAAGAGGCCTACAGCAACATTAAAGGAGCTGCAGCTCTTTCTGGCAAGTACTGGTTGCTCCCTATATGTGACAACTATCTCCCGTATTCTTCATCTGTCTGGGCTATGGGGCAGGGTGGCAAGACCAAGCCTTTCCTGACAAAAAAAAAAACAAAAACAATCTAGCCCGGCAAAAACATATATCCTGTCTCCCAAAACCATGTGGAAAAATGTGTTATGGTCTGATGAGACCAAGATTGAACTTTTTGCCCAAAATTGTAAAAGGTATGTTTGGTGCAAAAACAAACAGCACATCAGCAAAAGAACACCATACCCACGGTGAAGCATGGTGGTGGCAGCATCATGCTTTGGGGCTGCTTTTCTTCAGCTGGAACTGGGGCTTTAGTGAAGGTGGAGGGAATCATGAATAGCTCCAAGTACCAGTCAAGGTATCTTTCACCTTTCAGCATGACAACGATCCAAAGCACACATCCAAATCAACAAAAGAATGGCTTCAGCAAAAAAGATTAATGTTTTGGAATGGCCCAGCCAGAGCCCAGACCTGAATATTATAGAAAATATGTGGGGGGACCTGAAGAGGGCCCTACACAGGAGATGCCCTCGCAATTTGACAGATCTGGAATGTTTTTGCAAAGAAGAGTGGGAAAAGATGTGCCAAGCTAATAGACTCTTATCCAAACAGACTGAGTGCTGTAATAAAATCAAAGGATGCTTCAACTAAGTATTAGTTCAGGGATGTGTACACTTGTGCAGTTAGGTTATTCTAAGTTTTTTTTTTTTCTCTGAAATGTGTCAGTTTGGTTTTCAGTGGCATTGAATAGGTCGTAATTTTTACATTAATGGTGCAAAAATTCTGATATGATTTATGTGTTTAATTTTTTTACATCACAAATACCTGCTGTTTTAACAGGGGTGTGTAGACTTTTTATATCCACTGTGTATATGTGTGTGTATATATATTAACAGGGAAAAACAGGTGTATTTTATAATTCAAATGATTATTTTCACATTTTAATCGTTGGGGTCACTGTGAACTCAAACAATGAGGTAGTGAACACAAGGGTTAAATGCATTGTTCATTGCACAATTCCTTACAGGATGACATGGTTTCATTACTTAATTTATACTGTATTTAACATTTCTGTGAGTTTAATACAAGGTTCAAAGAGACATTGGATTTCATTTGTAATTAATATTCCTGCTAATGAACCCTGCATTGATGTAATTTCTGATTCTTGTAAAAAGGCCTATGTACCTCATGACAACGAGGCTTTGGGTGGGGGGGGGACATCTTTCCAAAAAATTTCAGTATACAAAAAATTACTGTAGATGTGATCGAGGAGCTTTATACAGTGGATGCCATTGAGGAGACTGTAGTCTAAACCTCATAGCCTTGTTTTCATTCATGTAAAAAATCATAGAGAACGCTACTGCATAAGGTCTATTTGTGTTTGAATTGCCATGTTGTGCAGCCAGTGCCATTAGCACCCAGTGAATGAGATAAATTCACACAATTCACAAGGCAGATAATAATGGGACTTTTTCACATAAATACACACTCACCTGTGATAAGAAGAGATAGAAATGCAATAACCTCCATTTCTGAGCGAAACAAACAATACCAAGCTCTGATATGAAGGAAGAAAATCCACATATAATCCACAAAACCATGTACAAATATTGCTAAATAAATGACAATAATGAATAAAAGTCACAATAGGACAGTCCTGACTGAAGGACTGAGAATGAGAGTTTCTCACCATTAGTTTCCATCCATTTCTGTCTTGAATGTTAAATCATTAGAACAGATGGATATTATGGGTTTGATCTTCATCACGTCCTCCTCTTCAGCTCCTCCCATCTTCAGTTTGTTCTTTTACACTCATAAAAACACATGATGACAAATACTGACATTGTTCTCTCACCTGTGTGCGTCTGTATCACATTTGAATTTATTCCCCTAATTTACGTATTTCTTACATATGCGTCATCACTGATAAAAAAAATAATAAAATGTGTATTTGGTTCTATGGAGCAGAATTTGAATATGTGCTGGTGGAAGAAGACACGTATGTGTTTGTTAAAAATTAACCCCAACAATCAGATGAGTTTGTATGTGCACTGTTTGCATGTATCCTTCTTTTGTGAATTGCTTGCTTTGTAGCATCCTTCATTTGTAATCTGTTTTGACAAAATCATGTGCTAAACAACTACGTATAAATGTAAGATTTATTTGTAAAAATAATTGAAATTTTCACACAACTACAGTTGGAAAAGATCTATTTTATCTATTAATTTATGGACTTTTTTTTTAACATTTGACATTGAGGGCTCTATTTTCGTGAGTACACAAAGCGCAGGGTGCTAAACCCATTTAGGCATTACAAACATTTAATGCTAGCAAACACAAAGATTTTATTGGATAAACATAAATCTACCAGATTTAACAGTAGAATAAAAAGGAATTTGCTAAATTTCTAAGGACATATCGAATCAGTCTCTTGAGAAAAAAACTTTCTCAAGCTTGAATTTTTGGAAATAAAAGTATGATTGAAGACGAACAGGAACATTCAGCAAGTTTTGAGTCTAAATGACCTCTGTCCACCTTCAGTGTAGTTGGCTGTCCATGTGTTTCTTGATCTCACTGGCTTTCATGAGCGCTTTAATGGCTCTGGCTCTCATTTCCAGCTCCAGTAACTCCAGCTGCTGAACAGACGGCTGCTCTTTTGGAGCGACAGCAGCTGTTTCTGGGCTGGCTGGTTTCTCCAGCGATGCTCCCGGCAGATCTTTGCTGGTTTCAGTGGAGGTCAAAGCCAAAATCTCACTGACGCTTCTGTCGATGTCCTGCTGAAGCTCCACCTTCGGCTCAGCTGATTGGACGGGTACGGTGGGGGGCAGAGCTTCCTCTCTGGATGCCATTTCTTCAGGTTTGACATCTTTGTGACCTTCAATGTCACTGTCGTCAATATCTGCGTTGATGCTCAGAACATCACTGTCCTCTCCAGAACCCGCACCTGAGTCAATCAAACATTTCTTTTCTGAAACTTACTGCCTACAAAATGTTTATTGAATAAATATTGAATTATTTACCTTGTTTTTCTTCTGTTTGAGTATTTTCTCTCAGAGATGAAGTGGAGTCCACGTTACTATCCTGCCTGCACATGTTAATAAACACTTAATACAAACTCACTCCTACATGCTGATTGTTCAACATTAATCTAGAGATTTGTTGTATAACATTCTAGAGCTGAGACGAATAACACTAATTAGACAGGAACGATAATTTTATGATTGTAAAAGTGTTTTTTACTCACTGACTGTCTGTAGAATTCTTCTTCTCGTCAGCAGCTGCAGTAACTGTTAACTCTTTACCTTCACAAAAAATGTTTTTAAAAAAAAATCATTAAACATTCATCAATTACAAGACAAAGAGTTTTTTCACTTTTGGTTTGTCTCAGCGGTCTGCGAGCAATTTAAGCGTATACATGTGGACGCTCCAAAAGACATTTTACGTTGAACCGAACTGAAACCATCTGAGGAGGTGCTCTGAGCACTAGTGTTTGAAATGTGTGTGTTGTGGTTTGCAATTAATGCATGGTTCACTTGTTTACACATTCATGCACTATTTTTGTGGTTACATCCATATGATTTGTGCAATAAATATCTGTCCTCTGATGCCATATGATAGTTTTATTTATTTTTTTAAATCTGATGTGCTTATGATACCGGTCCAGTAATACCCCGCAATATAAGTTGTAATGTAACGCAACTGTACACTGACATACAGTGTGAGTGAACTTGCAGTCATTAAATTTGTAGCTAGCACCTAGCTATATATTAGCAGCTGGCTTGCTATCCAGAAAAAAAAACAAAAAAAAACATGCATTGTTGTAGCCTAGTAGCTGGCTCGATAAAATTATGCTGCGTTTACACTGCAAGGCTTAATGCACAGATCCAACTTTTGACCATATCCGATTTTTTGTCTCACCTGTTTAAATTCACTGAAGACACGACTCGTATCTACTATCTGTGTTTACATTAATCTCCCGCCCAAACTCGAATGATTCCATTGCTGATCGCTTTCACTTTTGAGCACCACGGTTCACCCTCGGACTTTGAATGGCCTTGTGCTATTTAATATTTTCAAAAGTAGGCAAAATTGCACGCATTTCTACAAATTCAGAATAGTCCCTTGTAGCCCAATGTTCAGAGCAGGGGATACTTTCATTATAAGTTTACAATATCATGGGAGAGAGTCAGCAAGAAAAGGTAAAACAGAAGAGAAAAATAATCTATATATAAACCTGTTTAACAGGATTGGGTCAAAATGACCCCCAAACATCATCGATATGGTGAAAATGTTTACAGGGATTTTGAAAACTCTGAAACATGTGAAGTACATATTTATGTATTCTTCAAGTAAGTCCAGGAAACGTCCAAAAGATTCAAGTTTAAAAAATAAACTTTAATCAATTTGACCCCAAACATAACAGGAGAGGTTAAGACGGTGACTGACTATTTGACTTTATTTGCAAATATTTGTTTACTTTCTATATTTGTAATTATTAAATTTTTTGTGTAATTAGTTTTTAAATGTTCAGGGTTCTTTTCAAAGTTCTTTGTTATCTGTTAATTTAAAAGGCCACTTTGGTATTGAAAAAGTAATTAAACTTGTTATTAAGAGAACAACAATAAAGTTTGTTTATCTTTCAACCCATTTTTGTAACTTATTCAATACCGTGATTATCGTGATGTGTAAGTTTGGTGTAGCGAGAAGATGATGTAGTGCATTCATGTGCAGTGTGAAACAGTTGTCATTTTTTGCACAAGCAAACTAGTCCGTTATCTTACGCTTTTGCCATCTGGTTAACTTGTATGAATTATTACGAGTTTGTCATGAGACTACATTGTTTATTCAGTCAGTCTGAAGATAAGAAAGAAAAACAAGGACACAGAAATGTAATGTAAGAAATGAAGTTGTGTCTGAGAACACAAAACTAACATCGATAAACAATCAAAGTAGAGATGAACATTACCCTCCAAAATCTCCAGCAGATGAAAGTCAGAAAGCTGCTGTAACTGATCCCAGCACAGTTTTTTAATCTCATGAAAAGAACAGTCCTGCAGGAAACAACAGCGCTTATTAAAACTCTCTTTGTCTTATACTGAGTGCCAAACCAGATGCAACATGAAGGTTATTTGTCCATTTGTTTAACATGAGATGTTACTGTGGGCACAACACTAGAGAAATACAAATACTCTTAAAGAACAGCAAGTCTTACGAATGACTTTTATGATCCTCAGGTACCTTCAGTTCATCCGGAAGCATCTTCTTGAGTTTATTCTCTCCCAGCACGAGGAAACACTGTTCCAGCATCTCTTTGCGGTCCTGCATGTAGTCGCTGATGGGTTTGAAAGACTTGTTCAGGTCCAGTCCGCCCTCCTCCAGATCACTGGGCTCCTGAGGAACTTCTGACTGTCCTGTCTCCTCTCTGGGGTCCTTTAATACACAGAAGTTACACAGACACGGTCCAAAATTAAAATGTGATTATTCGTCGCATTTAGAACAAAAATACACAAAGGAATGCAAAAACTGTGCATTTGAATGTCATATGTGTAGCAAACACATTAGATGGAGGTCTTTTCATCTGAGCTGCAAATATCACTTTTATCTGGAAATACTGTCATTCATGAAAAATATGTTCTGGACATTAGTTTAAAAAGAGTCAGGTCTGTTCTTTCTCTGCACTAAACAATATAACACAGTGCTGTTTACATTCATTATTTTACTGATCATCAGTCTGTATCTGTTGAGTAAAACAACACTGTTACTCTGATCTGTATTAAACTTCATCTTCTCTCTCTCTGACTCTCACCTCTGTGCTGGATTCAGTGTTTCTTCTCTTCTTTCTCTCTCCATCACTGGATTCTCGCTCAGATTGTCTCCGTTTCTTTTCTTTCTCTCGTTTCTTTCCCTCCTGCATCTTTCCAGTCGCACACTGATGACGTCACTCAGACGCTCCAAGTCATGGAGCCTGTTGTACAAAGGAGCCTCGGTTTGCTCCTGGGAGGCAGCAGATGCCTTAACCCCACACTAACCCTTTTCAATTAACATTTTTATTGAGTCATAAACATCAAAATAAAAAACACAACCTATACAACATATGATTCATCCAACTAGTGTAAAGTCTTTAATTATCTAATAATATTGTTCAGTAAAGGTGTTAGTGATAAAATACATTCAATATTTATTTATTTATTTTTTTTCTTCTGTTTTCATACTATTCTGAAAATTTTGACTGAGTTGACAAAATTTAATATTTTTCCATCTTAACCATGTGTTGTACACTGGAGCCATTCCCCCCCCCCCCCCCCCCCCCCTCCAGTTGAAGATGCCTCTATAAACTAAACTAAAATGCCTAAATTGATCCCATAATTTTAACAGAAATTATAATAATGAGAATGACGGAGTTGATAAGTTGAAGCTGTGACCGCAGAGACTTATACATTGTTTGTTTAAAATATGAAAAATATCAAACTGACCAGACCACGTGTCCTACTGTTGCATCCACCATGAGCAGGAAGTGGGAAAGGGGTACTCAGAGTTAAAGCTGACCAGGACATTTTCTGATTTATTCAGGATTAAAAAGAAATCTGACGGAGTTGACGCAAAGTGAGGACACAACTTTGATAGGCAGTTTTTTATGGAAAATATAATTAAAAGTTTTCTTAATGTGTTGTTTGATATCTTACAGATCCTACCTTTCATTTGATATTTATATTTATGAATTTGTTGCATTTTTAAACACTTTGTTTAGCTGTTTAACATTGTGACCTCTTGCTGAGGACAGGTTAAGTTACATGTGCTTCCAAGTATACAGCATGCATTTGAAAAAATTCTAATGAAATTATTTAAAAATATAAGTAAAAAATGCCATGAGTATACACATTTCCTTTAGATTTAACTTTTACAGTATTTTTATTGTTATGAATTTCTTGATTTTTAAAATAAAGATGACTTTTGTATGTAAGACATGTTTTGTCCCTTATCTCAAGAATCAGTGCTATCTGTCTGTCTGTCTGTTCATTGGCATGACTGTAAACAGTACAATATTGCCAAAGCAGAGGTTGTGTAAAAACAGAACAACACGTTAATCTATAATTAAATGTAGTTAAGCGATTTAACAAATACAAAATCAGAACCGCTGAATAACTGAAGACCACTGACATGTTTACATACACATAAATTAATACACATACATGTACTGAGGTCACTGTGTTGAACAATTGGGTGACATACTGGGGTAATATACATAAAACATATTCACACACTGGTATCTGTGTTCATGACATCTGGGCTTTTTCTGAAAGACCATAATGTTTGTCTTCTTCAGGTTTACTGCCAGGGCCCAGTTCTGGCAGTAGTTCTCCAGCAGGTCCAGATGTTGCTGTAGTCCCTGTGGAGTGGGTGACAGCAGCACCAGGTCATCTGCATAGAGCAAAAACTTGATGTCTTTGTCTTGCAGAGTGAGTCCAGGGGCTGTAGACTGTTCCAACTGCACCGCTAATCCATTAATGTAAATGTTGAACAGTGTTGGACTCGGACTACAGCCCTGCCGCACTCCTCCCTTCTGGGTGAAGACCTCTGTTTGTTTGTTGCCAATTCTTATTGCACATGTGTTGTCCGAATACATTGATTTTATGATGTCATAAACATTACCCCCTACACCACTTTGTAACAATTTGTAATATAGTCCTCATGCCAAATAGAATCAAATGCTTTTTTTAAATCAACAAAGCACGCAAATGTTTTCCTTTTTTTGTTCTGGTGTACGTGTTTATTGATTAGGGCGTGTAGGGTGTAAATGTGGTCCGTAGTTCTATGATTTGGAAGGAAGCCAATCTGACTCTTGCTGAGGACACTGTGCTCATTAAGGAAGTTTAGAATTCTATTATTTAAAATACAATTAAATAACTTCCCCAGATTAATGCTCACACAAATGCCTCTGAAATTATTAGGGTCCAATTTGTCTCCACTCTTGTGAATTGGTGTAATAAGTGCTTGACTCCAGATGTCAGGGAAACAGCCTGAACTAAGTACAAGTTTGAATAATTTGAGCGCAGCCATCTGCAGCTCAGGTGTCATTTTTATTTGTATAGCGCCTTTCACAACACACATCGTTTCAAAGCAGCTTTACAGAAGATCAGGCATTAACAGAAGATAAAACTATAATATCTATAATGTCTTAGAGTCATCATTGAGTAGTTTGATAAAATACAATTGTGAATTGTGTTTAAAAATAAGTAATTAAATTATAATTGTATTTAGAACCCCAGTGAGCAAGCCGAAGGCGACGGTGACAAGGAACACAAAACTCCATAAGATGTTGGTTAATGGACAAAAATAACCTTGGGAGAAACCAGACTCACTGTGGGGGCCAGTTCCCCTCTGGCTAACATCATGAATATAATGACAATATTAGTTATGTATAGTGCAAGTCATGGTTTAAAATGATTAAATTAAGTAAGTGTTAAGGGTCAGTGTTTAAAACAAAGATTTTGTATGAACTGTAAGATTAATGACTAATGTCTTTGAAGTTCATCCTGGATTAACTGCAGAAGTTCAGATGCAACTGTCCTTGTTAGTTGGCTGATGAAGGCTTTTGTTGGCAATTAATTGATAGTCTATGTATTCCATTTCAAGAGTGTAGTCCATCAATAGACCGAAGTGATGCAGGCAGAGATCAGTTAGGTGCATCACAGTTCAACTGGCCGGTAATTTCGGTGAGGTCTATCAAAGTCCAAGGTTCAGGCAGTGGCATATGAAGTATCCCATGTCTTATGGTTGGAGTTGGCATCAGTTCATCCTCTGAAGTTGATCGTAATAGACTGAAGTGATGTTTGGCTGGCACCGGCTGCTATTAGTCATCATCACACAGCGACACGTAGCAGTGGAGTCCAACACCAAGCAGGAACGGAGCTGGATCTGGCCAGTTCTGGTGACCTCAGGATAGGAGTCCCGAGGTTGAGACAGGGAAACAAATAAAATAATATTAGCATAGATGCCATTTAATTTATTGCAGATTTATAGATCACGATCAGTGTTTCTGGTTCTGACAGACCTAACTAAAGCAGCCTGATTGTGAGTTGAAGGATAAATTAGGTTTACAGTATGCCTGGCTAAATAGATGAGTCTTTAGTCTAGACTTAAACTGAGTGAGTGTGTCTGCATCCCGAACAGTGTTAGGGAGACTATTCCATAGTTTAGGAGCCAAATATGAAAAGGATCTACCGCCTTTTGTGGATTTTGATATTTTAGGAACTATTAACAGGCCAGAATTTTGTAATCGTAATGAACATGATGGAATATAGCATGACGATCACTTAAGTACTGCGGAGCTAGACCATTCAAAGCTTTGTATGTAGTTAACAGAATTTTAAAATTAATACGAAATTTAACAGGTAGCCAATGTAATGACGATAAAATGAGGCTAATATGATCATATTTCATGGTTCTTGTTAGCACTCTGGCTGTTGCATTTTGAACCAATTGAAGTTTATTTATTGATCTTGCTGGACATCCTCCCAGTAATGCATTACAATAATCTAATCTTGAGGTCATGAATGCATGAATTAGTTTTTTGGCATCAGCAACAGAGAGCATGTGTCATAACTTAGCAATATTTCTTAGGTGGAAGAATGCTGTTCTACAAACATTGGTAAATCGATTTTCAAAGGACAGATTGGTATCAAATATAACACTTAAGTTCTTTGCTGTTGAAGATGATGTAACAGTACATCCATCGAGAGTCAAATTTTATGTTAGTGTCTTATTTTTAGAGGTTTTTGGTCCAATAATTAGTCCCTTTGTTTTGTCGGAATTGAGTAGAAGGAAATTTCTGGCCATCCAATCTTTTATTTCATTGATACACTCTGCTAATTTGGAGAATTGTGAAATCTCATCAGGTTTTGAAGAAATATAAAGTTGGGTATCGTCGGCATAACAGTGGAAACTTATTCCACGATTCCTGATAATATCTCCCAGGGGAAGCATATACAAGGAGAAAAGCAGAGGCCCTAAAACTGATCCCTGTGGCACTCCATACTTTACTTTTGTTTGGTTTGACAATTCCACATTTACATAGACAAAGTGGTAGCGGTCTGCTAAATAGGACCTAAACCATGCTAATGCAACTCCACAAATGCCAACATAATTCTCCAGCCTATTCAAGAGAATGTCGTGATCTATTGTGTCAAAGGCAGCACTAAGATCTAAAAGCACCAGAAGTGAAATGCAGCCGTGATCAGAAGATAAGAGCAAGTCATTTGTAACTCTGATGAATGCAGTCTCTGTACTGTGATGGGACCTAAATCCTGACTAAAATTGTTCATATATACTATTTCTCTGTAGAAATGAACGTAGTTGGGAGGATACTACCTTTTCTAGTATTTTCGACATAAATGGTAGATTTGAAATCAGTCTGTAATTAGCCAGTTCTCCAGGATCAAGCTGTGGCTTCTTAATAAGTGGTTTGATAACTGCCATTTTAAAGTTTCTTGGAACATGTCCTAAGGACAGCGAGGAGTTAATGATATTAAGAAGTGGTTCTGAGATTACTGGGAATACTTCTTTTAAGAGCTTGGTTGGTATTGGATCTAACAAACATGTTGTGGCTTTTGATGTTTCGATAAGATTTGTTAGCTCTTCATGATCTATGACAGCGAAGGATTGAAGTTGCACAAGAGGAAAATTATGATACACTGTTTTCTGAAGTACTGTGGCAGATGACTGCATAATTCCAATTTTATTTCTGATTATTTCAATTTTATCAGTAAAAAAATTCATGAAGTCATTACTCTTGTGCTGCGACAGAATATCTGGTTCAGTCGATGCTTTATTCCTAACCAATTTAGCCACAGTACTGAATAAACAGCTAGGATTGTTGTGGTTATTTTCTATGAGTTTGCTAAAATATGCTGACCTGGCAGCTTTTAGTGCCTGTCTGTAGCTATAGACACTATCCTTCCATGCACCACGAAATACCTCTAATTTTGTATTCTTCCACTTGTGCTCCATTTTCCGAGCTGCTCTCTTGAGAGCATGAGTGTGATCATTGTACCATGGTGCGGGGCTTTTTTCTTTAATCGAATGGGGGCGACACTATCAAGAGTGCTAGAGATGACTGTATTTATATTTTCAGTTATTTCATCAAGTTCTTCTAGGCTTTGGGGTTTACTGAGAGTATGAGATAGATCTGGAAGATTATTAGTGAAGCTATCTTTAGTGGTCGAAAGAATAGTTCTACCTGAACGATAGCGTGGTGTAGATTGAGTGACATTAGCTGATCGCAGCAAACAAGAGACGAGGTAATGATCTGAGATGTCATCGCTCTGCAGAAGAATTTCTATATTATCAACATCAACTCCATATGAATCTAGTGTATGATTATGGTGATGAGTTGGCCCTGTTACATTTTGTCTGACTCCATGAGAGTTGAGAATATTGATAAATGCTAATTCCAATGTGTCATTTTCATTATCTATGTAAATGTTGAAGTTACCAACAAGTAAAGCTCTATCTACAGTAAAATTTAGCAAATTCACCAAGGAAATCTGAGTACGGCCCAGGTGATCTATATACTGTAGCAAGGGTAAAAGATGACAGAGTTTTTTTATTTATATCTGACGGTGTCACTTTAAGCATTATTAGTTCAAAAGACTTACATTTATATCCTGTCCTCTGAGTAACACCAAAAACTTCATTGTAAATTGTAGCAACACATCCTCCTCGACCCTTCAGATGAGGCTCATGTTTATAACAACAACCTGGGGGAGTAGATACATTTAAACTAATATATTCATCTGGTTTAAGCCAGGTTTCAGTCAAACAGAGCAAATCCAAACTATGATCTGTAATAATTTCATTTACAATTAGTGCTTTGGTAGAAAGAGATCTAATGTTTAGTAGCCCTATCTTTATATGGTGTTTATCTTTAATTTGTTTGTTTTGTTCAAGTTTGACCTTAATCAATTTTTTTTCTAAATGATTTAATGAGGGGTTTGTGTTTGGTAGTTTGGGGAACAGACACAGTCTCTATATGATATCTAGGTGATACAGTCTCTATGTGTTGTAGTTTATGTGACCTGTGTGATGTCTCAAGGCCGCTAGCAGATGTTCGGATTAACCAGTTTGTCTGTTTCCTGACCTGGGCCCCAGTTAGTCAAATACTATCACTATTAAGACTATGAGTCAAATTACTAGAGAGGAGAGCGGAACCTTCACTGGAGGGATGGAGTCCGTCTCTTTTTAGCATGTCAGGTCTACTCCAAAAACTCTTCCAATTGTTTATAAATCCTATTCTATTCTTAGAACATCCTTGTTCTATTTCAGCATTTCACCTAGGATGTTGTCAGCACCACAAGATTTTTAGCATTTTTGGCTTTTTAGTTTTTGAACCAATTCGTCATTTGTAATTGGAAAGTCAAGTGGATTTTAATTCTTTTTTATTTTGTTTTCATATATTTGTAGTCTTTGTTTTACCTGATTATATTTCTCATTTAGTTGTTTTGGTGGGATTTATTTATACAAGTTTTCAAAATGTTTTTTCCAGATTTCTCCATTATGGATTGGTAAATCTTGTTGTTTTGTTGTGCTCAAATTGTTCCACAAATCCCAAAACTGATGTAGTTTTGAACAGTAGTCAGTTGTTATGTCTGAATTGTTTGGTTCATTGTGCTTTAGATTTGTTAATTTTCTGAGTTGTTTTCTTAATATATTGTAGCCTGTGTCAAACAACCAAAAAAAATTTTTTTTTTTTTTTTTTAGGATATTTTTTCAATTCAGTTTTATAGGCTGCTTTTTGAAATATTTTGTTGATTTCATTTGTAGCCAAATTTACACCATCCTTGTTCATTTCAACATTTTTATGACTAAATGTAGTGATTAGATTTTTCAGTTCTTCAGAATTGAGGGCCTGGATAAATTTGTCCGTGCTGTCTGGAGTCTATCTGTATCTCTGCTAGACTATTAGGTGACTTTTAATACATATGTTAGTTTGGTTATGAGTGGAGTTTGCTGTCTGACAGTGAATGCACTGAAGGAGGAGGGGTCCATGTCAGTGATGGCATAATCAACTACACTAGCTCCAAGACCTGAATAACAGGTGAACCTCCCTAAGGAGTCCCCTCTGATCCTGTCATTAAGGCTTGGCACAGGTGCACTAATTCTGTAACATTTTTATTTACAATTTTGTTCCGTGCTGGGAGATTTGTTGTGAGGCTCAGGGGGTTCTGGCCAAATACATGTTTGTTGCCCTTTGGGTCAATATTATCAGGTTCAGTTCCAGTTCTTGCATTAAAGTCTCCACACGGCAGCACGTTTCCCTGGGCCTGGAAACAGCTAATCTATGTGTGGATGTTGTTCAGATATTCCTCATCCGCTGGAGGATTGTAGATGGCACAGACATATGTGTCAGTGGTAGAAATGCCAATTTCATTGTTTAGTTTTAAACAGCAGTGGAATTTTCCAAGTGTAATCATAGAAATGTGTTTGGCCAGATCCTCCCTGTACCACACCAATATCCCTCCCGAGTCTCGTCCGCGATGGAATACTTAATTAAACTGAGGGCACAGTTATTTAATAGTAGCCTGAAGGACAGTGGGTAAGCACCTCCTGTTGACACCAGGTTTCAGTGAGAACAATAATGTCGACTTCCTTGATATTTTTTAAAAATTCTGGGTCTTTTAATCAAATCAAATCAAATCACATTTATTGTCACACAGCCATATACACAAGTGCAATGGTGTGTGAAACTCTTGGGTGCAGTTCCGATCAATATAGCAGTCGTGACAGTGATGAGACATATACCAATTTACAATAAACATCAAATTAACACAACACAATTTAAAGTCTAATATACACATAATTACACACAACAATATACAAATAATAACATATACTGTACAGTATACAATACGCACAATATAGATACACATTATTCAATAAAAATAAAAAAGTATATATAGTAGTATATATAGAATGTACAGTAGGCTGTATTGTACTGTAATGACATTCAGGCTGTCGGTTGATAGTAAGTTGTTAAGAGAGAATATAATATAATAATAATATAATTTATGACAGTCCGGTGTGAGATATAAGAGTAAGAGTAATAAAGTGCAGTGCTGATGATTTTTGATCGTGGGAGATCAAGAGTTCAAAAGTCTGATTGCTTGGGGGAAGAAGCTGTCATGGAGTCGGCTGGTGCGGGTCCTGATGCTGCAATATCGCCTGCCTGATGGTAGCAGTGAGAACAGCCCATGGCTCGGGTGGCTGGAGTCTCTGATGATCCTCCGAGCTTTTTTCACACACCGCCTTGTATATATTTCCTGGAGGGAGGGAAGCTCACCTCCGATGATGTGTCTGGCAGTTCGCACCACCCTTTGCAGTGCTTTGCGGTTGTGGGCTGTGCTATTGCTGTACCAGGTGGAGATGCAGCCAGTCAGGATGCTCTCTACAGTGCAGGTGTAGAATCGTGTGAGGATGTGGTGGTTCATTCCAAACTTCCTCAGCCGTCTCAGGAAAAAGAGGCACTGATGAGCCTTCTTCACAACGACTTCAGTGTGGATGGACCATGTGAGTTCCTCAGTGATGTGGACACCCAGGAACTTGAAGCTGCTGACTCTCTCCACTGGTGCTCCATTGATGGTGATGGGACTGTGTTCTCTGTCTTTTCTTCTGAAGTCCACCACAAGCTCCTTTGTCTTACTGACGTTGAGGGAGAGGTTGTGCTCCTGACACCAGTGTGTCAGAGTGTGCACCTCCTCTCTGTAGGCTGTTTCATCATTGTCAGTGATCAGACCTACCACCGTCATGTCATCAGCAAACTTGATGGCATTGGAGCTATGTGTTGCCACACAGTCATGTGTGTACAGGGAATACAGGATTGGGCTGAGAACACAGCCCCGTGGGGCTCCAGTGTTGAGATGTTGTTGCCTATTCTAACCACCTGGTGTCTGCTTGACAGGAAGTCCAGGATCCAGCTGCACAGCGAGCTGTTTAAGCCCAGAGCCCGGAGTTTCTCATCTAGCTTGGAGGGCACTATGGTGTTGAATGCTGAGCTGTAGTCTACAAACAGCATTCTCACATAAGTGTTCTTTTTTTCCAGGTGGGAGAGAGCAGTGTGTATTGTAGATGCAATGGCATCATCAGTGGAGCGGTTGTTGCGGTAAGCAAACTGCAATGGGTCAAGAGAGAGAGGCAGCACAGAGCAGATGTAATCTCTGACTAGTCTCTCAAAGCATTTGCTGATGATGGGGGTCAGAGCAACAGGACGCCAGTCATTTAAGCAAGTGATTTTGGATTGCTTTAGAACAGGCACAACGTTTTAAAGCATGTGGGGACTACAGACAAAGAGAGGGAAAGGTTGAAAATGTCTGTAAAAACACCAACCAGCTGGTTCGCGCATGCTCTGATGACGTGGCCCGGAATGCCGTCTGGGCCCGCGGCTTTGCGGATATTCACCCGTCGGAAGGATCGGGTTATATCCACTACAGAGACGGAGAGTGAACTAACCTCTGTAGCTTCGGTCACGAGAGCTCTCTCCGCGAGGGCGGTGTTATTTCCCTCAAAACGAGCATAAAAAGTATTTAGCTCATTCGGGTGAGAGGCAGCGGTGTTCATGGCGGAGTTTTTATTCCCTTTAAAGTCCGTGATGATGTTAATTCCCTGCCACATGCTTCTAGAGTTGGTGGTGTTAAACTGTCCTTCAATCTTGTTCCTGTACTGGCGTTTTGCTGTTCTTTTTCGGAGGGCATAACTGGCTTGTTTATGTTCCTCCGCATTCCCGGAATTGAAAGCGGAGGGCCGCACATTAAGTGCCGCACGAACATCGCTATTTATCCATGGCTTCTGGTCGGAACTACGTCCTCCATGCACTTTTTGATGAAACACATTATGCTATCAGCGTAAACCTCGATGTCGTCATCAGAGGCGGACCGGAACATCTCCCAGTCCGTGTGATCAAAACAGTCTTGTAGCATAGAGTCTGATTGGTCCGATCAGCACTGGATCGTTCTGAGGGTGGGTGCTTCCTGTTAGCGGGCAGAAGCAGAATGGAAGAGTGGTCCGATTTGCCAAATGGTGGACGGGGGAGGGATTTGTAGCCATCCCGGAACGGAGAGTAGCAATGATCCAAAAACCGGTCCCCTCGTGTGTTGAAACTAATGTGCTGGTGGTATTTTGGTGCGACTGATTTGAAACTGGCTTTATTAAAGTCCCCGGTCACAATGAACGCGGCCTCAGGGTGCGCGGTTTCCTGCTCACTGATACTCCCATACAGTTCCTTGAGTGCCCGGTCTGTGTCAGCTTGTGGCGGGATGTACACAGCAGTGATAATGACCGCTGTGAATTCCCTCAGTAGCCAGAATGGTCGACACAGAAGCATGAGAAATTCCAGATCAGGAGAGCAGAAAGACTTGATAGAATGTACGTTCCTCTGATCACACCAGGATTTGTTGATCATAAAACATACACCACCACCTCTGCTTTTACCTGAGAGGTCTTTCGCTCTGTCCACTCGGTGCACGGAGAACCCCGCGGGTTCAATGGCTGAGTCTGGAATCTCCACAGACATCCAAGTTTCTGTAAGGCAGATAATGCAGCAGTCCCTCGTCCCTCGTTGGAAAGAGATCCGTGCTTTCAGCTCGCAGAGCTTGTTATCCAGAGACTGAACATTTGCCAGCAGAATACTGGGTAGCGGGGGTCGATTTGCGCGACGTCTTACTCTGATGAGAACGCCGGCTCTGTTTCCCCTTTTCCTCCTGCGTTTCCGCGGCCGTGCAGCCCAGACAAAGAGCTCCGCTTGTGTGTTTGTAAACAGCGGGTCGGCATTGAGGAATTTGAAGTCCGGTTTACGGTGTGAAATTGCTGAACCCATGTCCAAAAGTGTTTGTCTGTTGTAGACAATAAGGCAGACAACATCCAAGACAAAAAACATAAGAATTGTGAACAAAACAAACAGAACACTGCCATGTTGTGTCGGAGCTCACAACGCAGCAGCCATACTCGGCGCCATCTTGAGTCCAAAAAAAAAAAAAAAATTGTCGAAAATTAAAATTAAAATTTTAAAATTAAAGCCAAATGTCGAAGAATTAGTCAGCGGTGAATGAAGCACACCTGATGGGAATAATGCTTCATCAATGCTGTCCTTAAAACGCAGAGCACACCTTTTCTCGGGGAGCCGGCTTCAAATCTCCACGTGTGCACACACTGGCATCCTCGCACGCCCAGGACTAGAGCTGGGAGGGTTCGGAGCTGGACGAGATGGATGCGCTGCCGGACCCATTCTTCGGACCCCCGGACGCATTAATGAGTCGCCAGGAGTGAATTGCTCACGTTGCCACTGACGGGCTAGATGCCGGGCCGCCTTCCACTCACGCTTGCCGCGGGCCTGGGAAGACAGGCCGCCAGTGATGCCACCACCCCTCGCGCTGTGGACATTGGAGCGGCGCGTGAGCGGCCGACTGACCCAGCCCGTGCCTGGGCCATCCTATGGACACTACCCCGCCCCTTCACGGAGCCCCGTTCACCACGAGGTTGCCAGATTCCCCATTTATTATGAACACTATTCCCCCTTGGACACTTTATTACCCCTTTTATGGACATTTACGTTTATTACTATTTCCAATAAATGCCTCTCCGAGGCTTGACGCCACACCCACATGTGTCTGTCTCTTGCTCACCCTGCTACAGTGGTGGAGAATGCGGGCACTTTTGTGGGCAGAGACAGTGCAGTTGGGCACCAACAGTAACGACACTCTTCCTCTCATTCGCCGGTTGGATGGAAAGCCTGGAGTGGGATGGAGAAAGCATGAGGATGGCCTCCCAGCTACAGCAAAGGGTAAGTGGCACTTAATAAGAATTTACCCTGTGGCTGGCTGAGGCTGTCAGAATCTGAATCAGAATCAGAATGAGCTTTATTGCCAAGTATGCTTACACATACAAGGAATTTGTCTTGGTGACAGGAGCTTCCAGTGTACAACAATACAAAAACAATACAAAAACAGCAGCAAGACATAGATAATAATAAAAAATAAAAAATTATTATACACATACGTACAGACACACACATACACATGGGTAGTGCAAATCTAATACAATCTCTTATGTACAGTGTAAATACAAATCTGTTATGTACAGTGCAAATGTTTTTTTTTGTTTTTTTCAGAGGAATGAAATGGCAGAAGAGGTTGGATAAATATAAGAAAGACTAAACTGTGTATTGCACATAGTTATTGCTCAATGGGGCAGTTTAACTGTTCATGAGATGGATAGCCTGAGGGAAAAAACTGTTCCTGTGCCTGACGGTTCTGGTGCTCAGAGCTCTGAAGCGTCGTCCAGAAGGCAACAGTTCAAAAAGGTAGTGGGCAGGGTGAGTGGGGACCAGAGTGATTTTTCCAGCCTTTTTCCTCACTCTGGAAGTGTATAGTTCTTGAAGGGGGGGCAGGGGGCAACCAATAATCCTCTCAGCAGTCTGAACTGTCCTTTGTAGTCTTCTGATGTCTGATTTCATAGCTGAACCAAACCAGACAGTTATTGAAGTGCAGAGGACAGACTCAATGACTGCTGGGTAGAACTGAATGAGCAGTGCCTGAGGCAGGTTGAATTCCCTCAGCTGGTGAAGGAAGTACAACCTCTGCTGGGCCTTTTTCACAATGGAGTCAATGTGGGTCTCCCACTTCAGGTCCTGTGAGATGGTAGTGCCCAGGAACCTGAATGACTCCACTGCTGCCACAGTGCTGTTTAGAATGGTGAGGGGGGTCAGTGTTGGGGTGTTCCTCCTAAAGTCCACAATCATCTCCACCTTTTTGAGCATGTTCAGCTCAAGGTTGTTTTGACTGCACCAGACAGCCAGCTGTTTAACCTCCCTTCTGTATGCAGACTCATCGTCATCTCGGATGAGGCCGATGACAGTGGTGTCATCTGCAAACTTCAGGAGCTTGACAGAGGGGTCCTTGGTGATGCAGTCATTGGTGTAGAGGAAGTAGAGTAGCGGGGAGAGCACACAACCTTGGGGGGCACCAGTGCTGATTGTGCAGGTGCTGGAAGGGAGTTTCTCCTGTCTCACAAGCTGCTGCCTGTCTGTCAGAAAGCTGGTAATCCAATGACAGATAGACATGGGAACAGAGAGTTGGTGTAATTTATTCTGGAGTATAGCTGGGATGATGGTGTTGAAAGCCGAACTGAAGTCCACAAAAAGGATACTTGCATATGTCCCTGGTCTGTCCAGATGTTGCAGGATATGATGCAATCCCATTTTGACTGCATCATCCACAGACCTGTTTGCTCAATAAGCAAATTGAAGGGGATCTAGAAAGGGTCCAGTGATGTTCTTCAGGTGGGCCAACACCAGTCTCTCAAATGATTTCATGACCACAGACGTCAGGGCGACAGGTCTGTAGTCATTAAGTCCTGTGATTTTTGGTTTCTTTGGGATGGGGATGATAGTGGAATGTTTGAAGCAGAATGGGACATCACACTGCTCCAGTGATCTATTGAAGATCTGTGTGAAGATGGGGGCCAGCTGGTTAGCACAGGATCTAAGACATGCAGGTGAAATGCCATCTGGGCCCTGTGCTTTCCTTATCCTTTGTTGTCGAAAGACGCGGCACACATCATCTTCATAGATCTTAAGTGCAGGTTGAGTAGCAGGAGGGGGGAGGAGGGGGGTTGCAGGAGGTGTTGGTGTTTGTGTGAAGTGAAGGTCAGAGTGGGTGTGGGGTGTGAGATTGGGCCTTTCAAATCTACAGTAGAACACATTCAGGTCGTCAGCCAGTTGTTGGTCCACCACAGGGTTGGGGGCAGGAGTCCTGTAATTTGTAAGTTGTTTCATGCCACTCCACATTGATGCAGGGTCGTTAGCCGAAAACTTGTTTTTCAGCTTCTCAGAGTATCTTCTTTTAGCCACTCTGATACCCTTATTCAGTGTGTTCCGGGCCTGATTGTACAAGACTTTATCCCCAACTCTGTAAGCATCCTCTTTGGCCTGACGAAGCTGCCTGAGTTCCGCTGTAAACCATGGTTTGTCGTTGTTAAATGTTAAATAAGTCCTAGTAGAAATGCACATATCCTCACAAAAACTGATATATGATGTAACAGTATCTGTGAGCTCGTCCAGATTGGTGTCTGCAGCCTCAAAAACACTCCAATCAGTGCAGTCAAAGCAGGCTTGTAGTTCCAGCTCTGCTTCGTTGGTCCATCTCTTTACAGTCCTTAATACAGGCTTAGCAGATTTTAATTTCTGTCTGTAGGTTGTAAGAAGATGAACCAGACATTGATTAGATAGTCCCAAAGCTGCTCTAGGGACAGAGCGATATGCATCCTTTATTGTTGTGTAGCAATGATCCAGTATATTTCTGTCTCTGGTTGGGCATGTAATGTGCTGTTTGTATTTGGGCAGTTCGCTTGTGAGGTTTGTTTTGTTAAAATCCCCAAGAATAATAATAACTGAGTCCGGGTATTGTTGTTCTGTGTCTGTGATTTGATCAGCCAGCTGTTGCAGCGCGGCATTCAAACACGCATTTGGCGCGATATACACACTCACCAAAATAAACGAGGAAAACTCCCGCGGCAAGTAGAAAGGCTTACAGTTAATAAAGAGTGCTTCCAAATTAGGACAGCACATCTTCTTTAACGTTGTTACATCTGTACACCAACTTTCATTGATGTAAAAGCATGTTCCACCGCCTCTCGTTTTCCACGTTAACTCCACGATGTGGTCCGCTTTGAACAGCTGAAAGCCCGGCAGATGTAACGCGCTGTCCGGAATGGCTTCACTCAGCCTGGTTTCTGTGAAGCACACGACAGCAGAGTTTGAAAAGTCCTTGTTTGTGCGGGTGAGGAGATGTAGTTTGTCCATTTGTTAGGGAGAGAGCGGAGATTTGCTAGATGAATGCTCGGCAGCGTTGTTCGAAAGCCCCGCCGACGGAGTTTGACCAGCGCGCCTGCTCGTCTCCCTCGCCTGCATCTCATAGCGCGTTTAAACAACACAGCCGCGCCTCTGACTAAAATGTCAAACAAAACGTCAGAATATTCAAAATCCGGGAAAAGATTGACTGGTGTATGCTGTCAAATGTTCAGCAGTTCGTATCTGGTAAATCTCTTCCTGTCTTTTCTATCTATCTATCTATCTGTCTGTCTATCTATCTTTCTGTCTGTCTTTTCTCTCTATCTATCTCTCTGTCTGTCATCTATCTATCTGTCACTTCCTGTCTGTCTGTCTGTCTGTCTGTCTATCTATCTGTCTGTCTATCTATCTATCTATCTATTCCTGTCTTTTCTATCTGTCACTTCCTGTCTGTCTGTCTGTCTGTCTGTCTGTCTGTCTGTCTGTCTGTCTATCTATCTATCTGTATGTCTGTCTTTTCTATCTATCTGTCTGTCTATTTATCTATCTATCTATCTGTTTGTCTGTCTGTCTGTCTGTTTGCACTGAAAAACATTGGAAAATATGTAGAGACTCCAAGTATAGCATAGAAAACCTCGGTACAGACTATTTCCCCCCAAACATAACTAAGTAAACAAAGTTGAATATAAAAGTTCTTCTCATGAATATCTCCTTTACTTACTCCTATTTACCTCAAATGAAACTCTGAATATCTTTAAAATGATTTGATGTCACTAGTCTAGCAAAGCAAATCCAGTGATTACTTCATCCTCAAAGCCACTTGTTGCATAAACCTGGAATCTTGTGACGGTTTCCAGGCAGACTAATAAACATTTCTTTGTGCTTTTACTCACAAAAGGTCCATCAAACTAGCCAGTCAGATTGCAATTTTGTGTGCAATATGCATCAGACAGTTAGTGCATGGGCTGTAGAAACTAGAAAGTGACAAACATTAATCAGAATTGATCCGAAGCACACCCTCAGAGTGAACAAAACTTTTTACTCTATTGTACATGACCATGTCTGTATTGATGTCAGACAGATGTCTGTCTGTCTTTTCTATCTATCTAAGAATTGAATTGTCTCAAGAATTGTGATTTGTAACAGAATCTATTTTTTTATGTAACAAAATATGTAATTTTATTTACAAAAGTCTTAAAAAGAAAACATCCTTCACATTTTCATTGTCATATGTAATTTTAATCAAAATCACTTAAAAACAACAACAACAACAACAACAACCTTCAAGTCTATAAATGGCTTGTTTCCATCTTCCCTGACTTGACCCAGATAGCATTCCCGAGCTGTGGAGGAGAAATATGATTCCACTGACACAATCAGAATCTAATGGCCCTTGCCATCACATGCTCCCTTGCACCCTCTCCAAATTTTTTTATGGCTCAAAACCGAGCTAGGACACTGAGCTACAGTCAAGGTCAGGACAGGGCCTCATTGCTGAACCCAGAGCTTTTTTATAGTTTTGTATGTGATGTCAGTGTTAGAAACTGTGAAATGATTACTGGTCCAGGATCACTGCATAAGGCCATTTTCAAGGGTAAAACAGATGTGTATTTAAATAGTGTGACCATGCGTCCTCTTTTTTCTGGACATGTCCTCTTTTGTGGACCAGAAAAAAGTGTTCAGCCAGTTTTTCGAAATTGGCTAAAAATGTCTGGGATTTGGCTTTGACTGATGTGCTCTCGACAGTTTGGACTAGTGTACATTCTGTGTATACATTTTGCGCATCAATTTGCACGTTTAAGTGTCCTTGTGTGATTATTCTGGCTCAGAACGGCAGAGCGTGCACTCTTTCAAATAACTTTTTTACACTACCTGTGTCCGAAACCGCTTACTGTCACAGTATGTACTGTATTTGATTAAGGACGCACTTATTCTTTAGGTATGAATGTGAGTAGTATGAATAGATATTGGGCACACTTCACCCGGGAAAAGTGTCCAGTCTATCTGCCCTTCAAAATCTCACCGGAAATAGTAGGACATCCAGGTATGTTTTTGGCATACTATATAGTTGGGAAGAATGGATGTTCGGATGCAGCAACACTCTCTCTTGCTCGCCCACCCACTCTCTGCGCACATGCTTTATGTGTGTGGCAAGAGAAATTTGTACATTCCCCAACTATGAGAAATATTAAATAAGACACCTTTTTCAACAGATTCATGCTTACTACACACTGTCATTTTTAAATGCAAGTTAAGCTCAATCGACAGAATTTGTGGCATAATATTGATTACCCTCATTTTCTTTAAAAAAAGCAAATATCTGTGTTACAGTGAGGACCTCACAAAGGAAGTCAATGGGGGACAATCTGTGAATGTTAAAATACTCTGTTTCAAAAGTATAGACAAGACATAAAGGATATGTGTGTAAACATGATTTTAGTGTGATAAAATCACTTACTATCCTTTTCTGTGTAAAGTTAGAGCCAATTTTACAACTTCATTCCATGATGATGTAATGTTAGCAAACCCTAAAATGACTGTAAAAATACAATAAACAAGAGGGTCAGGCCATGTGATGGAAGAAACAAGCCAGAAGATCTGATAAGCGTGAAATGTAGTAGTACAAATACAGTAGGAATTTTTTTCTTTTTTTATTGCATCTAATCTGTTTTTAGTTTATATCGTAGTATTTTATTTTATGGCCATTATTAAATGTATTAATGTTAATATTCATTAAATGTATTAAATAATGACACAGCAGTCCCCACAAGCAATTGCACAGAAAAACATTGGAAAATATACAAGTACTGCATAGAAAACCTCGGTACAGACTATTTTCCCCCAAACATAACTAAGTAAAAAAAAGTTCTGCTCATGAATATCTGTTTACATGCTCCTATTTACCTCAAATAAAACTCTGAATATCTTTAAAATGATTTGATGTCACTAACCTAGCAAATCCAGTGATTACTTCATCCTCAAAACCACTTGTTTCATCAACCTGGAATCTTGTGATGGTTTCCAGGCAGACTAATAAAGATTTCTTTGTGCTGTTACTCACGAAAGGTCCATCAAACTAGCCAGTCAGATTGCAATTTTGTGCGCAATATGCATCAGACAGTTAGTGCATGGACTGTAGAAACTAGAAAGGGACAAACATTAATCAGAATTGATCCGAAGCACACACTCAAGGTGAACAAAACTTTTTACACTATTGTACATGACCATGTCTTTATTGATGCATTAAATGTAATTATTTATTTAAAAGGCACTTATAAAAGGAAAAAGTTTAATAAACACCACTGGACACACATAAAATATTCAGAATGGTTGGACCAAAAGCAGCCAGTAATTCATAGATGGCTAGGGGATGTGATCTTATTAGATGCTAGCGGTAAAAATAGCACTGTGTTTAGTGTGAGCTCAGATAAACTCATGATACACTCATCTAATCTCAGAGAGGACTACAGGAGTGCAAGATCTGAAATATCAACGGAAGAGTGAGAGTCAACAGTCAAGCAGTCTAAATTGGCATTTGCAGCAGATTTGGGGGAATTTGACCTGTTTTTTAACAGAAGATATAGTTTTTTTATTTTTTGTTTTTGAAGGAAGTGCTTTGAAGAATTGCTCTTCTTTAAAAGCTAAAGGAACAAAGAGTATTTATGGCAGTAGCTCAACCATGTCTTCGGAGAGAGTGGAGAACTTCATGGAGAACAGTGAGAGAGAATGAAGCAAAAACAAAAAGAGAAAACACAAGTGGTGAACAAGGATGGATGGAAATGAGTGAAGAAGAGGAGGTACAGGAGAACCTGGTGGGAGATGACAACAGGGCAGATAAAGAGGGTCCAAAGGAGCTGCAAGAAAGTATACAAGAAAGTGAGAAGGCTGATGATGAAGAAGAAGAATGTGGTGACAGTTTTCATGTTACATCTACAAACAGTGGCAGCTTAGTTCCCATGTGTACTAGTAATGATAAATCCATTGATGAAGATAGCTCCAGTAAATATGACAACAACAATGTAGATGGCGAAGAATATAGTGATAGTTGTCCTATATCTGCAAATAGTGACAATTTAGTTGCTGTGCTTACAAATAATGATAAAAGTAGTGACGAAGATGATGATAAATATGACGACAGCAGTGATAATGATAATAAAAATACTACTAATGTCCCTATTAAATCTGCAAACACTGACAGTTTAGTTGTTGTGCGTACAAATAATGATAAACACAGTGATGAAGAGGAAGCCAAAAAACATAACAACAAAGATGATGATGATGATGATTTAGATGAAGAACATAGTGATAGTTGTCCTGTTAAATCTTCCAACAGTGATGGTTTAGTTGCTGTGTGTGTCAATAATTATAAAGAAAGTGATGAAGATGATGATGATGATGAATGTAGGGGTAGTTTACCTGTTATGTCTGTGAGTAGTGACAGTTTAGTTGCTATGTTTACAAATAATGATAAAGCCAGTGATGAAGAGGAAGCCGAAAAACATGACAACAACAAAGATGATGATGATTTAGATGAAGAACATCCTGTTAAATCTGCCAACAGTGATGGTTTAGTTGCTGTGTGTGTCAATAATTATAAAGCAAGTGATGAAGATGATGCAAATAGATATGACAGCAGCAACGATGATGAAGAACAAAGCAATCATTTTCCTGTTACGTCTGCAAACAGTGACCATTTAGTTGCTGTATTAACAAATAATAATACAGCAGGTGATGAAGGTGATGATGATAACAACGATGATGACATTTGCGGTTCTGAAGTTGATCCTGAGAATGACTTCAACAGTTTAACACTAGAAGAGCAACAGATGACTGACTGCAGCTATGAGCAGGGGTTGATAAATCAAAAGTTAGAGGAGGGCAGTGATGAAGAGGAGGAAGATGATGATGAAGATGAATGTGGTGAAAATTGCAGTTACTTTGAAGATTCTGTTGATGAAGAGTGTGACATGCGGCCCAAGAAGATATACTCTGATCAAGCCTACCCAAGTTTGGTCTTTCAGGCTCTCAAGGAGATGATGCTCTGCTCTGTCCTCACTGACCTTACCCTGAGCACAGAGGATGGGGATACATTCCAGGGTCATTCTATTGTCCTGGCCGCAGTCAGTTCTCTCATTGAGCAGAGGCTCAGGAAGAAGTCCAGAGAAGACAGTGTAATCTATGTTTGTATGGGTCCTGAGGTGCATGGTGTGGGGCTGGCTGCAGTGGTGGAGTTTGCCTATACTGGGGCCATCACCACAATGAATGAGTACAACATGGCACAGATTCAGACTGCAGCTGTCAGCCTGGGAGCTCCAAGAATTCTGGAACTCTGCAAAGAGGAGGAACAGAGAGAAAAACAAAAAGCAGGAATAATAAAAGAGGACAAAGAAAGGGTTTCTGCTGATGAGCAGATGAATGTGACACTGCAGTATTTAAGACAACTGTGGGCAGAGCAAGTGGGATGTGATATAGAGCTAGAAGCAGAAGGAAGAGTTTTTCATGGTAAGGTAACATCAAACAAAGGCTTGAGTTTCCTATACCCAGACATGATGTTGCATTCATACAGATAGAGATGTAACATTCTTTGGATAAAAGACAAAATTACATACAGTATTAATTTGTTGTCCTCTACATTTGTGAAATTGCTCATAATCTTATGTTTTTGTCATTATCTAAGCTCATAGGGTGCTCTTGGTGGCTTGCTGTGACTACTTTAGAGGCATGTTTTCCAGCGGTATGAGGGAGAGCCAGCAAGAATCAGTGTCTCTGCTGTTAGTTAGGGCAGCTGAGTTTGAGGCCCTTCTCCACTGCGCCTACAGTGGGGTTCTTGCACTTGGATGGAGCTGCATTTTTGAACTCACCTGCACATCTCTCCAATTACAGTTTCAGTTTGCCCTATCGCTCTGCCTTATTTTTCTGCAGAAGGAAATGGATGCTTACAGCTGCCTAGATGTAGCATCTTTTGCAGAGGCCTATGGGATGACCAACTTACTTGCACTTGCTGAAGATTTTGTCTCAAGGCATTTTCAAGAAGTGTCACTTACTCCAAAGTTCCAAGATCTTCCTAAAGAGAAATTAAAGAAGTACCTGCAAAGTGATTCCCTCTGCGTTCCCTCAGAGTTACCTGTGTTCAAAGCAGTTATGTCTTGGATTGAAGCCTTTCCCAGACAGCGTGTGAAACTTGCCAAGGAGCTGATGGAAACAATACAGTTTCCCCTCATGACTTTTAAGGAATTCAAAGAAGTCAAGTCCATAACATCTTGGCCAAAAACTTGTTCCAAAAACCTATATGAGTCTCTCCTAGAGCAGTTCTGCTCCAATTCCTCAGATGTCCAACATAACTTCAGGGCCTACCTGCCAAAAGACACTTTAGTACTTGTTGGGGGTGAGAGAATCACTGCAAATTTTGAAAAACATAAACCCTGCACAGAAATGTGGTTTAGCAATTCTTTTCAGAACCATGTTGGGCTAGTGAAGAAAGTAGAGTGGAGAATGTTGGGAAATTTGCCTGAGAATCCAAGATTCAGTCACGGAGTAGGGGTAATGAAGGGGAAGATGTACGTAGTTGGTGGACGGCATTACTATGGCAAAGCTGATACCATGAAATGTGCCTACAGGTAAAATATAACATAAGTTTTCTCTCTTGGCTTTCTGGTTTCCACATATTATAACCTCCTGTTCCATTTTTGATAGGTATGATCCTATCCAGAACTCTTGGCAAAGATTGGCTGATATGCATGAGAGAAGAGGAAGTGTGACTCTGGTTGTCCTGAATGAAAAAATATATGCCATTGGTGGAGAGAGAGACTCAGAGGTCAGTATGGAGACTGTCGAGGTCTACTGTCCCAACACAAATTCTTGGAGGTAAGTATAGCGCAGTAAATAAATGAATGGAATCTTTGTTGTTATTGCTCATTTCTAGATTTAGCCTAGAAGGCATATTCCAACATCCTTTGTTGGTCCTTGAACAATACTCCTTTCAATCCTATCCTTAACCTACTTGTAAGATTGTTCAAGTCCTTAACCCCAGTCCTATAAATCATATAATATCCCTAATACCGGATTGGTTGATATTGTACAAGGACCAACACATCTGTAAATCCAAAAACATGGGGTAGTTGGCAAAAAAACATTGACCTTTAAGTCAGAAAAAAAAAATACAAAAATCATATAACACACAGCAAATGTAATGTCAAAGTGCTATGCAAGTCAAATTGTCTCAAAATACCTTGCTTGTGGAAAAGCATTTTCAAGACTGCTCAAGGATTAGTGGTAAACATGGTCCACCATTTAAAGCCTTTCTTTGCAATTTTCCCCTTCTCCAGGTTTGTCTGCCCATTAGACCAACCTCTGTGTTTTCACGCAGCTAGTGTATGGAAGGGAGCAATCTTCATATCTGGAGGCTTGAACAGCCAGTGCCAATGCCTGTTGTCCATGATTCTTTACCACCCAGAGAAAGGATCCACCTACCTGGCTGAGATGAACCATAACAGAGCCCAGCACTGCATGGAGACCCTGGGAGACCATCTGTATGTGGCTGGAGGGGTCTCATGTGGTGCCGGTGGCCACTGGATAGATCAATTAGCCTGTGAGGTGTATGACCCTATGGCTAACTCCTGGAGTGCTATTATGTCATTACCAATGCCTCATGTAGGGTCAGCATCAGTGGTCTTAGAAGGGAAGGTCTATGTAATCGGAGGGTACTGCCAAGAGTACTACAGAGATACCAAATCAGTTCATCGATACGATCCTGCAACAGAACGCTGGGAGAACATGGGTGTGACACCAGGCCCAAACATATACATAGCTGCATGTGTGCTGCATGTACCTTCTCACCTTAGACAGTAAGGGCTGCCTGCCAAGAGATGCAATGTAAAGATCATGTATAAAAGGGTGTTTACTAGAACATTTGGTAATACAGTATTTGTATTACATGCATGGACTTCTCATTTGTTTGTGACTCAAAGAAAAAAAAATTACAATTATGTCACATTTATGCTCACTGAGCACTTTATTAAGAACCCCTGTACACCTACGTATTCATGCAATTATCTAATCAGCCAATCATGTGGCAGCAGTGCAATGCATAAAATTATGCAGATACGGGTCAGGAGCTTCAGTTAATGTTCACATCAACCATCAGAATGGGGAAAAAATATGATCTCAGTGATTTCGACCGTTGCATGATTGTTGGTGCCAAACGGGCTGGTTTGAATATTTCTGTAACTGCTGATCTCCTGGGATTTTCACACACAACAGTCTCTAGAGTTTACTCAGAATGGTGGCAAAAAACAAAACAAACAAACAAAACAAAAAAAAAAACATCCAGTGAGCGGCAGTTATGCAGATGGAAACACCTTGTTGATGAGAGAGGTCAATGGAGAATGGACAGACTGGTTCAAGCTGACAGAAAGGCTCCGGTAACTCAGATAACCACTCTGTATAATTGTAGTGAGAAGAATAGCAACTCAGAAATGGGCTACAACAGCAGAAGACCATGTCAGGCACTTTATTAGGACCATAGTGTTCCTAATAAAGTTCTCAGTGAGTGTATGTTACACTTTACACATGCAATGATACTTTCCTGGAAATGTTTAATTGGCATCATAAATTACATCTCTCCTACAATATTGTATTAGTCACTAGTTTTGCTAGATTGACAAACATTTTTGCTGCCTTTTGTCTGATTTTCTTTTTACATTCGTTTTGTAGATTGCTCTTCAAATTATTTAAATATATTAGAAAGTAGTTTCTTTTCACTTTGTGTGCATTTGCCTTTTTAAGACCCATTCATGTACTTATTAGTGCACAGCATTATTTATTATGTGGTGGGGTGACCAAGAGACAGACACAGTGGGTGTGGCATAAAGCCTCGGAGAGGCGTTTGTTGGAAGAAATAATAAAATGAAAATGTCCAAAAGGGAAATAAAAGTGTCCATGTGGAATAGTGTTCAAAATAAAAGGGGATCGGGCATCCTCGTGGTGATAGGGGGCATTGTGTAGGAAGGGGAGTGTCCAAGGGAATGGTCCATAATGTGGCCAAGGTCCAGTGGCCGCGATGCTCTCTGCTCAGTGGTCCGTGGCGCAAGGGGCGGTGGCTTCTTAGCGGTGTGTGAGGGGAAGGACGCCCTGGCATTAATGCCAACTGGCAGGGAAACATGCTCCAATCCCCCGACATTGCATCTAATTCGCGCCGGGGGTCCTGGGGTGCGGGTCCGGTGCATCTAAATCGGCCGGTACCCTCATCACTCTACTCCTGGACATGCAAGGATGCCAGCATGTGCACACAAGTAGATAGAAGCCGACTCCCAGAGGAGAGGCGCGCTCTGCATTTTTATAGCAGGGTTGATGAGGCTCCACTCACATCAGGTGTGCCACATCATCCGCTGCCCAAAAGAGACTAATAAATTTGCACCTCTCCTCATCTTCAGCCCACTCCCGCTGTGAGCCTGGCCGAAGAAAAGCATTTTGATGGACAAACCCAGAAACCCAGTATCCGGGCAGTTTGAATCTACTCAAAAGTGCACTGAGTGTAACAGAATCAGAGGCCCGTTTATGTTCATCTGCTTTAAATTTGCCTTAAATCAGATCATTCTGTTGATGTTAGAGGACAGCCAGCAGGTACATTATGGCTGGCAAATCTAACAGAACGTTTGCAGGGTAGGCAGCTAACACTGACATTGACGTGTACTGAAAACAATCATAAACCATACAGTACATATGTGCTTTACCATGCCCCAAAGAGACAGCTCTCAAGCACTGTGAGTGGCATTGAGCAGATATTTTCTGAGCCAATGGACATGTATGGTTACATACTTAAGTTAAAAGTGGTGTGGGTTCCTTAGACAAAGGTCTGGAGGGTTGTGGCAGGCCACTAAGATCAGCTGAGGTGTGTTTTGAGGAGTATGTGGTCTCCAGGAAAGAGCAATCTCATTTGCTTCCTTTATTGGCCTTTTTGCAAAGGTTTTATATCAAGTTTAGTTGTTCTACTGAGAGTTTACTCATTTTGAGACTGGCCTCAAACATGAACTATTGTGACATTTTTTTTTTAATTTGTGGAAAAAAACACTCTCTTGCTCTATAATTTTTTTGAGAGCAAACACAAATTGAGAATCAATTAAAGGAAATTTGTCATAATAATGACAACGTCAGTCCACAAGCGCTCATGATATGCACCGTACGAACCATGAGGAAAAATGAGCAATGTCAGAAAAGCATTTATGCAGCTTATAATAAGAATAAACACATAATAAAAACAAACAAAGGGTGGCCCCGATAAATAACTTGCTGTTTACACTGCAGAGACAAAACACTTTTACAAACTTCATGTTTGCAAGCGTTCAGCAGCAGATTCCTTATGTCTGGGAGTTAAAGTGTTTGATGACAGACTTTGACATTTCAGATGCTATGTGATGTTAATAATAATATTCTCTGAGCATATTCACATGCACACCTATATTGCTACATAAATCCTATATGAATATATTAGTTGAATGTGTTTTCATCGTAGCTCATGTGCATGCCTAATTATTGAATAAAAAAAATCCATCTCAAACTAGCGTAAAAGTTTTATTAGCATAAACATGCTTACATAATGCATACAAAAACATGTTCTACGTAGTAATTTATCTTTTAGAATGTGTGTACAAGTGTATAAACACACACATGTCCTAAGTCACGGACACACACCTGGACGTTATGGTCCAGTGCCAACCAAATGTGAACCCAGGTCAAAACACACCACAGGTGTCTGAGGGTGACACATTAACAGGACAATTCTTCATTTATACAAAACAGACTTTCACTGTTCACAAAGCTTTAGACAGCAATGCACTTTGAGCTTTGAATTGTTGAAGTTTGAGCAATGAATTGTTGTGCATTGTAGTTAAACCTTTGCAGACACAATGGAGAAATTAAGAGCATGTGTAATATTCTCAGGTATGGCACAATGAACATTGTTTTGATCTCTTATTGATCAAGTGAACACTGAAAGGAAAGTGTATATGGAACTCAAAGTGGCAGTGACTTGAGAGAGTAAAATATCTTGTTGAACTCTGAAGAGTAACATTTTAAATTGTTTTACTTTCTTTTTGCTTTCTTTCAATCAGTTCTTTCCATCATATCAGGTAAGCAGTTTGCTTTATAAGTTCTTTGAATTTAAATTAATCTCCAATTACACTCAAGGTGCATTCAAGGTATACATTTTATCAGTTTGTGTGTTCCCTGGAAATCGAACCCACTATCTTGGTATTGCTAGTACCATGCTCTACCAGTTGAACTACAGAAACCACCAACTTTACAGATCCTTATTGTAAAGGGTTTAAACAATGTTTTCCATGCTTGTTCAATGAACCATAAATGTTTAATGAACATGCACCTGTGGAATGGTCGTTAAGACACTAACAGGTAGGCAATTAAGGTCACAGTTATAAAAACTTAGGACACTAAAGAGACCTTTCTACTGACTCTGAAAAACACCAAAAGAAAGATGCCCAGAGTCCCTGCTCATCTACGTGAACATGCCTTAGGCATGCTGCATGGTGGCACGAGGACTGCAGATGTGGCCAGGGCAATAAATTGCAATGTCTGTACTGTAAGACATGTAGGACAGTGCTACAGGGAGACAGGAAGGACAGCTGATCGTCCTCGCAATGGCAGACCACGTGTAACAACACCTGCACAGGATCGGTACATCCAAATATCACACCTGCAGGACAGGTAAATGATGGCAACAACAACTGCCCAAGTTACACCAGGAAAGCACAATCCCTCCATCAGTGCTCAGACTGTCCACAATAGGCTGAGAGAGGCTGGACTGAGGGCTTGTAGGCCTGTTGTAAGGCAGGTCCTTACCAGACATTACCGGCAACAACATCACCTATGGGCACAAACCCACCTTCGCTGGACCAGACAGGACTGGCAAAAAGTGCTCTTCACTGACGAGTCACAGTTTTGTCTCACCAGGGGTGATGGTCGGACTCGTGTTTATCGTTGAAGGAATGAGCGTTACACAAGGCCTGTAGTCTGGAGCGGGATCGATTTGGAGGTGGAGGATCCGTCATGGTCTGGGGCGGTGTGTCACAGCATCATCGGACTTAGCTTGTTGTCACTGCAGGCAATCTCAATACTGTGCTTTACAGGGAAGACATCCTCCTCCCTCATGTGGTACCCTTCCTGCAGGATCATCCTGACATGACGCTCCAGCATGACAATGTCACCAGCCATACTGCTTGTTCTGTGCGTGATTTCCTGCAAGACAGGAATGTCAGTGTTCTGCCATGCCAGCGAAGAGCCCGCATCTCAATCCCATTGAGCACATCTGGGACCTGTTGGATCGGAGGGTGAGGGCTAGGGCCATTCCCCCCAGAAATGTCCGGGAACTTGCAAGTGCCTTGGTGGAAGAGTGGGGTAACATCTCACAGCAAGAACTGGCAAATCTGGTGCAGTCCATGAGGAGATGCACTGCAGTATTAATGCTGCTGGTGGCCACACCAGATACAGACTGTTACTTTTTATTTTGAGCCCCCCCCTTTGTTCAGGGACACATTATTCAATTTCTGTTAGTCACATGTCTGTGAAACTTGTTCAGTTTATGCCTTAGTTGTTAAATCTTTTTATGCTCATACAAATATTTACACATGTTAAGTTTGCTGAAAATAAAAGCAGTTGAAAGTGAGAGGACATTTCTTTTTTTGCTGAGTTTATATATATGTACACACTGATGAGCCAAGACATTATGACCACTCACAGGTGAAGCGAATAACACTGATCATCTAACAAGGCCACATGTTGAGGTCTGGGTAAATTAGATGGTAACCGAAAAATCAGTTCTCCAAGTCAACGTGTTGAATGCAAGAGAAATGGGCATGAGTAAAGACCTGAACGACTTTGACAAGGGCAAAATTGTTATGGCCAGACGACTGGGTCAGAGCATCTCTGAAACTGCAAGGCTTGTGGGGTGCTCCTGGTCAGCAGTGGTGAGAACCTACCGACAGTGGTCCGAGGAGGAACGAATGACAAACCGGTGACAGGGTGTTGGGCGCCCAAGGCTCATCAATGCACAAGGGCAACAAAGGCTATTCAGTCTGGTCCGAACCAAAACAAGGTATACTGTGGCACAAATTTGAATGATGGTTACGGGAGGAATGTGTCACAACACACAGTGCATCGCACCCTGATGCGTATGGAGCTGTGTAGCTGCAGACCAGTCAGAGTGCCCATGATGACCCCTGTCCACTGTCGAAAGCACCTGCCATGGGCAAGCAAGCATCAGAACTGGACCTTGGAGCAGTGGAAGAAGGTTGCCTGGTCTGATGAGTCCCATTTTCTTTTAAATCACGTGGACGGCCATGTAGGTGTGTGCCGTTTACCTGGGGAAGTGATGGCACCAGGATGCACTGTGGAAAGATGACAAGCCAGTGAAGGGAGTGTGATGCTCTGTGCAATGTTTTGCTGGGAAACCCTGGGTCCGGTCATTCATGTGGACATCAATTTGACATGTGCCACCTACCTAAACATCGTTGCAGGCCAGGTACACCCCTTCATGGCAATGGTATTCCCTGATGGCTGTGGCCTCTTTCAGCAGGATAATGCACACTGCCACACAGCACACATTGTTCAGGAATGGTTTGTGGAACATGAACAAGAGTTTTGTGTTTCAGCTGCTGCTGATGTTTCTCAGTTTCACTTTGTAAATGAATATAGAAGCTGGCACGATGCACAGGGATACTTTCGGGGGAGAAACGCCGACCTGGCCACCACTCATAACCAGGAGGAGATGGTCTCAGCCATGGCCACTATTGACACTAATGTTACACAAGTCTGGATTGGAATAACAGTGAGAGATGGATAATGGTCTTATGAGGAAGACAACTTTTATACCCTAGCACAATGTGAGTTTAGAAATTGGGGCAATGGGGAGCGGAATGATTATAAATCAAAAGAATTCTGTACCATTATGACACAGCAGACTGGAGTTTGGAACGATGTAGACTGTTCACTTCTGAAACCATTCATCTGCTACTGGGGTGAGTCAAAACTCCTAAAAGACCTACATTAGTTTGATTTGTGAGAAATTAAAAGTAACAAGCTTTTATGTAAAAGGTTGTGCCACATTGCCTGTCTGCTTTGTAACTAAATCATTCCATATGTGGCCGTTGACTTTATTTAGAGTGATTCTTAATGGCTATGATTTGAAGAGCATACTAACATTCTCTTTATGCAATATAGCATGAATACTGTGTACAGTGTGCAAATTTGCTCTATGCATACCCCATAAAATGACCAGATGACCTTTTACATGTAGTGCAATGTGCAATATACAACCAGAGTACACTGCACGGGATACTGTAGCCCTCAATGTAGTGCACATGACTTGATCTTCCATTTCCAGTCTAGTGAATGAAGTAATATTAGATGTGATTTTTAGCATTTCTTCCCCGACTCATTCAAATGAACTGCCAAAAGTGAAGACTTGTTTGTTTTTTGTTTTTTTACACACAATTGAATCACCAACAATCTTTATTTACAAGAGGATTACTGGACACTACTCACAATGCAGCATGATGAGGTCATGTGACAAGAAATACTAATTGTGGAATGATAGCAACAGAGTCACTTAAAATAAATATAAAAGTGGGTAGTATGCAGTGTTTACTGCACAGTATTCAGTAAGTAGTCTGGTAAGTTGTCCATTCGAAATATAGCCAATTTGTCTTACGCATTTAAGGTCTGAACTCCAGCGTAATGACATTTGTATTTATTTATTAATTTATTTACTAGATTATTTTATGCTCTGACAGAATCTGGAGATCAAAAGTATGTCAAGCCTCCGATCAAGAGCACCTGGAATCAGGCTCGGGCCCACTGCAGAAGCTTCTACACAGATCTGGTGAGTGTGAGCAATCTCCAGGAAAACAGTCAGATCCAGAGCATGATCATGGAAAACTCCTGGATCGGCCTTGTCAGAGATTCCTGGGGCTGGTCAGACCAAGACAACTCTACCATCAGATGCGCCGTGCTGTCTGTCCGGACCAACGTGTGCTTGCCCTGGATCAACGGCCTAAGCCTCCGCAGGGTGAGCAACACTGCCAGCAACTCGAGGCATTTGATGTGCCAACGCAGTTGTGGCGCCGTCCAGGAGCCGGCGGCTGCATGCCCATTGCACATGGCACCCCAGCCTGACTTTGAGGCATCTGTCATGACGACGAATCGCCTGGAGACCTGCTCTAGGGGAACCCCTGCCCGTAGAAATGCCAGATCCGTCGAAGGGCTGAACAAGCAGCGGCAGATCGGCATGATGACCACGCGATGTGCCCTGTGGTTCCATGCCCATCTCAGGACTAGAGTCTGAAGCCAGTGCTGAAGCGGTCTCATATGCATCAGCCCGAGTGGCGTGAATGCCGCCGAGGACGCCATATGCCCCAGGAGCCTCTGAAATTGCTTCAGTGGGACCACCGTTCTCCACCTGAATGACTTCAGGTAGTTCAGCACCGACTGCGCGCACTCGCTCGTCGAGACTGAGTCTAACTCCACCCCGAGAAAAGAGATGCTCTGAACCGGGGAGAGCTTGCTCCCAGTTGACCCGAAGCCCCAGTCGGCTGAGGTGCGTGAGCACCAGGTCCCTGTGCGCACACAACAAATCCCGAGAGTGAGCTAGGATTAGCCAGTCGTCGAGATAGTTGAGGATGCGGATGCCCATTTCCCTTAGCGGGGCAAGGGCTGCCTCTGTGTCTTTCGTGAAGACGTGAGGTGACAGGGACAGACCGAAGGGGAGGACCTTGTACTGGTACGCCCGGCCCTCGAAAGCAAACTGCAGGAAGGGCCTGTGTCGTGGTAAAACCAAGACGTGGAAGTACGCATCCTTCAGGTCTACTGCCGCAAACCAAATCTTGATGCCGAACGCTTGCTAAAATGTATTTCTGCATCAGCATCTTGAACAGGAGTCTGTGCAAGGCCCGGTTCAGTACTCGCAGGTCCAAGATTGGCTGCAACCCACCGCCTTTCTTCGGTACGATGAAGTAGGGGCTGTAGAACCCCTTCTTCATCTCAGCTGGAGGGACAGGCTCTATCACGTGCTTCCACAGAAGGGTCGCGATCTCCGCATGCAGGGCAGTGGCGTTCTCACCCTTCACTGAGGTGAAACGGACGTCGTTGAACCTGGGCGGACGCCTGGCAAACTGAATCGCATAGCTGAGTCGGACGGTCCTGGTCAGCCATCGTGACAGGTTGGAGAGCACATGCCATGCCTTCAAACTCCAGGCAAGAGGGACCAAGGGGACAGTCACATCGGACGTACTGGCGGGTGGGTCCTCGTGGCAGGGCGAAGCCTGAGGTGCCATGTTGAGGGGGCTCGAGCCCTGAATTCGTGGCCATGCTGAGCCTGGGGACATCGAAGCATTTACCTGGCTCCGGATACCCACCATAGGACCGGTCAGGAACGGGGGAGGAGGTAAATCATCCTCGTAGTCCATCACAACCACCCTGGCGTGGGTGTGTTTGTGCCACAGCTGGGCGCGCAGGGGTGGGGGGCCTGCCTCTGGGCTGCCATGCCTGCCATAAAGGTGCGGTGTCTGGCAGTCGTGATGCGTAATCAAAAGGAAAGGAAATAAAAAGATTCTCCTCCTGGCCCTCCACCGGAGAATGGAGTGGTCTGTTTACCACCTCCAACGCAGCAGGTCTCCCATCTCAGGGGTGCTTCGAAGCCTTCCTCGGGTTCTTGACGGCGGGCCGCGAGACGGGGGCGTCTGCTTCCTGTGGGTGGCTCCACGCCGGGGCCGGGCCGCCGGGGTGGGCTGCAGCGGAACCGGTGTTTTTGCCGCAGGGACACACCATTGGCGACGAGCAGACGGGGTGCGAGATCTTGATCAGGGCAGGATGTGCTGCATAGCCTCCATCTACTTCTTAACCGCTGAGAACTGCTGGGCAAAGTCCTCGACGGTGTCACCAAATAGGCCAACCTGGGTGATGGGGGCGTCAAGGAACCGTGCCTTGTCAGCCTCCCTCATCTCGACCAGGTTGAGCCAAAGGTGGTGTTCCTGGACCACGAGGGTGGACATCACCTGCCTGAGAGTCTGCGCCATGACCTTCGTTGCCCGGAGAGTGAGATCGGTCACTGAACACAGCTCCTGCATCAATCCTGGGTCAGAACTACTCTCGTGCAGTTCTTTTAGCGCCTTGGCTTGGTGCACTTGCAAGAGAGCCATGGCGCGCAGGGCGGATGCTGCCTGTCCAACAGCACCGTAGGCCTTAGCCGCCAGAGACGTTGTAAACATACAGGTCCTGGACAGGAGTCTCGGGCAGTTCCAGGTGGCGGCATTCTGCGGGCACAGGTGCACCGCAACCACCTTATCCACCTGGGTAATCACCAAGTACCCCCTGGCAGCCCCACCATCGAGGGTAGTGAGAGCAGAGGAGCCGAGAGACCGGGTCCGGGCAGTGAGAGGTGCCCGCCACGAACTCGTAAGCTCCTCATGCACCTCCAGGAAGAAAGAGACCGGGGTGGGGTGCAGGCGCGAGTAGCACTCTGAGCCCAGGAACCAATCATCAAGCCGTGAGGGTTCAGGGAGGAGTGGAGGGCTCCACTCAAGCCCGACGCTCGCAGCTGCCCAGGCAAGCATGGCCGCCAGCTCCACATCGGACTGCGACTGGGCGACCGCACCCAAAGTTGGGAGCCCAGTCGAGTCCTCAGCATCAGATTGTAGGAGACCGCTCTCTGATGCTGCAATTTACAGCTCATCCTCTTTGCGAGTCCAAATGAGACCTCGAACTCACCCTGAGACGAACCGGCGGTCTCATCCCAGAACTCGACCGGGATGAATGAGCGTGCTGGGTAATGGGAGGTCCGTGGGGGGTTACCTGGTGGAGCGGCTCCCATTGGGGTCCCCAAACCGCCCCCAGTGCTAACCAACGCGGCCACAAACCTATAGGTAGAAAGACCGCGGTGGGGAGCCGCTGGGGTGGCTTTCCCTCTGATGAAGGAAAGCCGTGACTGCAACTTGCCATGGTCATGTTCTCGTAGTGAGAATATGACCCATCCATGAATGACATCTTGGGCAGCACCCAAGCACGTCAGACAGCGATCGTGGCCATCGGAAGTTGAGAGATAACGACCGCAACCAGGAAATAAACACAAACGGAAATGCATCTTTAAAAAGACGCTCTCCGTAAGTGCCACTCTTTTAGTAGGAAAATATATTCTTTTAATGGAAGAATATATTCTTTTAGGCTGCTGAAGTGCCCAGGGGCGTTCTCTGCACTCCAACGGTGCACGAGGGGGAGAAATCACTGTAATGCGCCGTAAATCCAACAGCTTTTCGAGGTGAATGGATCGGCAGAGTAATTCAGCTCGCTGAACACGCTCGGCTCCGAAGAGAAAATTTGAATGAGTGGTTGCGAGCCAGCTCCTTTTATACCCGTATGTCCGTGGGAGTGGCATGCAAATTCCACTCGCCAATTCCCATTGGCCTTTTCTCAAAGATCAGAGGTGTTTGGGGCTCCCAAGGGCGACCCCTAGTGTCACTACATCGACAACGTCGAGTAAATATAACTGAAGTTATATTTAATCAAAATTTCACATCTGTGATACTCTGTTATGCACTACTTTATTTGACAGAAATAACTCTAATGATGTGTTTTGGATTGTGCTATGAGCTTCTGTATAAAAGCACTTAATTTGATAAAAGTGATACAATATTATGTTGAAAATTCATCGCTCTATTTTGATTTGATTAAAGTTTTAATTAATGAATTTAGACACCATTTTATGATAAAATTAAACAACTGGAATTCAGAAAAAGAAAAAACAGGTATTCTGTATCGGCAAATATCAAAAAGAAATTATCAGTACTCGTTCTCCAAAAAAATTTATCAGGACAACCCTACTTATGACATTATGATCTTGTATTACTTGGAAAATGTTAATGTAAATATTGACAACAACAACAACAAAAAAATAATAATTGCATGTTCTGTCTCAGTTGGAGTCTGCTCTGGCAAAGAGGGGCTTCATAGATATTAAACTACGCTGGACTCAATTCCCTAAAATAGAAATTACCCCCAAACAGAATATGTTGACAATGGTTGGACTGATTTTACTCTGATCTTAAACACACACACACATCTACTTTCAATATCAGATTTTATCCAAAGTGAATTACAGTTATAAGAAAAGGGAACAATGCATTATACACACTGATAGACAATGAAGCTGAATTGTAATGTCTGTGAAAGACAGGGTCATACCTAAGTTTCATCTTTGCCTGTCTGGGAGTTAAAGGAAATACCATGTTAAATGTATTTCACAAATCAAAATTACAATTAACTCAATACGTTATTTTAAGAATAATTCTTTGTATCAGGGAGAAAAATAATAATCATAACCTCTCCAGCCTGGTTCCTTCTTCCAGTACAGCAGTTCTTTCATTCATCTGCTTTTTTTTTTTATAATGGTTTATTAGTTTGGCTTAGAGTGGTTTAATTTGAATTAAAGATTGCACAGGATGGGAGAGCTTTAATATGATATTGAGTGAAAAAAAAAAAAAAACATCATTTTAGTAACCATGTTAAAATGCACTGTCATATATGATTATGTGTAACTGTTCCACAGCCAGAACAGAAACCATTGTCCTAACTTTCATTATAAGAGAAATGAAATTTAACCTCACTGTTTTACAGTTTTTCTCAATTGCTTAGACACTATTATCAGTTCCAAGAGCCAAATACCCTAAACCATAACATCATTTTCCAAAAGAAAGACTAATTTCTCAAAATTAACAACACTATTCCTGTTTCACAAAAGTTGCAAATCTGCTACATTTTTTTTGTTTTTGTTTTTTTCAAAACTCAACACTCAACACAAATTCAGCATTTTACACCATACTAATATGTAGCAAGTAGGGCTGTCAATCGGCTGCAATTTTTAATCAAATGAATTACATGGTCTGCCGATTAATTAACAGAATTAATTGCAATTAATCACATAAATAAATATTTGCTGAGAAAGCCCCTCATAACAATAATTCAATATATAATGATTATATTATAAATAAAATATATATATTTAAAAATAATACACACAATTTTAATGCATTACATTATTTTGGCACACAAGTAAAGCATTAAAAAAGACAATATAAAAAGTGGCTTTAGAATCCAATACATTGTTTATTTCCATATTACTGAACATAAGCCAATCATTGGCCTACAGTTCACAGCAATCCATTTTGCAATTGAGTTTGTCAGTCAGTCTGAGATTTATTATAAGGTCTTGTTTAAGGACGTGTCCATGTACACCTGCGTCAGACGGACACTTTTGGACCGTCTCGGATGCGACATGTCATAAATGTACAGTTTTAAGGTCACAGTGTCAAATTAAACAAAGTTTGAAACTCAGAAAAACACATCTTGAGATCCCTGCGTTCAGTTTGGCTCCATCAAGCTGTGTTTGTACGCAAGAACGTGTTCTCATCCTGTTGGTAAGTGTGGTTTGTTCTCTTCATAAGGTGCTAATTGCCTATACAGCGAGTTTCACTTACTGCCCCCTGGAGAAAACAGGTGGTACTTCAAGCTTGAATTGCTTTTATGGAAGGAATATTCCTTATTACGGACCAGGGACATGATTAATTGCATTAATTTTTTTATTTTTTTACACTTTATTTTTTATATAATTAAATCGCACTGAATATTAGAAATCAGAATTTTGTACCAGGATGTATAAAAAGGGCTACAGGTGAGTATACTAGCTTCTGAGAAGCCAGGCCTGTCTCAACAGACAAGCTACATAGTAATCTGGGACAATTTCAGCTTAGTTTTTTTGTGGTGCGTCAGTGGTTCACTGCCAATCCCACATTTTCACATCTTTTTCTTTCAGCAAATTCCCCATTCCTCAACCCCATAGAGTTGTTCTTCTCGACATGGTGGTGGTAAGTATATGATAGAAATCCTTACAAGAGAGAAAACTATTAACATTAACAAGCAATAGAGCAAGCTTGTGATGACATTGCTTTAGACTCTTTTCAGGGGTGAATTAGGCATACCGGGGCTAATATTGCATGTGATGTTGATGAGGTTCTTTGGCCTGACCCAACCTTTGTCCTAAAAGTTTAGGGTTTAATTTTTGTTGTTATAGTTTTGAAAAGTGCATTATAGGTTTAAAGAAATGTGTCTTAGCAATTGAGAAAAACCACAGTAACTTTAGGAATGTAACACCATCAGACTGTTGTTGCTATCAGATTCTTTAAGTGTTTGGTGGCATTTCTGCAGAGTTTTACATTGCAACAGAACCAACAACAATTTAAAGTCTCCTTTTACAGGAAAGGAGCAGAACTCCATCATAGGCGTGCGTGTGTGTTTTTAATAATGACTGCTTTAGTGGGACACAACCTGGTTCAATGTGTTAGCCATTCATCTAGATGAGCATTTAATACAAAACTACTCATAAATTCAGCATGTTTGATGAACCTTTGAATGTACCACTTATTGCAAGGCTACATGCCAAATAAATAAACAAATGGACATGAAATGTTCATTTTAGTTGCAATTATCATTAGCTTATGATGCATTGACATATTTCTTGCTAGATTAATAGTTATTCTTCCTTGCTAATGACCAGACATACTTTTTTTATTATTATTATTATTTGTATTGATTTATTTAGCATTTTCTCTTCCTGTAAGCTTAGGTTTAATTTACAATGCAATGATAACTCAACTTAACTATGCACTCAACTAACCAGTTTATGACACAAAAAGGGGCAGGGAATTTCTTTTTTATTTTATAGCTATAAATGATTCTCGCTTCCTGTGACTGCTATAATCTTTGATACTCAGAGAGGTAAGACTATTCATGCATTTATTTTCCTTATGAAAGCACATTTGTTATTTAACAGCAGATGTTTTAGTCAATTAATATACTAAAATAATGCATTGAATTTGAAATGTAGTACTCTCACACCATTTGATTTCATAGACTACTGCATGACTATAAAATAAGTATTATTGTTATTATTATTATTATTATTATTATTATAATATGGAAAGCGGGCACATTCAGTATTTCAGAAGAGAATTGCCAGAAACATGCATACCATAATATCCTGATTAATATGTACAAATAAATATTCCAGTATGAAACAAGGGGTTTCAAACTGGACAGTTGTTTTAATCAGCTATATATGGTAGGATATATCTATCTATCTATATAGTCATACGAGTCTAAAAATGATTAACTGTTTTTAAACATTATCTTTAAACTTTACATTCTTTATTATTTTTTTTTTTTTAAAGAAATATTTAGGAAAAGTCTTACATGGAATGGAATGTTACACAGTCCTAACAAAAGATGGTGTTCAGATTCCACTCAACACTCAAGTAAGAGATGCTCTTCCAAGTCTTGATGTTGTTTGGGGAAATATGTATGATGTAGGGCTTTACTGGTTGTTTAGATCAGTGTTACTATCAGAAATAATTAATAATTATTTCTGTAGTTATTAATCAATATTTAAATTAATTAATTGGATCTAACTCATTAAAACCTCATATGGGACTCCAGTAAATGTAGTGTGCTACGTTTAGGAGCAAGTTTGGTTATTAGCAAGATAATTATTAATTATTAAAATCAATAGAACATTGATGAGAATCAATGTTAGCTTTTTTTTTAATCCTTTAAAATCAACACATCAATTGTTAACATCGATGAAACATTAAAATTAACACTAGCTTATTGATCATTCTAATTCAATCAAAGATAATTATCAATTATCAAAAATCAATAGAATATTAATAAGGATTAACATTGACGGGGCACCACCCTGGAATCAGGGACTAATAACCAAATAGTAAAACAGTCTCAATATTAGATTGTTTTCTTAGGAAAATCGACATCTGAAGAATATCGATTTTCGGGGAAAAAAAACAATGAATGAAGGTTTGAATCCGAGCACTGACATCCCGTCAGCATGACACAGGCGTATGCAAAACAAACCAAAACACTTCTCTTTGTAATATAAACAAAGTTTATTTATGCAGTAATATCAATTAATAATTAATACAATGCAGTCAATAAACTTCCGACTTACAACTACAAACTAAACAGTGATATGATTAGATATGGAAATAAAAATAATCCTATAACACATAAGGTGTGTGTGTGTGTGTCAGTGTGGTTAGTGAGAGAGAGAGAGAGAGAGATGATTAAGTGACAGCCCGAAAGCTGATTTCGCGATAGCTGGAGATGAAGCAGCCGTGTTCATCACTCAGAGACGCGGTTTTACGAGCGGGGCTCGTAAAAGTCCCTTGTTATTTGACTCTTTAATGGATGAACTCAGTTGCTGTCTCACCCGCGATGGCGAAAATGCACAACAGTCCAATTTGGTTGGACTACAATACAGCAAAACAAATTCGTGATAATTAATACCCTGAGTATTAATAATGAGCGGATTTGGCGGTCCGTAAACTGTACAAGCAAAAAAACCTTGAAACACAAGAATAACACACTATAATATTCTATCTCTGCCCAGACGTAACCTCTTACTTGAATCGCATGAGGACACAGGTAGAATGTGTTTTCCTCCGTCCTTTAACTCTGACCCGGTTTCTTGAGGCTCGTGTGATGACGAGAGCCGTTTCCTCGCGCTGTCGGCGGCCGGTACGGCTGTTGATTTTCAGAGGGCGGTACGGCTGTTGATTCTCGGCGGGCTGGCGGAGAACTCAGAAATGTCGACTTGATTGAAGATGGAAGAGAAATCTTTAATCTCTTCACTTCTGTAGGCCAACGGATGAAGATGCGAATTGCTCGGCGGTCTCCTTCGGATCCGTTAGAGTGTTCAGTTGAACACAGAGTAATCTCAACTCGTCCAGCGAGATGGAGATTGTATGGCTACAGTTTCAAGTCGGACATTACTTCCTTATGCCACGAGGTTACACCGGAGAGCAGCAAAAAGCTACGTCCGTATTCGGTGAACGAAGTCGCCGGAAGCCCCTTTGGAAGCATTTCAGAATTATTTGAAGTCCTGATGATGTCATGTTTGAGGGACGTTCTGTTGTGTGCCTCATCCAATAGGAGTTGAGAGCTCGATCCTTTAGAGGGCAAGGCTTCATGGCTCTGTAGTCTGTTTTGGACTCCCTTTGTTTGATTTTGGCGCGATTTTTATCAGTAAGATTTATGACTTAGAAGGTGGGGGCTTAAGTTATGTTTTTACGACTGTGTTAGGCCTGCCTTTGTCCTCTATCTGAATACATGAGGCCCAACAATGAAAATGAGAAAACTGATATTCAGTTTGCCATGGAGAAGGAAGCAGAATTCTACAGAGGGGCTCCACCCCAATGGCTGAACTTCTACTCAAGAGAGAAACAATTCACACCTTTTGTTAAGAGGGACAAATTCACCGAGATGTCTAATGAAGAAAAATAGAAAGAAACATTGGAGAATTTCCACTATTGATCTGTTTCAAGAGCCAGGCAGTGGAGGAACTACACTGGCAATGCAGGTTTTGTGGGACTTGAGGAAAGAGCTCAGATGTGCACAAATGAACAATTCAACATCAGATCCAAAAGAAATTGCACAACAAATACTAAACCTTTTCAATGCAGGTGAGGCGCAAAACCACAATACAGTCCTACTACTTTTGGACAACATGAAGATGGACACACATGAGGACAAGCCATTTAAATCCACATTGGAAGCCAGTCTGATTTATGAGATGAAACAAAGCTGTATTAGCACTAGGGCTGAAACGATTAGACATTATCGACAACGTCGACAATAAACTGACGCCAAATATTTTTTTTGTCAAATAGTCATTTGATCTCATATGGTCTAATAATGTAAGGGCCTGCAATATCGCATTTTGACCACTGCAGCGCTGTTGCGCTAGACTGTATTGCAGCCCTCCCCTACGAAATCCAATAGCAGAAAACACAACACGGCGCGAGTTATGATGGAGTGCAAACGAAGTCGCACTAGTAGAGTTTGGGAAAGTTTTACAAAACTTCAAACAAAAAATGCAGTCGTGTGTAATACATGCAAGGCGCAACTTGCCTTTCATGGGAGCACAACGTGCATGTTGGAGCATTTGAAGAGGAAACATCCCGGCACGAGAAGGGATGGAAACGGTGAGAGGTGAGTGTGCTCCAGCTTGAGCTAACTAACTAGTGTTGAATCTTTTTATTATAGAATGCAAAAATAATTATAATAATAATAATAATTAAAAAATAATTGCAGTTAAAAGTGATAGTTTGGTTTGCATGGATTAAAGCTTGAACTAGCTCAGGAGTCAGGACTGTTTTGATTATCATAACACTATAAGGTATTATAGGAAAGTGATAAGAGTCTTATCACACCTTTATTTTGTTCCATATTCATATGACTTACAAAAGATGTGTTAAGCACAATGTTGCATCAGTTAGTCAGTTGTCATGATGAATGAGAATGTCTCTCTCCCTTTCATCTCATTTTGTGTGCCAAAAATATTTATTTGTAGTGTAAAAAATTATTTTATACTAGTAATAATTGTTTGCAGATTAATATGTTAGCATTCTGTGCCCTGAAGTAAATGCCCCTTTTTCTGTTTTCCGTTTCAGTTCAAAGAAAAGCAGTGGTCCTATTGATGACTTTCTTTTGAGGAGGAATTCTTGTACTCCTCAGCAAGCCGCTGCTCTTACAGATTCAGTTCTGAACATGATTGTTAAAGACATGAGACCTCTTTCCATAGCGGATACCTAGGGGAAGTAAGACACTGAACCGCTTAATAGCCTGTTTTTATTGGCCGGGCATTGGCGGTGATGTCCGCAGGTGGTGTGCGGCATGCCGTGAATGTCAACTAGTGAATCCATCGGCCACCACAAAAGTGCCGTTGCACCCCCTTCCCTTGATCGAGGTCTCCTTTGAGAGAATTGGCATGGACCTCATCGGGCCATTAGAGCAGACAGCATGCGGACATCGTTTTGTATTAGTCCTAGTGGATTATGCAATGTGATATCCAGAAGTAGTGCCTTTGCGCAACATCTCAGCACGCAGTGTTGCGGAGGCACTCTTCAAAATAATCTCCTAGTTGGGGATTCCGAAAGAAATCCTTACCGATCAGGGCACAACTTTTCTGTCACGAACACTATGCAAGCTGTACGACTTATTGGGCATTAGGTCAATCCGCACCAGCGTTTACTATCCACAAACAGATGGCCTGGTCGAGCGATTTAATAAAACCCTTAAGAAAATTGGGATAGTTGGCTCGACCCCGTTATTTGCAGTACGAGAGGTCCCGCAAGCCTCCACGGGATTTTCCCCATTCGAGCTGCTGTATGGGCGGCCCCAATGAAATCCAGTACGTTTTTGATCTTAGAGCAAAACTCCACACCTTGGGGCAACTAACACAGGAGAATTTGCTCCAAGCTCAAGAACGACAGAGCCGGCTGTATAACAGGGGAGCTTGGCTGCATGAATTTGCACCGGGAGATAAGGTACTCGTATTACTCCCCACATCAAAAAAGAAAGCGGTAAGGGCGTTTACAAAGCAGCCACACAACCAGCAGAGGAGAGAGAGCCTGGGTCCAGAAAGTTATTGTTGTGAAGCTGAAGAGATTATTGTGAAGCTAAGAATCTATTATTGTGAAGCTGAAGAGAATAGTGTGTGAAGCTGTGAGCGCTGAAGTGTGGTCATTAAAATCCTTACCTGTGAGTGGAGCAACCTGCCTCCCGTGTCCTCCTTATCGACCGCCTTCACAGGCGCGTTCGGCGCCAAACCCATTATCGCCATGAACGAGTGTACGATTCCCATAAAAGTGTGACATCTCCCGTGGAAAGCCAACGAGTCGCATTACCTGCTGCTGCCAAACGTGGCAAAAAAATAGGCTATTTATGCATCTGCGCAACAAGCACAGCATCTGAAACGGTGGGGAATGAAGTGACCCCCTCAAGAGATCACTGCTCAAGCTTTGAAAATCACTGCTCAAGTCTGAAATCAAGCTGCCTTGTATTATTGTGTAGGCTATTGAGCAACGAAAATTCCACCGCAGCACCACTGTGTGTCCAACCAACGGTATTACAGGTATAACCTGTGTTGAACGCGGATACGAATGAAAATTATGACATTGTGGCAAGTCTACGATATAGTAAAAGTTTTCTGGACAATCAATAAAAAAATAACCATATTGTAATGTCTATTTTTGGAAGTCCAGTCAGTGAATTAAATACTTTATAAATTAAAACTGCTTCCTCTTTATTTGGAACAAGACAAACAATGTCAAAGTAAATAAATTTACAAAAATCAACTTGTTTTAAAAAAGCAACCTTATCAAAATTCTAAATATAACAGTATGCCACATTTCAGTTTAAAATGTTGTTGACCAATATGGTGAGCGGTGTGGCATAGTGGGCTAAAGCACATAACTGGTTGCTGGTTCAATCCCCACAGCCATCACCATTGTGTCCTTGAGCAAGGCACTTAACTCAAGGTTGCTCCAGGGGGATTCTCCCTGTAATAAGTGCATTGTAAGTCGCTTTGGATAAAAGCATCTGCCAAATGCATAAATGTAAATATTATTATTATTATAAACTTTCCTCAAGAAACTTGAGACTCAAAGCAATGAGAAAATAAATAAAACAAGTTTTAAAAAAAATCCATATATTTCATAATATTCTTTTGTGTGCTTCATTTTGAGGTGGTGAAACAGATTGCTTGTATTACAAGTGATTATCGTTGTGCGAACCACAGATGTCGCACATGTTTTAATAACAAGCTCCTCTTCATTTTCTTGACCTGTTTGGGAGTCGTCCCATTCTGTGGAGATTTCTTTCTCCATTTGGGGTTTTCCTGGGTCAGAAATGATTGAGTAGCGTGAGCGATCTCACTCTGCACTCTCCTGTCTCTGGAGTGCAAATATCAGAAAGCCTGCTGGATTTGTGCGCACTTCGGAGCTCCAGAGACAGCGTGCGCCACAGTCACGTGAAACATTCACGTGTTAAATTAGTAGAATATTTCGCGATTTTGTAGCGCCAAAAGCACAATGAAGGTCATTAAATTTGCTTGGACGGCCGCAGAAAAGTTTTAAAAGCTGGAAAAACCCTGTCCATGTTTCAATTCTCTCGGCCCTGCACACGGATATTCACGCTGCGCACATGAATATTTACTTACCACAGTATAAATGATATAGCAAAATCTCTATCAGTTGACACTTTATATCGCCGCCACAATATATATCATCATCATATCAACCACAGGACCACAGAATTACGCCAAGAGAGCACGTCTCTGCACAAGGGTCTTCAACATCCACAATTCTGTAATTCCCACCAGAGAGCGTGGTCAGAGAGTGTGGTTAGTTTGACCCAGGAATGTGCCAATGATGTGGTAAGCTGCCCCTTTTAATAGTATGGTAAATTAAAATTATTCAATTACATAATTAAACAAAATGTGTCATGGTCATTAGTTCAATATTGTAAACACAATCTCTGGGTGTTTTACTTTGTAAAACCACAGTAGTGAAACAAACGCTATATGGTCTTGGTCATCCAGCTTCTCAGTGCAACTTTTAGTTTTGTTTCACCTAAATGTAAAGTTAGTACACACATTGATTACTAAATTAGTCCAAATTTAGTCTTCTGTTTGATTTATGTGTTTGCAAACATCTGATCCAAGACTTTTTAAACACCTTTTTTTCAATTTAGTTTAAATAAACAGGCAAAGCAAATGATGTAGAGCCTCTTAGCCAATGAAAATGCACTGACCAACTATCTGTAGTGATTTTTGACTATCGGCAAACCTCTAGATAGAGGGTACTGTCCCCCAGTGAGCGTTCAAAGGATGCCAGCGTGCGCTGAGAGCAAATTAGTAGAGAGGGGGGCATCGGGTTTCAAATAAATTTCCTGTTTTTATTAAAATGTTCATCTAGAGTCCATTATACGATACGATTGCCTTTTTCACGCATCGATAATCAGAAGATTTTCCTGATAATTATCGATATATATATATATATATATATATATATATATATATATATATATATCAGGATTTTTTCAGATATATATATATATATATGGCTGCTCGTTGCACAATAGTCTTTCGTCTCTTCAGACATATTTCTCAACACAACTTTAGGTAAATTGTGAGCAGCAGGGTTAATTAAAGGGGGTCACACACTGGACATATCTGACTGACAACATGGAGCTTTCTAAAATTAGAAACAATTATTTCTTTTCTACAAAAGGTATGAACACACCGCCAACACTCAGAAGTGCCACGGAGTGCAATTTGACCCAAATAATTATCAGAGGACAAAGATTATTTGCTCTAGCCATCACTGAATGATCTATTGTGAACGTGTATCTTTCATAGAGCCTGCACAATGTATTTTCAGTTATAAGTTTGTCTTTTTGTGGTATAACAACTTGAATGAAAGACCAGTTAAAGGCTACTGTACATACAGAGAAACTGCATAATAAACGTCGCCATTTCTAATCGTTCAGTTTACGCAGTTACAACTAACTACAACTAACCTGCAGCAAACTCATCTACGTCACTTTGGACTACAATCTCCTGCGCCGCTTCAGCTTGTCCTGTGTGTGTGTGTGAGTGAATTGGAAAGCACGCCAATTGGGCTTCTAATGTAAAAGATGGCTAATATTTAAATACTGATGCCTCAAAAATATAGCGATAAAATAATGTGCCAATCAATAATCGATATATCAATATTTTATGACATCCCTATTAATAATACTTACATTCTCTATAGTTTAACGAAGCCTACATACAAATTCATTTTTCATGCGTTTATAAGGAGCGTATCACTGTCATAAATATGCCTGACATTCACCAAGGACGCAGTTAATGCACAAAAGAACGTAATTTTCAATTCATTGCATACAGTCAATGTACACTAGGCCTACTCACTTAAGTTGCTGTCTTTGTTTAATTGTTAAATCAGTGCTTGAGGGAATGGAATATATAATAGTACACAGATGACGGAATAACCAGAGAAGAATTAAATTCACTTTACCCATTCCATTTGCACGTTACGTGGCCAATTTCACCAAGCCTACTTGTGCCTGGACTTAGCACATACTTGTACGAAAATACCAAACTTCATGGTCATACCAATTACTAAACACTAGCGCTCTTAAAATAGGGCCAAAAATGTCTTTTTTTAGCTTTGAATCTAAACAAAATATTACTAACACTCCTTTTCCACATACTGCATTGCTTAACAACTAAAATCTAATAAGAGAATACGTTTGTTCTGACCAATTGTATTCTGCCACCAGCATTTTACTGATTTAATAATTATATATAATGTGATGATACTGTGAACTCATGGCTGTATGCAATTAAACCTTTTGAGGAAAAGAAACTCTGACTCTGAGCATCAGTCTTAGAAAATTGTTTCACATCCAGTTTCTCAACACAACTTTTAGTTTTGTTTTACCTTAAATGGGAATTTAGTACACACATTGATTACTAAATTAGCCTGATTTTAGTCTTCGTTTTATTTGTTATGTGTTCTTAAACATCTGATCTGATCCAAGACTCTTTAAACACCTTTTTTTCAACCTAGTTTTTAGTTATTAACAATTTGTATTGATTCCAGTGACAGATTAATTAAACATGACAGAAAATACAGAATCAAATATGAACTTAAACCCTTCCCTCCGAACATTTCCCCCCACCCGACACAAACACACACCTCAGTGGTCTGATAGTAAATTAATAATGACACATAAATAAACAATCAATCAACAGAAAGTATTTAGAAAAAACAACAACAACAAATAACAAAAACAATAAGAATGCACACACACATTTAACACTGACTATCTCCCTCCACTGTCTCCCCCCCGAGAGCCCTCCAAAAAAATCCAAATAACTACCCCATTTTTTACTAAATAAACCCATGTTGACCAGCCTTCTATATATCATCCCCTCAAATGCAGCCACCCTGCCCAACTCCGTGCACCACTCCCGAAATGAGGGTGCTCCAGCTGACTTCCATCCATTCACATTCCACGTGGAGAGAGACAATCCACTCATATTAACATTTGACATTTTGACATATTAGAAAAAGATTGTGTCAAAAATAAAATTATAAAAGACCACCTTCCAACATTAGTGCCAACAAACAAACCCCGAACTTCCCCCAGAACCAAACAAACAAAAAGCATGTGCATTAACCCCATGACATTGCCAACCGGCATCCATCCTTCTAAACTCACACAGTCCATGTACGAGAGCCCCCGCTACAACTCTGCCATCGGATTGCTCAAGTCCGGTGCTTCTGTACATATTTTGTGAGACAGAATTACACAACAGAAAATAATCTACAAAACAAACTCCAGCCAACAGGCGGGTGTGGCAGCGGGGGCGTGGTCAAGCATCTCTCCGGAGAGAGAGAAAGCGGTAAGGGCGCTTTCACCTGAGCTAAATTATGTCTAACACCTGTCTCTAATTTCAGTGAGCACGGGGAGAGCGGCATAAATAGACACACCGCAAATAGAAGAGAGAGAGCCTGGGCACGACAGACCCGAACAAGAAGCAAAGAGTTTTTATTACAAATGATGAGAGTTTATTTTGTGGAACGGTGTGTGATTGTAGGTTAACTTACTGCATAACGCCAAGACTGTGAGACTGTAATTTGTGCTGCAGAGAGAGAAAATAAATCCCTATCTGAACTCCTTACACTGGTGCCGAAACCCGGGATTGAAGTTGGGTTGAAAATGGAAGGAAGTCGTCCCGTAGAGTCCTCCCAGTTGGCGGAGATCCTCCAAGCCCTCGCTAGCCTACATCAGAGCCACCAACAGACACTGCTTGAGCTCCAACAAGACCAAGATCGCCGGTTTGTCGAGCTCCTGCACGCTCAAGCCGAGGACCGGCAGGCGATCCGGAGCCTCCTCAGCCAGGAGGCGTCCTCAGCCGCGACCCCGGACGCTCCCACGCCGTTACCCCCGCCAGCTTTACAGAAAATGGGGGCGGCGGACGACCCTGAGGCCTTCCTGGATTTGTTTGAGTGGACCGCCGAGATCTGGGGCTGGCCGCTCGGCCAATGGGTGGCCTGACTGATCCCACTATTGTCCGGGGAAGCCCAGCTCGCGGCTCAACAACTGCCAGCAACGAGCCTCCTGGCCTACGGAGATTTGAAGAGAGCCATCTTGCAACGGGTTGGTCGCACTCCGGAGGAAAGTCGTCAACTCTTCCGGAGCTTGAAGTTGGAAAGCTCCGGCCGCCCGTTTGCCTTTGCCCAGCGGCTCCGTGACGCCTGCCGAAGATGGCTGCTAGCAGGGGACCGCGACGTCGATGGAGTTATCGAACAGGTGGTACTGGAGCAATTCACACATCGACTGCCAAAAGGGACGGCGGAGTGGGTCCAGTGCCACGCGTCGTTGGAGGAAGCTGTCCGGCTTGCGGAGGACCACATGGCGGCGATCCTGAGGGCGGAAGAGCCCTCCCACATTTTTTCTCCTCCCTCTGTTTCTTCCCCCTCCCCTCTCGTTCTGCTCTCTCTCCAGGTCCCGTTCCTGCCCCACGCAGACGAGGAGGACTTCAGCCCCTGAGACCAGTTCCCCGGGTGTGGGAGGCGACACCTACCCCTATCCCTATGCCCCGCCGCTCTCCCCCTCGGGGGGGGGGCGCCCGCCGACGCAGGTGCGGGCGTAGCGCCTGGGCCGGCCTGCTGGAGGTGCGGAGACCCGAACCACTTCCGAGATCAGTGCCCTCTGATGGATCTGGGGACGGTGGTGCGGGTCTCTGACCTCCCACAGGCTGCCCCCGACCGGGCCGGAGCGTACCGGATACCGGTAAGTGTCAAGGGGGGTACTCACCAAGCGTTGGTGGACACAGGGTGTAATCAAACCACTATCCACCAACGCCTAGTTCAACCTGAGGCACTGGTCACTACTAAAACGGTGAAGGTGAAATGTGTACACGGGGATATTCACAAGTATCCGGTGGTGACCCTGACGATTAAATTTCGGGGGAAAAAGCATAGAGTGGAGGCCGCGGTTAGTTCCCGCCTCACCCATCCGCTGATTTTGGGGACTGATTGGCCTGATTTTAGAGTTTTATTAAAGGGAATTTGCACGGATGGGTCCTGTACGAAAATAGGGAGATGTGTGATGTGCGATGCTCTGGCAGGGGAGGGGAGCCGGGGCCGTCCTCGACAGCTCCACGTCATAATGACGAGAGAGGGGGAGAGGCTGCAGCCCCTCCCCTTCTCAGGGAATTCCCTGACGGGGATTTCCCCTTGGAGCAGTTGCGAGACGAAACCCTCAAACACGCCTTTGACCAAGTGAGAGCCATCGATGGTCAACGACTCCAGCCGGACATCGCCCTCTCATACCCTTATTTTGCAATTATAAATGAGCGGTTGTATAGAGTGACACAGGACACTCGGACCAAAGAGGATACAACCCAACTCTTGATTCTAAGGAGCCGTCGGGAAATGGTATTCCAGGCGGCTCATTATAATCCCATGGCGGGTCACCTAGGAGAAAGGAAGACACTGAACCGTCTAATAGCCCGTTTCTATTGGCCGGGCGTTGGCGGCGATGTCCGCAGGTGGTGTGCGGCATGCCGCGAATGCCAACTGGTTAACCCACCGGCCACCCCAAAAGCGCCATTGCGCCCTCTCCCTTTGATCGAGGTCCCCTTTGAGAGAATTGGAATGGACCTCGTTGGGCCATTAGAACAGTCAGCACGCGGACATCGCTTTGTATTGGTCCTAGTGGACTATGCAATGCGATATGCGGAAGCAGTGCCTCTTCGCAACATCTCAGCACGCAGTGTTGCGGAGGCACTCTTCAAAATAATCTCCCGGGTGGGGATTCCGAAAGAAATCCTCACCGATCAGGGCACAACATTTATGTCACGGACACTACGCGAACTGTACGAGTTAAATATTAAATCGATTCGCACCAGTGTATACCATCCTCAAACGGATGGCCTGGTGGAACGATTTAATAAAACACTCAAAAACATGATTCGTAAGTTTGTACACGACAATGCTAGAAATTGGGATAAATGGCTCTACCCCCTGTTATTTGCAGTATGAGAGGTCCCGCAAGCCTCCACTGGCTTCTCTCCATTCGAACTGCTGTATGGGCGACGCCCACGCGGCGTGCTTGATGTATTGCGAGAAGCCTGGGAGGAGGGACCTTCAAACAGCAAAAATGAAATTCAGTAAGTTCTTGATCTTAGAGCAAAACTCCACACTTTGGGACAGCTAACACAGGAGAATTTGCTCCAAGCTCAAGAACGACAGCGCCGACTGTATGACAGGGGAACTCAGCTAAGGGAATTTGCACCGGGAGATAAGTGCTTGTATTGCTTCCCACATCGAGCCCTAAATTACTCGCCAAGTGGCAAGGACCCTTTGAGGTCACACGACGAGTGGGAGATCTCGATTATGAGGTTAAACGAACCGATAGAGGGGGCGCACGTCAAATATACCACCTCAATCTCCTGAAATTGTGGAGGGAGGCGATTCCCGTGACGTTGGCTACAGTAGTTCCCGAAAAGGCGGAGCTCGGACCAGAGGCGAGTTCAAAACATACACAGTTCACCCCAGTCATTTGCGGAGACCACCTCTCGCCGAGCCAACTCGGAGGTTGCTAGGTTGCAACAGGAGTTTGCAGATGTGTTCTCCCCTCTACCAGGACGTACAAACCTCATCCATCACCACATCGAGACCGAGCCGGGGGTCGTGGTACGTAGCCGCCCCTATCGATTACCCGAACGCAAGAAAAAAAATAGTTCGGGAAGAATTAGATGCAATGCTTGATATGGGGGTAATAGAAGAATCCCACAGTGATTGGTCCAGCCCAGTTGTTCTAGTACCTAAGAGCGACGGGTCTGTACGATTCTGTGTGGATTATAGAAAAGTCAACGCGGTGTCTAAATTTAATGCATATCCAATGCCTCGCGTTGAGTTGCTCGATCGGTTGGGCACTGCTCGTTTTTATTCAACATTGGATTTGACGAAGGGTTATTGGCAGATCCCCTTGACACCAATTTCCCATGAGAAAACCGCCTTCTCCACACCGTTTGGATTACACCAATTTGTGACACTTCCGTTGGGTTTGTTTGGAGCCCCGGCTACGTTTCAGCGTCTCATGGACCGAATCCTCAGACCGCATTCAGTTTACGCCACTGCCTATTTAGATGACATCATCATTTATAGCAATGATTGGCAGCGGCATATGCAACATCTGAGGGCGGTTCTGAGATCGCTGCGCCGAGCGGGACTCACAGCGAATCCGAAGAAGTGCGTGATTGGACGGGTGGAGGTACGGTATCTGGGGTTCCACTTGGGCCACGGGAAGGTGCGTCCCCAAATTGACAAGACAGTGGCGATTGCGACCTGCCCGAGACCCAAGACCAAAAAGGGGGTGAGACAGTTCCTGGGGCTGGCTGGCTATTATAGAAGGTTCGTGCCTAATTATTCGGATGTCACCAGCCCGCTGACTGATCTCACTAAAAAGGGAGCTCCAGATCCGGTCCAGTGGACGAAGCAGTGTCAGCGGGCGTTCACGCAAGTTAAAGCTGCACTTTGCGGGGGGCCGCTTTTACATTCACCTGACTTCTCTCTCCCTTTTGTTTTACAGACAGATGCTTCAGACAGGGGGCTGGGGGCCGTACTCTCGCAGGTGGTGGAGGGGGAGGAGCGCCCGGTGCTGTACATTCGCCGTAAGCTCTCGTTAAGGGAAACTAAGTACAGCACCGTGGAAAAGAAGTGTCTCGCCATCAAGTGAGCGGTCCTCACTCTCCGATACTACCTGCTGGGGCGGGCCTTCACCCTCTGCTCGGATCACGCCCCACTCCAGTGGCTCCACCGCATGAAAGATATTAATGCCCGGATCACCTGTTGGTATCTGGCTCTTCAGCCGTTTAAGTTCAAGGTGGTCCACATACCGGGGGCGCAGATGTCTGTCGCCGACTTCCTTTCCAGGAATAGGGGGGAGTGGTAGGCAGGCCGGATGCCGCCCCGATCTGAGTCGGGCGGTGGGGATATGTGGCAGCGGGGGCGTGGTCAAGCATCTCTCCGGAGAGAGAGAAAGCGGTAAGGGCGCTTACACCTGAGCTAAATTATGTCTAACACCTGTCTCTAATTTCAGTGAGCACGGGGAGAGCGGCATAAATAGACACACCGCAAATAGGAGAGAGAGAGCCTGGGCACGACAGACCTGAACAAGAAGCAAAGAGTTTTTATTACAAATGATGAGTTTATTTTGTGGAACGGTGTGTGATTGTAGGTTAACTTACTGCATAACGCCAAGACTGTGAGACTGTAATTTGTGCTGCAGAGAGAGAAAATAAATCCCTACCTGAACCAGGAAAGCTGCTTCTCGCCTCCTCCTTACAGCGGGATAAACAAAAAGACGTGTAGATTCATCCACACTGTTCCAAAGGTGTGTTCCTCCACAAAACAAACTCCAGCTGCTAGGCGGAACCAGCACAAAAAGAAACAAAAAAGGTGCCCAGTATCCTCGGACAATCAAGTGAATTTTCAGTGAGTCAGGTCCACTCGGCTGCATAGACAGCATCACACAATAACTTGCTCATTTCATTGACTTTACAAAAGACATAGCTTGCTGTGGGCATATAAATATTTTATGGCCATCCTTAGTATCTATTCTCAATTTAGCCGGGAACATCAGTGCAAAAGCGACCTTCCGTTGATGTAAGAGTTTCTTGCAGTCCTTGAATCGATCACGTGTCTCTCTTGTTGAATTCGCAAAGTGTTTCAAAAGAATGAAGCAAACCTATGATTGTAAAAGTTCATATTTTCTGTCCCTTACTGGTTTGTGTGAGCAGCTAGGAGTGCAGAAATTTCAAAACAAGAATCATCTGTCTTATTGTTAAAAGTCCCATGCTATGCACTAAACTGTATTTTTACCTGGTTATTCTTGGGATTTTTGTTGCTCAATAAACAGCATATGTGATTTCATTGAATTTGGACTCTTGTAGCCTCTATATCTGGGCCACCCCATCACAGGAAAGAAAAATAACATTTTATAACTCATTAAAAACTATCGGCAGATTAATCGGTTATCGGCTCTATTCCAACAACTTAGTTGTCGGTATCAGCTCAATTAAAAATCGGTCAACCTCAACTACAGATGACCCCAAGAACAACAAGGTCGTGTATTTCTTTATAATTTTGATAGATGGTGGCAGTGGAATGACACTGGGGCCTAATGTATGTTGCATACAAGGTATGAAATTAACTTTTTTGCCCACCAGCCACAGTGGTGGGTGAATGACCAATTTTACAAGCCACTTAAAATGTTCTAAAATGATCTAGAGTTCTGCCCGTTGTAAATCAGACACAGAGATAGTGTTATTTGGAGACCAAACACTTTTTAAAAACTGTTAATTTCAATACTCAATCCAGAAATAATAAAAGCTACATAATGTAGAAGGGTTGGCACTCCTCTGAACAAGTTATATTTCATTCCTATTTTTAGTCATTTTCATATTAATAAGGTTGCTGACGTGACAGTTAGCACTTACTGTTCATGACGAGGAGAAAAATCATCGAAAAAGCTCCAAACCTGTAGACTTCGAGCTCTGAGACATCTATATGGTATCCATTAAGGCTGCAAGATTGATTGAATGAATAAAATCATGATGTGGCCATGCACCATTACTACACCGCAAAAGGTTGTGTTATGAAACGGTTTCCATTCATTCAGCGCTTCGATGCGTGATAGCGGGGCACCCTCCAGCGGTTAGCTCTAGCAGCACGTTGAGCAGTGCTGATGTTTTCATATTAATATATAAATCATCTTGCCTCGTCTTGCCAGGGAAAGACACATTTGATGGGTCCTGGTTACCTTCTCTACCCCTCTGTGCAAAACAGCTGAATGCCAAACCATACTTTCCTCACAAGCACTATGGGTGATTAATACAGGGCTGATTGATGAACACTATTGTCTTTTCCGTGTTTCCTGCAGCACTTCACAGTTGAATTTAAGACTGCACTGCACGACTTGATGTTTTGTGATGTGACGGTTAATCCCATCTCTGAGACTATATTAGTGTCCGGATGTTGTTCGAACCAAGGCATAAAACTCACAATGTCTCATTACGAAGAACAGCAGAGTAGGCACATTAATATAGAACGTGATTATAACTGACTGGAACTACCTGTGCATTCAACGGTTTCATCCACACGCAATACAGCCAATCAGCATTGAGTATTCGAGCAGACCATGGTATAAATACATATATATATACATATATACATATATATACATATATACATATATATACATATATATACACATATATATATATATATACACATATATATACACATATATACACATATATACACATATATATACATATATACACATATATACACATATATATACATATATATACATATATACACATATATATACATATATATACATATATATACATACACATATATATACATATATATATATATATACATATATATACATATATATACATATATATACATATATACATATATATACATATATATACATATACATATATATATATATATATATACATATATATATATATATATATATATACATATACACACACACACACACACACGTATATACATACAAATGGAGGACAAAGAGTAGACAAGCACAGAAGAGAAACTTCTTGTTCAAGAACCATTTCTGAGGCTGTACTGAAATATAACACGACAAATAACCTTTAGTCCCAATGTTGTCGCATGTTATTTGCGTATGTATGCTGAGATGGTCTGAAATCATATACAGCATTCATGCACGTCACTATTTTTTCAAACTGTTCAGAGATGACTGACAGATAAGAAATAGTGAGAACTCGTCATATGCACGTTCTGCGAGACGCGCGCAGCACCAATGACCCTCTGAATACACAGTGAATTAGACACGCGTCTTGACAGGTTTTCTTACGTCTGTTCTTCAAAATATCAAGTTTGTTTCTTCAAGTGTGCGTCTTTGTGTCTAACGGCATTTCTTGTCGTCTGCCACTCCGAGACATCTTTCAGGTCGCCCGCCACAGTAGCGTGTAGATGAGCAAATTTACCTGCCAATGAACATGACATACCTGCATTTGGTGGGTGGCGGGTGCTAATTTCATACCCTGACTGCATACACAAGACAGAAACTATTCATATTGCACATTAGGGCTGTCAACAGGACAATTCACATTTTTATCTTCAATATTACCAACATTCGGACTACATAATTTTAGTCACCACATTTTTTTAATTTACGTGGTCCACAAGGTGCCGCAAGGAATACATACAAGCCAAACAACACGGTGTTATATTATTGCAAAGAACATTCCTGGCTGTTAACAAAAAGTGCGTTCCATTTTGAAATAAAAATAATAATTTTAAAAATAGATTTACATAGTTTATATTCTCAAATGTTAAGTTAAAAGTAAACGTGGGATCTACCATGTACAATGTAGGCTATACATTATCACAATACCAAAATTTAAGTAGTCGGTCGTGAAATTTGACGATTCTCAATACCAGCTTCAAAACCACAACAAATAATAACACTAACTAATATTTTAATTATGGAAGAATGGTTTCAAGTTCTTAATTATTCAAGACTAGTAAAGAGTCAGTAATAAAATAACAATAAAAAACAGCAATGAATAGAAATATATTAAAAATAATAGAACAAATAAAGAAAATTCAGTGCTTTTTTAACAGCTTTAAACGTTTTTAACAGCAGTTTTAAGAATTCAAGTAAACATTCAGAATGAAATGCAACATAAAACTACTACTGGTCTATATAAATGTGCTAGACGGACGTCTCTGAACATTTTGCTGCACTTTGTAGTTTATTTAGCTTCTCGTGCAGGAGCACTGTTTTTTAGTTGCCTAGTTAAGAATAACTTAAATCCTTAACTTAAATTTGTTCTGATGCATCCAGCCTTTTTTAAGCAAGAATGTGATCAGTCTGAAGTCATCGTAAGGGCTTGGCACCTATCCAAAATTTAAATGCACAGTTTTAGCATCTGAATGTGTATTTTCATCATAAACTCAACAAATATTTTAATATTTGAATTTTAATTATTTTTTGGGAGAAGAGAACTAAAATCATTTAATATCAAGAATACTGCAATAAGCTGATTTTGACATTGAACAATGACTATAAAAAATTAAAAAAAACTGCCACAATAATCACAAAAAAAAAAAAAAGAATATGGTCCACATTTTTTATTGACTGCAGGATTTTTGTTACTTGTCAATTAAGGAAAATAATTAATAGTCATATCAAGACCACTTACAACCTATTTAGACTGCATGTTCATACTAAAAAGAACCAACCAAACAAAAATGCTACAGTAACACAAACTCAAATGGCACAATAATAAAAAACATAAGATATGCCCTTACACCTTTTTTGTATGGTAACAAATTAGTTCTCTTGATTGATTAGCGAGTTGTCATGATCAACGTAAGCCAGGTGGCAATCGAGGCTTTTCAGTGTCTTGCAATGTTTCCCACAACGGGAACACACAAATGGACTCTCTCCATCATGGAAGCGCCAATGATTGTGAAGTTTTTTCCAGTGTTTGAATCGTTTGTCACATTGAGTGCAGCTGTACGGTCTGCTGAAGTGTGCTTTCTTGTGTTTGCGGAGTGTCTTGCGCAGGATAAAGGCCTTGGGGCAGAGCGAGCAGCAGTGTGGTCTCTCGCCGGTGTGAAAGCGTTTATGCCTCCTTAGAGTTTTCTTGAACCTGAAGATTTTAGTGCAATAGCTGCAAACATGGAACCGTCTTGAGCCGGGTCTCTGAAGTATCTGGACCCTCTGGAGTTTTACCGAGCAACTTCCATGGGTAGACCCCTGACTTATCTGTTGCAAACCAAGAGACCTGACCAGGCTCGACTCTTCTGCTTCAGAGAGCTCATTCTCTCCAGTCGTCAGCTGAGCTTCACTTTCCACTGGATTCTCAGCTTCTGTATTTTTTACTGGGTTTTGACAAGATTGAATCTCCTCTAAAGGTCTAATTTCCTGTTCTTCATTATTGTCTTTCAGCATCAGCAGTGTGACATCTACATTTGCAGTTACAGGCCTGTCGGTATTTTCTACTTTAATGTCTTCTGCGGGCACTCTCCGGTCTAGAGTGTCGAACGCAACTGAAGCAGTCACAGGTCTTGCGGGAATGTGGATTTCTGATTCTTCCGGCTGTTTTACGAGCACTGTCAAAATCTCTGGAGAGGTCTGTCTTTCAGCATCATCCAATGCTACTGTAGTGTACATTGCCTTCTTGTCTTCAGTGGATAACTGCATTTCTTTCTGTTCTGACAGTGCAGTTAATACAGGAAGTGACACCTGCATTGGAAGTGGACTGAGATTGTTTGGAGTGGTACACTGGTTCGGGACACCTTCCAGCTCTTTAGATTCACTGGGTGTCATCTGCAGTAGAATTACGGTGTCACTGCATTGCAAGCCCATTAATGTCAGTGACTCATCTGCTAAATCTTCACTGTCCCTGTCCCCCTTAGACATAAAGATAGTATGAGTTTGAAACAAAAGGCAATCAATCACATCAGTGGTGTAATTATTGTGCAAGTAAAATGAACAATGGAGAATTAACAAGTATTAACATGTCTGCTGAGCAAAAAGAAAAAGAGCAAGGAGTAAAATTACAGCAGATTACACTATGCGAGAAGTTTATGCGTCAATGGATTTTGAGTTTTATGAAAAAAAGGTTGCAATCTCTCATGCCACCCCAGTAAATCTAACAAGACAAATCACATAATCCTGCACTATTCTACACAATTTTGAAGTAGTGCAAGTAGCATGCAATTTCACACAGAAAATGCAAAGTGGGACAGCACTACACTTTAAAGGTTTATACACTAGATGGCCGAGTGCACAGTGTTTCATTTGGGACACAACTAATGTAATGCAATATAAAATAAATAAAACATAGCTACAAATCTGCTCACGAGGCTTGCGATAATACTTTAAAAAAGTAATGTTTATGCCGACGCAGACTGCAGAGGATAGACCAGGAGCACAATTATCACTTGATGTGTGTGCGCGTGCAGTGTGCATAGGCGCAGATCCAAAGCACGAGAAAAGCATGAGATGTTTCCCATTTAACTCAAGTCAAGCCAAACGCACATCACGACTAGGTGTAACAACTACATGTCCATTCGTCCCCGACTGAAGTTACAATCTCACAAACTCCTTCAGAGTTTATTCGTGATATCATGTCAACAAACAACATGAAAAAAAGGGCTCGCATCCATTTATGCACTCTATCTAGAACTCGAGCTCCGTTGTGCATACGCTGTCTTCATTGATTCACAGATTTAAGTTATAATATTATATTAATGCTGTTAATATAGCTGATTAAGCTCATATATAAGACATGTTGTTGAAAATTAATTATTAAGTTCTTAAAAAGCGCTTCAGTTTACTGGGGATCTTGCATGGGGCAATCCTCACAATACTCTCTCTACAAGTTCAGCTGTTCAAGCTCCGTTTTGCAAATGTAAGTCGTAGTATTAGACTATGCTGTTGATGGCTTGTTTATCTCATATATTTATATGATGCGTTTGAAATAGGTGATTAAAAAAAGCATTTAAGTTTACTGGTGATCGGCGCTTTCATCTCTCAACATGCATCTTAGAAGAAAAAAAATCCTTATATTACTAAGACTGCATCATTTGAATAAACAAGGTTTTATTCAACAAGTTTTTCTTCTTCTAAAACATTGTTACTGCGTTGGTACTATCTTGCAGTGTTCTTTATTTCTCATCATATTTTTGTCAACGATGTTTGAATTAAAATTGTTAATTATCCTTAATCCCGTCATTGTTAATGGAATCAAATAACACCTCAAACATTTGTGTGTAATTTCGTTGATGAGATTAACGCCGCATTCTGGACGTGTATTCAGTGCAGCTGGAAACACAATAACTAGCAAAAAATGTAAAGCATCTGACAATTGAAAAGCATCCAGCAAAGGTCGGACTGAAATATTTAATTATTATCCAGCTGGTTAGTGATATTTAGTTGTGTTGAATACTGGAATTTCACAATATTAACAGAATATGACATCTGGGATAAAATCCTTACTTCTGATGTATAAAATTGGTGGTACAGTCCAATAACAGACAGAAATGTTAAAGCAATGCAAAAAGTTCTGAATACGTTATTTGGGGTATTTTGTGATATTTTACAAAGGGTTTCATTTTTATTTTGCGTTCAATGATGCACAATAAACGCGTAATTTGTGCGCACTCCATCCCCCGCCCTTAAACTACTGCATGACACCGTTCACTGATGGTGATTGGATCCTAACACCACAGTGGTAAAATATTGCCACGTAACAGCCCTATCGTTGTCTGTCACACATCACTAAAGAGCCTCAAAACAACATTTATTGTTGTATTTTGTGATAAAATTGACATAATGCGATAGCTGAGACTAAAATGTTTCTCGAAAAGCCACTTCTGACTCAAATGACGGGAGCGCATCACAGTTGTGGAAATGCAGCTAATGGTAAAACAGTGTACACGTCTGGAACAAAAGACAACTATAACTGTGATCTCTGGGATAAAAGTCCTTCTCCCCCTAATAAGAGTCAACAAATAAATACTAGTGCTGTCAGATGATTAAAATGATTTATTCCATAATCTTTTGTAACTAATTGCGATTAATCGGCGATTTTAAAAGTGCTGTAATTTTACTCTAAATATACTTTTTTTTTTTTTCAAAATGCATTTATTTCCATCTTAGGAAAGAAAACAAAACAATATGTAACAATTATGTAAACAAGTGTTAATTATCAACATAATTTATGTCTAAAGGATTGAGACATGAGCTCATTGATGTCAGTTATTCCAACCGTTACTCATGGTCGGAGGCTTCTGTAAATATTTAGTTTATATGTAGGATTGTTTCACCCAAGTTTAATACCTCTTTTTTTTTTTTTTTTCATCCAGTTGGGACTTCTATATTGCCCACAATGTTTTGCATTTGGCAGTGTTTTTTATTGATATGCTCTTTACTGTTGTCATACATTCTGTATATCTGATACTACACTTCAGTTATAATTTTAACAACCTTTACGTGCCTTCTCTCTCCGCGCATGTGATGCATGTGTGTTTGTGAGTAAAAGTAACTTTCCACTAACTGCAAATTACTAAATTGAACTTGCCTGTTTTACCGTAAATTTTAAAAGGTGCACTCGGTACGTTTTTAGCTGGCTTTTATTCATCCCAATTGTGCCTGTGGTTTTGGACTTGGACTTTGGTACTGACATCTATCGTCCTGGATACACAGGACATGTTGCGTCTATCCATGCTGTTTTCAGTTGCTTTTTTATGTAAATGTGCTAAACGGATGTCTTTGGCCATTGCATTACATATCACTCTGTTTTTGGCGTCTTGTGCAGGAGCACCACAATTCTTTTAAGTCCTTTTGTCAAGTTAAAAAGAGCATCATCTGTTAAAAACGTGTCTCGAGACACCCGTGTTATACTCTATTCCCTGATAGCACACGTACAACACCCAGACGTCTGTTTGATGTTTGTGTTTACATCTGGAAGACGTCTATTTCACATTGTTTGCTCATCTGCAATGACACTCTGGCCTCTCTAGTTTAGGGAGGGTAGTAGGTACTGCTCCTAGTACCAAAAACAGGTCTAGTTTTTTGGGGGTTTTAGGTTTGCTTTTAAACACTTATTTACAAATTTTGCACAACTCCTACCAAATAAACATCTTTTGGAATGCAATTCCTTCTCTCTGGTGTGATTCCCCTTGTGACAGCTCTGTTCCCTATATCAACATAGTCATATTTAATACACTATTGTTTGCTTTAAGCCCATTTTAGCTGAAGTACATTAATACTGTATTTTATATAGTAGAAATGTTTACTTGAATGGAATATAACAGAAGCTGGTAGTTTGTATTGCCATGCTAAGCCACATAAGGACTTTAAACCTTTGAGTTTTTCATTTTGTTAACACTGACATGTCATAATTGTAATACCAATTAGTTCACTTAACCTAGGACATGTCATTTATTTAATTTTTATTCTCAACTGGTAATACTGTTTAAATAACATAATCTTGAGCAAATAATAAATTAGGTATATTTGATATATTAGCCTAGAGTCAATAGTTGTTTAAACTATACATTTAATACATTCATAAACGGTCTAGTTTTAGACTCAGCCTGCTCTGGTCTCGGACTGGTCTTGAACTCGGATGAGCTGGTCTCAACTACAACACTGCTAGTAACTCTGTCAACAGTGTCATGCCCATGAGGGGGCGACCCACAACATGTCAAATTAAACAGCTTTTATAGAGCTACTGACATGACTTTACATAGACAGTTTCAAAATGAACCGAAAATATTTTTTACACTTCTCATAATTACATAAAAGATCTCTAACACTGTGTTTTGGGCCGTTGCTTTGGCAAAGCATCTCTCACTCCCAGTTCAGTAATAAATATCTTTGTATTAAAGAAACAAAGACGAAAGTGATTCAATCATAAAGTAATACAAGACACGTTCACCTTGAGTATTATTTTCTTTGCTTTAGGCAGCATTAACTGTATTACCAAAACACAATATTCGAGAAGAACACACATTTGGCAGCATTTATTTGGGAACACAAGGGAATTTATTAGGCTTTATTGTTATGATTATTATTATCTTTACATTTATGATTGTCTGTAGTTCTTAATCTGTAGGCTATTAATCATTTTCCACCTGTTGTCGTTGACGGATGCTTGTGTGATGGCAAATTGGAGACGGTAAATGTTTTTGATCACATGGCTTTTTTTTGTTTCGTTTGAAGTGCAATTTGAATTTAGAAATGTCTTTTATGTTTTTCAGGTTTCAATAGATGACTTAAATTTTTAAAGCAAAAACATCACAATCTCTCCATCGCTTGATTTGACCCCTACTGCACTTTTATCTCCACTGTTTACAGGGTTCACACAAGGTCTTTTAAGTGCTTTTAGAAATGTAAGAACTGGAATACCTGGAAAATCTCCTTGTTTTGATGAAAAGTGCTTGAGATTAAAGCGGATTGTTTCCTCGGTGTAATGTGTGTCTATCAAAGATGAGGCGAGTCCACTTTCATTAAATAATGTGTCTTAATATCCTTTCTGCTCTTTACAGTCAGATAAATATTTAATTTTAATCTCACACAGCATGGATGCGCTAAATAAACCGAGAGATTCTCGTTGATGTTCGCTGAAGTGGAACACTGTGAGCTGCTCATTGAACTCTTAAAGTGACAGTAACCTTTTCAGCGTTTCTTATACAAATGAATGTAACTCAATGTTATTACTTGTAAAGTATACACATTATTTCAAACAGTGAGTTCATATCATTATTATATATACAATTTCATGATATAATATTAGTTAATATAATGTAGAATTTTTGTATTTCTAAAAATATTTATATTCACTTCCACACTTTTTTCAGGACAGGTTCTGATCAGTTTTATTGCTTGTTCTGCACCTGATCAGCCTGAATGTAGCCCACTATTTCTGAAAGCGTATTTGTTTGTGATTTACATTGTGTATTAAAGATCTTTATTTTGATGAAATTATATATTATATATTTTGATAAGCATTTTGCCAAAAAAAAAAAATTTCAGAATATCTTTATGTATAAAACTTGTTTAATTAGCTAAAACTTACTGAGTGCACCTTTAAGAACAGGAAATGTTGGCTTTAGCGAGATAGTATCAAACTCAGTCTGTCAGATTGACCGATAAACATTAGTGCATCCTCGTGCGTTTCAGCGGCAGAAAACTCAAAATCACGGATCAGGCCGTGCAAGTGCGAGTCTCATTTTACATACTATCTATAGTAAATATTGTGCATAGTACAAAGGAGGACTGAAAAGTGACTCGTGTATTGAGTGCAATAAAATCATAAAGATCTCACTTCAATCAGGTAACCAAAGTTGGCAACCCTGACAAAATAACAATTTTAGGTTAAAAGTTAGATGATTTTAGAAGTAAAAAATATATATACATATTTTAGGTGTAACCTGTAACAATTTTCTGTGCAAAATTGGGTGTTTAACACACATCTTTACCTTATTGCTATTAATTCCAGATGAATTATTACGGGTGCACTCCTCACCTGGAAAAACAAGATGACGTGAATGGTTACCAACTGCTTGGGGAAAATGTAATGCTGATGCTTATTTCTTTATCATTTCATACCATATATATATATATATATAACCCTTATAACATATCATGTAGAAATGTAAATTCTGCTCATTTTAAATTGCAATGAAGTGAATGGTGCCTGAAAATCATTTGGGTTTGAACAACATGAGGGTGAGTAAATAAAGACAGAATTATAAATTATAGATGTTTCTTTCTTCCTTTTAATTCGCTCAGCTTTCTGTTATGATCTGTAAACACATTATTTTGATATTTTGAAACTCAAACTCAAAAGGCGATGTTTTTATGTGTGAAATACTTACAGTGTTTCGTGCATATGTTGTGTGTTAAACTCTCTCTGAACGCCTCTGTGATTTCATCACACAAAACCTCCAGCAGCGACCTGAGCAAAGACTTCACCCGCTCCTGGAAACCGCCCAGTGCTGCCACATCCTCCATCTCCACCAACAAACCACTACTGTTCAGACACAGCAGATGAAACACTCATTACACCTGTGCACAAAGCGTCCGTTTCAAAGTGCGTGCCACGTCATGACGTAATCAGATAGAAACGCATTTCTGCGCCACTCATTGGCGCGCTGTGTCACGTGCTACGGAACGCCTTGGTCATTGCGGAAGAGAGGGGGTAAAATCTTAGCGTGGTGGGGAGAGCTGCCACAGAGACCTGCCGCCGCCGCAGCCAGCTCTTGGCTATCACTCGTCCTGCCATTGCTGCAGGCAGCTCTCTCTGGCTCTGTCACTGTTTTTAAATGCACATGCACATGTTTCCATACACTAGGATATTTAAAACATTTATTTGCATATTCTGTTGCCTCTACAATCTTTGTCTTTTGCACAAGAAAACTTGATCCATCCTCATAATGTACAGGCTACATCGCTTCAATATATGCAGATGTGCAACTTACTCAACAGTAAAAAGAGAGGGGGGGGAGAGCGGGCACAAACTAACACTTTTTGTTTTCTTAAGTTTGTGTAAATGTACTTTGGGTTCGATGTATTTTTCTTTTTTCACATTAATTTCACACGTGTCGATTACACATGTGGTCTTGCTTCATGAATACAGCGGCGGGGTACATTGTAACAAGACCATATAACAGCTTAAAATCCCCCTCTAACAATTTTATCTGATCTAATTAAAAAGCCTAGAAGATAAACTAAATTTTCATGTCAATAAATGCCATTTATTAACTTTACAATAATTTTGGCACTTGACAATAAATACAAAACAAAGCCACAACATTGACCTAAATAATGCATGGATTGATGACAAAACACACACATTAAGGGGAATTATGTAAATTACATATCTGACTGCATGGAATTGCATATAGTTTTTTGGAATTGGGGCACACTGTAACGCAGTGTAACAACGTGCCCCGTTGGCGCAACTGGGATTAAAACCTGGCTGGTCACGTCTGCTGACTATCTGAGAATTAAAAGACTATGTAAGATGCTAAAAGATTGGAGATTAAAATTTTACCAAGTTTGCCTCGTTTTAAATAAACAGTCAAAACGGAGATGAAAATGTATTTTCATTTTTACTTTTGCTACTTTAAAATGAACTTTTGGCGATATCGTCCAAAGTTTCTTGTTTCAGTTTTTAGAGATAAGCTGAGTTCTCTATGGCAAAAGACCATTACTGACACAACCTATACTGTTCTTATCAGGACCGTAGCTAGTTGGGTGAAAGGTGGTAACGATTCTAGGGGCCCAAAGGTCCAGGAGGGCCCACAACAAATACAAAATTGTATTTTAATAGAAAGGGACCCAGAGCAGCATACAGTCAGGGGGCCCAGAATTCCCTGCTATAGCCCTGTTTCTTATTATACAAGGCAATTAGGATAGTAAGACGTAATCAAACGTGGTGAAATGTGAACGTTTTCACAAATTATGCTCTAAAACAACTGAATTTGTATGGTCACAGACTGTGGGTTTAATGGAAATAGCAGTTAAAAAAAATGTGCTTACTTTTCACCTTCCCGACCCACGAACTTAAGAGTTGACAGATAAAAACGTTGCTGTGAAAAAATTCACAAATCAGACCGGTTAAGATGAAAGTGGTTTCACTCTTCTAGGTGTACAACTTTTTGAGCAATATGCATTATAAAATGAAGAGTCACTATGAAAACAATGGAGGAGTCAGGGGACAACGAAGTAGGTTCAAGGTCAGTCCTTTTATTTTCGCTTTCTTTTTCGATAACTCTGGAATAACAAAACAAATTAAAGTAAAGTAATAGCTCTTTCTCTCTCTCTCTCTCTCTCTCTCTCTCTCTCTCTCTCTATCTCTCTCTCTCTTTCAGATGCGATCCGTCAACGCCACAGGCAGCTCTCAGACGCGATCCATTAACGCCACAGGCAGCTCTCAGACGCGATCTGTTAACGCCACAGGCAGCTCTCAGACGCGATCCATTAACGCCACAGGCAGCTCTCAGACGCGATCTGTTAACGCCACAGGCAGCTCTCAGACGCGATCCGTTAACATCACAGGCAGCTCTCAGACGCGATCCGTCAATGCCACAGGCAGCTCTCACACATGATCAGTAAACGTCACAAGCAGCTCTCACACGCGGTCAGTAAACATCACAGGCAGCTCTCAGACGTGATCCATCAATGCCACAGATAGCTCTCACACACAATCAGTAAACGTCACAGGCAGCTCTCAGACGCGATCAGTAAATGTCACAGGCAGCTCTCAGACGCGATCCGTTAATGTAACAGGCAGCTCTCAGACACGATCAGTAAACGTCACAGGCAACTCTCACACGCGATCAGTAAAAGTCACAGGCAGGTCTCAGGCACGATCAGTAAACGTCACAGGCAGCTCTCAGACGTGATCCATCAATGCCACAGATAGGTCTCACACGCGATCAGTAAACGTCACAGGCAGCTCTCACACACGATCAGTAAACGTCACAGGCAACTCTCAGACGTGATCCATCAATGCCACAGATAGCTCTCACACGCGATCCGTTAACGCCACAGGCAGCTCTCAGATGCGATCCGTTAACGCCACAAGCAGCTCTCAGATGTGATCCATTAACGTCACAGGCTTTTAATAGAAAGGGACCCAGAGAAGCATACAGTCAGGGGGCCCAGAATTCCCTGCTATGGCCCTGTTTCTTATTATACAAGGCAATTAGGATAGTAAGACGTAATCAAACGCGGTGAAATGTGAACGTTTTCACAAATCATGCTCTAAAACAACTGAATTCGTATGGTCACAGACTGTGGGTTTAATGGAAATAGCCGTTAAAATAAATTTGCTTACTTTTCACCTTCCCGACCCGCGAACTTAAGAGTTGACAGACAAAAACGTTGCTGTGAAAAATTCACAAATCAGACCGGTTAAGATGAAAGTGGTTTCACTCTTCTAGGTGTATAACTTTTTGAGCAATATGCATTATAAAATGAAGAGTCACTATGAAAACAATGGAGGAGTCAGGGGACAACGAAGTTCAAGGTCAGTCCTTTTATTTTCGCTTTCTTTTTCGATAACTCTGGAATAACAAAACAAATGAAAGTAAAGCAATAGCTCTCTCTCTCTCTCTATCTCTCTCTCTCTCTCTCAGATGCGATCCGTCAACGCCACAGGCAGCTCACAGACGCGATCCGTTAACGCCACAGGCAGCTCTCAGACGCGATCTGTTAACGCCACAGGCAGCTCTCAGACACGATCAGTAAACGTCACAGGCAACTCTCACACGCGATCAGTAAAAGTCACAGGCAGGTCTCAGATGCGATCAGTAAACGTCACAGGCAGCTCTCAGACGTGATCCATCAATGCCACAGATAGCTCTCACACGCGATCAGTAAACGGCACAGGCAGCTCTCAGACATGATCGGTAAACGTCACAGGCAGCTCTCACACACGATCAGTAAACGTCACAGGCATCTCTCAGACGCGATCAGTAAACGTCACAGGCATCTCTCAGACATGATCAGTAAACGTCACAGGCAGCTCTCACACACGATCAGTAAACGTCACAGGCAACTCTCAGACGTGATCCATCAATGCCACAGATAGCTCTCACACGCGATCCGTTAACGCCACAGGCAGCTCTCAGATGCGATCCGTTAACGCCACAGGCAGCTCTCGGACGCGATCCGTTAACGTCACAGGCAGCTCTCACATGCGATTCGTTAACGCCACAGGCAGCTCTCAGACGCGATCCGTTAACACCACAGGCAGCTCTCACACGCGATCAGTAAACGTCACAGGCAGCTCTCAGACGAGATCTGTTAACGCCACAAGCAGCTCTCAGATGTGATCTGTCAACGTCACAGGCAGCTCTCACACGCGATCAGTAAACGTCACAGGCAGCTCTCAGACGCGATCAGAAAACGTCACAGGCAGCTCTCAGATGTGATCCATCAATGCCACAGATAGCTCTCACACGCGATCCGTTAACGCCACAGGCAGCTCTCACACGCGATCAGTAAAGTCACAGGCAGCTCTCACAAGCGATCAGTAAACGTCACAGGCAGCTCTCATAGGCGATCAGTAAACGTCACAGGCAGCTCTCAGACACGATCCGTTAACGCCACAGGCAGCTCTCAGACACGATCCGTTAATGCCACAGGCAGCTCTCAGACACGATCCGTTAATGCCACAGGCAGCTCTCAGACACGATCCGTTAACGTAACAGGCAGCTCTCACATGCGATCAGTAAACGTCACAGGCAGCTCTCAGACACGATCCGTTAACGCCACAGGCAGCTCTCAGACACGATCCGTTAACGTAACAGGCAGCTCTCACACGCGATCAGTAAAAGTCACAGGCAGGTCTCAGATGCGATCAGTAAACGTCACAGGCAGCTCTCACACGCGATCCGTTAACGCCACAGGCAGCTCTCACACGCGATCAGTAAACGTCACAGGCAGCTCTCACACACGATCAGTAAACGTCACAGGCAGCTCTCACACGCGATCCGTTAACGCCACAGGCAGCTCTCACACGCGATCAGTAAACGTCACAGGCAGCTCTCACACGCGATCAGTAAACGTCACAGGCAGCTCTCACACGCGATCCGTTAACGCCACAGGCAGCTCTCACACGCGATCAGTAAACGTCACAGGCAGCTCTCACAAGCGATCAGTAAACGTCACAGGCAGCTCTCACACACGATCAGTAAACGTCACAGGCAGCTCTCACACGCGATCCGTTAACGCCACAGGCAGCTCTCACACGCGATCAGTAAACGTCACAGGCAGCTCTCACAAGCGATCAGTAAACGGCACAGGCAGCTCTCATAGGCGATCAGTAAATGGCACAGGCAGGTCTCAGACACGATCAGTAAACGTCACAGGCAGCTCTCAAAAGTTTTTATTTATTTTTTTTAAGATATGCAGCCAATAACCTACAAACAATTAAGTCTTAAATAATGCCTAAACTAAAGACTCTGTTAACTAAATTCATCTGACTCCATACATGTGTTAATGGACTAATGGCCTACTCGGACGACACATTGTTTCCTAGAGCTGGCAGAAAATACTCAAAACAGACACAAACAGTGTATCTATCAACCACAAATAATATAATATTGAACAGCAGCCGTCGAAGTTGCATTGGAGTGACGTCACCTCCCCTCTTCGAATGATTGGCTAGAGGAGGAGCTGTCGCAAAACGCCCCCTGATTTACATGAAACTCTACTCACAAGTTTTGGAAAATCAAGCGCAGAACTTGGAAACAAAAGCAAAGAAAAATACAGCGTAAGTGTACAAAAAAAAAAAAAATTAAAAAAAAAAAAAAAGAAAATATGAGCAAAATTGTCATAGAGCGCAAAAAACAGTAATATAACCAAGGAAAACATGATTTTGTTTAAAATTCTGTGACTTTGCTTTAATTATTTAGCTTTTTGTCTTGTTTTCTTTTTTTGCAGCAGCAGCATATTTTAAATTATATATGAAATTATATATTGTTTATATATTTTTGATTCATGCTTGTTATTTTTTGATCTCTGCTTATTATTTATGGATTCACGCTTATTATTTTGATTCACGATGATTATTTTTGGATCCGTGACCGCAATACTTTTGGCGGGATTTTGATCCCATAATCTCCTTGGCATTCAAATCCACTCTTACCTGAGTCATCTTTTTGAGAGTTATACTTAAAATGCACCTCTGACCTAATAATATTTTATAACAATACCACAACGCAGTAATGTAAGTCATTTTGGCATCTTGCTTGCGAGTTCTCTTAATAAACAGAGGTGGGGAAAATCACTAATTATCCATTTATGGAATCTGGAGTGGACATCTTTCCTTTGAAGATCTCAGGAAATTAGGTCATTAGTTTATGTGTCCAAGCAGGTGAAAGAACAGGTGCATTGGACTAAAGTCAGACAGTAGCAAACCCATTTTACTCATCAAAATCAGGTCAGTTGTGTGTATTATTTGTTTAAGCATGTTTGTTTGTTACACAAAAGCATGTTCACTTGCTGACCAGAACATAGGAGAACAGCAGAATAATGTGTATTGTGACTGTAGTGCATGAATGAGCAGAAGTGGGGAAAGATGATAAATGTGTGTGAAACACGTGTCAGGCATAATCAGCTTTATCTTCATTGGGCCATTTTAGGGAATATACACTCAAAGAAAGATCCTTGGACCATATGTTCTTTGACATTGTAAATGATTTAATTTAAGATTTACAATGTTTAATCAAATATAATTATTGGTCTTGCAGTGGCTTGTGGTGTCTTCATTAGATCTCTTTTGAAAATGTTTTATATATATATATATATATATATATATATATATATATATATATATATATATATATATATATAAAACTTTATCATTTGATAATTTAAATATATTGACGAAGAGTCAGATGTGATGAAAAATACTGTATTTATAATCAGTACATCATAATCCCAGTACGCTTTTTGTCTTAATACACTAAAAAGTATACTCCTTTAAATATTTTAATAGATGTTTTTTTTTTTTTTTTTTTATGAGCTATAAATACTGAGTAGCAGCATCTTTATTTAAAAAAATAATTAACCCTTGTGCGACCTTCGGGACATTTTTGTCTTTTTCATTTGTGGTTTTTTTTTTTTTTTTTTTTTTTTATCATTTTGGCTGTGTTAATGACAACGGCATACATTTTGCCACAGGTGTGTATTTTTGGGGGAATTTTGATATTTCAACCTGAGTTCCTATAATACATCTATAATACACTGTGTACACATAATAATTACACTCAGGACCTTCAGGACAAACATGTCGCCATTGAAACCCATTAAAACTGTAATATTTGATCCCAGTGCCATTAAAGCATAAAATCATGAATTCTATATTACGCTTTCATTCCGGAGCCCTGGCTTCAAAATTTACATTTTTAACATTTCCCACTTTCCACCAGATGGCGCCATTTTTCTCATGTTTAGCCTATGGAGCAAATACATGCTTTTTTCCTATTTTCTGTTTGCTGTTTTATAGAGCACTGCAGGCCAATTGAATAAATGATGGAGATAAAATTGTGTGGGTGTGTTGGTATGGATGTCAGAGTGTGTTTTGTATGTGTCTATTGAGAAATGTGTGTGTGTGTGTGTAAAAAACAACAGTGGCATTATGTAAACAAACTGGCATTTAAAGGGTTAAAATCCTGAAAATGAATGAATATTTTGTAGTTATGATCAGGACTGATGTTGGTTAAAAAATATAAGTAATTGAAAGTGGAAAATAATATAAATACATAATATTAAAATGGCAGTTTTTTGACGCGGACATTTTTGTCCTCTAAGGAGTAACATTTATTTACGCACAAGGGTTATATATACGCACAAGGGTTAAAGAAACTGCTGTTTTTAGTAATCACAAACAACTATGATTGGTCTATCTTACCAGCGCTGAGAAAAGTAACAGATGTCACATGACCTGCTTTATTTCACCGATGCAATAATATAGACATAATTTAATATCCATTAAATTTTAAAATACACAGTGGATGACTGAAATACAAATGACTGATTTTGTAATTAAGGCCCGCCCAAATAGGACCTGTGTTAATTGTAATTTTCCAGATTATTCCGTCGCTATGGTTTTCGCCCCGTCAGCAGCGCTGATCACATGACCGTGTTGTTGTTACTTTCACTTTAGAACAGACGCGAGAATCTGCTGTACAGTACAGATATTTACTCGCCGTGGGTAAGTTTAATCAAGCCATTCTTCATGGTAGTTTTAAGTCGTTTTCTGTCTTTCGTTGGGCCTTACTTCCTCTTTTTGAGGCTTTAGATTCCCCTCAGAATTGCTCAGTTTGTAAATGTGGTCGTGTAACATGATTTATATGAGTGTCTTTGTTATTGAATAGTTTGAAGTTGTGTAGACCAGAGTTGTGTACCATTCAGAGTTGAGAATTTAGAAAGTTTTGAATGTTTTAACTACTGAATTTACAGCTGAATTCAGAAGTTTACATACACGTTTGCCAAATACATTTAAACTCAGTTTTTCATAATTCCTGACATTTAATCGTAGAAAACATTCCCTGTCTTAGGTCAGTTAGGATCACTACTTTATTTTAAGAATGTGAAATGTCAGAATAATAGTAGAGAGAATGATTTATTTCAGCTTTTATCTCTTTCATCACATTCCCAGTGGGTCAGAAATTTACATACACTTTGTTAGTATTTGGTAGCATTGCCTTTAAATTGTTTAACTTGGGTCAAATGTTTTGGGTAGCCTTCCACAAGCTTCTCACAATAAGTTGCTGGAATTTTGGCCCATTCCTCCAGACAGAACTGGTGTAAGTGAGTCAGGTTTGTAAGCCTCCTTGCTCACACACACTTTTTCAGTTCTGCCCACAAATTTTCTATTGTATTGAGGTCAGGGCTTTGTGATGGACACTCCAATATCTTGATTTGTTGTCCTTAAGCCATTTTGCCACAACTTTGGAGGTATGCTTGGGGTCACTGTCCATTTGGAAGACCCATTTGCGACCAAGCAACATGATGCTGCCACCCCCATGCTGCATGGTTCGGTTGGTGTTCTTTGGTTTGCAAGCTTCACCCTTTTTCCTTCAAACATAATGATGGTCATTATGGCCAAACAGTTCAAATTTTGTTTTATTAGACCAGAGGACATTTCTCCAAAAAGTAAGATCTTTGTCCCCATGTGCACTTGCAAACTGTAGTCTGGCTTTTTATGGCAGTTTTGGAGCATTGGTTTCTTCCTTGCTGAGCAACCTTTCAGGTTATGTCGATATAGGACTCGTTTTACTGTGGATATAGATACTTGTCTACCTATTTCCTCCAGCATCTTCACAAGGTCCTTTGCTGTTGTTCTGGGATTGATTTGCACTTTTCACACCAAATTGTGTTCACCTCTAGGAGACAGAATGCATCTCCTTCCTGAGCGGTATGATGTCTGCGTGGTTCCATGGTGTTTATACTTGCGTACTATTGTTTGTACAGATGAACGTGGTACCTTCAGGTGTTTGGAAATTGCTCTCAAGGATGAACCAGAATTGTGTAGGTCACAATTTATTTTCTGAGGTCTTGGCTGATTTCTTTTTATTTTCCCATAATGTCAAGCAAAGAGGCACTGAGTTTGAAGGTAGGCCTTAAAATACATCCACAGGTACACCTCCAATTCAATACACCTCCAATTCAGTACACCTCCTATCAGAAGCTGTTTGTCTAAAGGATTGACATAATTTTCTGGAATTTTCCAAGCTGCTTAAAGGCACAGTTAACTTAGTGTATGTAAAATTCTGACCCACTGGAATTGTGATATAGTCAATTAAATGTGAAACAATCTGTCTGTAAACATTTGCTGGAAAAATTACTTGTGTCATGCACAAAGTAGATGTCCTAAATGACTTGCCAAAACTATAGTTTGCTAATATTAAATCTGTGGAATGGTTAAAAAATTAGTTTTAATGACTTGTGTATGTACACTTCTGACTTCAACTGTAAATTTAAGATGCTGTAAGCGATTTTAACACTTCTAGAACTAAGCAAATATGTCTGTTCAGTTGAGAAAGCATGTAGCCTACACATGATAGAATAAATAGGCTTTATTAGTCAAAATCCTGAAAGTATGTTTCGTTGAATTACAGTTCAGTAAATTGTATGTTCCTGTCATTCCAATCCACATTCAAAATCCTTTCCTTCCTTTTCAGGAACTGAAAGTCAATAAATTCTGAATTGTGCCGTACCATTTTGCAGTCATTTTAAAAGAAGGCCTATTTGATATTACTGGTAACCAATACAGATTCTCCACCCAAGTCACTGAGATGCGTCAAACTGAGCTGTAAAGTAAAGTGGAAGTTAATCTTAGACTATTATTATCTCTCAGTTTCAGTCCCACTCCCACCATCCTTGCCACATCATGGCGGCATCTGCTGGTGATAGCGGCATCCTGGAGGAAGAGTTGACGTGCCCCGTGTGTCTGGAGCTTTACCGGGACCCCCACTTGCTGCCCTGCGGCCATAACTTCTGCCTGCCGTGCCTGCGCAGACTCAAAAGCCGCTCGGACCGCGGTCGTTTGCGCTGCCCGGAGTGCCGTCAAAGCCACCGGAGCTCTGCCAACTGGCAGAAGAACTTCAAGCTGGCCAACATCGCTGACCGTTTCCGGCGGCGCGGCCAATCGGAGCGCTCCAACCAGAGCCAGAGTGACCCTTCCTGCAAACCTGCTGAGGTGCGTTGCGATTACTGTCCAGAGGGCGCTGGTGAAGATGGGAAAAGTGGCATGGCGGTGAAAACCTGCCTGAAGTGTGAGGTGTCGATGTGTCCGAAGCATCTTCAACCTCACCTGGAGCTCCTGGCGTTCCGAGAGCACCCCCTGGTGGAGCCGCTGGATGACATGAGGAAAAGGAAGTGTGGAGAACATGACGAGATGTTCCGCTACTATTGCTTGGATGAGCGGCTGCTCCTCTGTAACGCCTGCACCATAGAGGGAACGCATGACAGACATTCCATAAAAACCCTGAAGAACGCCATGAAAGATCTCAAGGTAGGTCTAATATCAGTTAGACTTCCCATTCAACAAAACTGGAAGGACAAATTTCAATATAAAATAGAAATAAAAATTCAATGGACTGTCCATTTTTTTAATTAAAATTGAAATGCATGTTTGTTTGAGTTTGTTACAAAACAGCATGTTCACTTGCTTTTTAGAACACACAAGAACAGCAGAATAATGTGTATTGTGACTGTAGTGCATGAATGAAGCTAATAAATGTGTGTTGTGATTGTGCACATCAGTTAACTCTTTCTGTCTGTTCTTCAATAGGGTTATCTTGACATTCAGCTGCTCAAGGCGAACAGGAAGATCAGAAGGGTGGAAAAGAACCACCAGGAACAAAAAGAGATTGAACGGCAGAACAGGGTAAAGTCAGTGCTGTGCCATTCCCCACAATTTATGGACTTCAAAACACTTTAGGGCGAATTAACTAAACGGTTGCGCCACATTTGCACGTAGGTTTGAGCGCAAAAACCTGCATCTTATTCATTAACCTTGCTATCTTATGAAACCAGATACGATCAGCACTGTAATAGCCTTTATTTTTGTCACACATTATACATTTGCACATATACAGTGAAATTATTTTTTTCGCATAACCCAGCTAGGGCAGGGTCAGCCATGATACGGCGCCCCTGGAGCAGATAGGGTCAAGGGCCTTGCTCAAGGGCCAAACAGTGGCATCTTGGCGGTTCTGGGGCTTGAACACCCGACCTTCTGGTCAGTAACCCAGAGCCTTAACCGCTGAGCCACCACTATTAAAAAGAGATGTTAATGTATTTTTTTTGGTGATTAAAGCAACAGTAGCTCATCAAATGATGGAGAAGAGTGTTTATAGCTGGTCGTATATCCAGATATACCTCAGCGAGGATAAACGTGGTGTGTGTGGACCGATATGTTTGTGTGGTGTAATTTAGCATTAATTATTGCATGGCAGTAATTGTGCATATTATTAGGCCTATGCAGTTCATGGTGATATTAAAATCTGGATCCTGAAGCAAAAATAGTTGAGTCAAATCTTTGGACTCTTCATTCTCTAATTAATGATGTTTGTTAAGTCAAGCATCACTATTACTATTGTTCATACTAGTGAATTATGACAGACTCATAACTCTACAATATTAAAAGGTAGAGTTAATGGTAATAAAGGCTCTGAACATCTCGGAGCATGGCACCGCACTGGCTTACACCCTAGCATTGTGGTGAGTTTTGTGCGCACGAGCACCAATCTTTAAAACATTCGTTCTGCTGTAGGTGTACCTGGACGATACAGACCAGCACCTGGGTGCTTTCCGAGAGACTTCCATTGCACATCTGGATGCATTTCTCTCTTCGCTGCGTGAATGTGTCAGCACTTATGATGTGGAGCAGTGTTCTGGAATCCAGCAGAATCTGAGCCGGATAGCACAAGATCAGACTCGTCTGCAGGAGGTCCACTCAGGCCTAGAGAGGCTTCTACTGGAGAATGACCCATTCCAGTTCATTAGGGTTCGTTTTATTCACACACTAATACATGATGTTAGTTTCACTATAATATTACCTTTAAAAAAAGCACAGTTTTATATATAATTAAACCAAACCTGCGTTTTAAAAAGTTTTTCTCAATGGTATCCTCATATTTATTGCGTTCTCTTTGGGTTTCTTTCAGGATTACAATTCATCGGTGAAAAGGTAAGACAGACATTTGATTCACTTTCACACACTTTCAGTTAGGGTTATTTGTTTTGCAACAAGCATTATATGCCAATTAACTACTGTAATTAATCACTTTCATCAATATTTGCTGAGAAAAGCCTCAAATATTGATAATGTAATTTATAATAATTCTGTATATAATATATGGGTGTTTCTTGAACTTTGGGCACTTTTAGCACTGTGTACTTCTATAAAGGAAAGTCTCATTAAAACATTTTCCACACTCTCATTAGGTCTGTCGCGATTATTAAATAGCCGTCTGAGCATGGTTAATTGAGACAACCGCGATTATTGAGCATTCTAATTCCAATCACATTATAATGCCCAAATTAGGCAATTTTAAGTGAATATAGTGTATAAATGCCATGAACGGCACGAGTCCGAGCGTCACTGAGCCATACTGCGGATGTCAACCAGCTCCTGTCCTGAAGAGAGCGTGAAGCGCTCTGATGCGTGTGCTGTCAGCAGGCTCGCACCAAACTCCCGCAATAATATAAACGAGCAAGTATAAACTTTGAAAGTGAACGCAAAGCGCTTCGGTTTCATTTTAAACCATCATGTAATGGCAAATGTTCATGGTTCAGACGAGCTGTGTTAATGACACGCAGTGACACAGTGACACATGCTTTCTCTATTCCTGTAGAAGTTAAAGCTCCGTCCCCCAGACTCTGAATTAGCAGGGAGTAATACACTGATTAGGGTTGCAACGGTATGAGATTTTCACGGTACGATAACCGTCTCCGAAAATATCACAGTTTCACTGTATCACGGTATACGGTATTACACAATTATTATTATCAGTTACAATGGCCCTTAAAGGAGTGAAAACAGAAAGGTTTTTTTTGGGGGGGGGGGGGTTGAACAAACGCTTGAATTTTTTAATTCAAGTATGTGTAAAAAAAAGTCTCCTTTTTGAAAATAAATAGAATACCTAAGAAAGCTAACAGAATTATAATAATAAACCGAATTATAAACATAATAAAAAATAGCATGTAACTATAACATGTTATATAACTAAAGCATGTTAGTTTACATGTTAGCATAGCATGTTAAATTAATTACTAAATGAAAAATAACATCAGCTGTGTGAGCTTTTAAATTAATGTCCTATGATTATTAATAATTAACATATACTGTAGGTGCGTGACAGCACAGCCAGACTGCTCCTGTCTGTACCTTTAACTCAGTGGTTCTCAACTGGATTTGCTTCAGGACAGATTTTACATTGGAAATCAAGTGGTGACCCACCATAGTAAAAACATAACCTGTATTTAATGTATCATGGGTCGCATTTCCTTTTATGTTGCATAGTTTGTTCATGGTTTTCAAGTACAAGGACATGCATCAAGTGACATTATTTTTGTTGTTGATGTCAACAAAACCGTCTTACATATTACACAGGAGGAAAGGCACCTCATTACCATGGTTAGGTCAGTGTAGCTAGTCTTAAATAATAATAATAATAATAATACATTATAATATTTATGAAAAAATAAATATTAGCTGAAACACATCTTGAAACTTTAACTACAACTGCCACTGCTGATATAAAATTAGGTCTAATAGATTCTACCTTTAGATTATTTCATATGAAACTATAACATTTTGTCAGAATATAACTGTTACTTTTACTCATGTAAAATCGTGAAACAGTTTTGTAAAGGTGATGATGTATAATGAAAAATTAGCTTATAGCACAGTGTTGCTATTTTCCTCCTCGGTGCTGTTTGGCATGTCAGGGCTGCCTACTGTTTGAGAGGTTCAAACTGACTTCCATCATAATGCTTTAAACTAGAAAAGTAAACCACTCCCAAAAACAATACAGTGCAGGTGGCGCAGCTGTAAATACCTGTAGAACTGAGATCTGGGAATCCCAAAATGTTGAACCAAATTTTCAAAAGATCTCAACACTCCACTCTCATACAGGTCACCGAGTGTAATAACCCCCCTCACAATCCACTCTGACCAGCAGAAAGGGGACTTATTAATACATAATTTAGGGTTCAGCCATATGCTCAAGGCAACATTTAAAGAGCACCTATTATGGTTTTTCAAATATTACCTTTCATGTAGTGTATTATATAGCTGTTTGTGAATGTAAAAAAGTCTGCAAAGTTTCAAAAATCAAAGTGCACGAAATGTGGAGTTATTGACGCCCAAAAGAAAGAACCGATTCTGAACACCTGAAACGAGTCGTTAGTAATTCCAGACTTACTTCCTGTACTAACCTACGTAATTTGGTAACAAAAAACCCGCTTCTGGTCTGTTTACATGTACAGCCAGTGCAGGCTGTTAGCCTGTTAGCTGTTAGCCTCTGCTAACCGACTAACTCATTTTATTGCCAAACTACATATAAACTTACCACAGAGAAACATCCTGTTCTCGTCGTGCTTGCGATGGTGGTTCAGGTTGATCTTCCGATGTATCACTATAGGACTCAGGCTCAAATTGGTAAGGTAAAACAGAAATTTTTTCAGAAGGAGCTGAAACTCGGATATGGTAGTGGGCGCTTCCTTTCCGACACGCGCTGTAAGTGGTAGACTAATCACAACAGACTGGGACATCTGACCACTCAGAGCAGAGTAGGTTCTCTGAAAGGAGGAGTTCAGAATGAATCCTTTAGAACGGATCATTGAAGGAGTCGTTTTTGACAGTGGGAAAAAAAGGTAATGCTGCAATTTAAATTATGAGCAAATTAAAGTGTTTTTTAACCTTGGATGCATGTAAATCTATTGTATGAGACCTTTAAAACAAAATTAGGCATGTTTAAAAATCATAATAGGTGCACTTTAAATAAATGTCTGAATTAAACACTCTGGACACTTTTGTCCATACCGAGTGCAAATGCGAGATAACGGGGTGTAACTTTTCTGATTAGTTTGATAGAAAGTCTTTGCAATGGCAAAATATAGGCAAGAACTTCCTGTTCAATACAAAACCATGCAGGGGCTCTCTCAGGTGGAAGCGACCAATGAGACCGAATGCATAATAATACAAAATCTTGGGTAGGCCTAGCCCACCTATGTCAATCGGCCCATGTAACTTATTAAAATGTAATAATAAGTTTACCATTCCAAATGAAGGACTTTGCTATGCTATCAAATTGCTTGAAATAAGAGAGGGGGACATTTACAGGGAGAGATTGTAGCAGTCAGTTAAATTTTGGAATACATTCATTTTAATAACATTAACCTTCCCAATCATAGATAAATGTAATGTAGCCCATCTGCCCACATCGATCAAAAACGTTTTTATTAAGGGGTCAAAATTAACTCTAACTAAATCAGACAAATTTCCTGGGAATAAAATGCCCAAATACTTAATGCCCTGTTTGGGCCACTGGAAGGCACCCGGCTGGAAAGCCGTTACTGGGCAGTACGCTGTCAGAGCCAAAGCTTCGGATTTAGACCAACTGACTCTGTATCCTGAGAACTTGGAAATGGAAATAATAATTCTGTGGAGGCAAGGCAAAGATTTATTGGGGTCAGAGACAAATAATAAAATATCATCTGCATACTGTAAAGCAGAAACTTATGCGCCATACCTCCCGCCACCACCCCTGGAAAATCATGTTCCCTTCTTATCGCGGCTGCTAATGGTTCCAGGGCAAGCCAGAACAATAATGGGAAAGAGGGCAACCCTGCCGGGTGCCCCTATCCAGAGTAAAATAATCTGAAATTAATCCATTTGTTTGTACTGCCGCTACTGGGTGTCTATAAAGTAACCTAATCCATCCAATAAAAGTATTCCCGAACCCGTATATTTCCAAAATCTTAAAAAGATAATCACATTCTACCATATCAAACGAGTCTGATCATTCGCCACTGACCACATGATATCGATGAAACGCCTAATGTTGTCAGAAGAGCTGTGGCCCCGAATAAACCCCACCTGATCTGTATGTATAAGAGATGTCTTTACTTAATCGGTTAGCCAAAATTTTTGCACTATATTTTTACGTGTAGCTGGATCAGGGAAATTGGACGGTAACTATTACACTCGCTTGGATCTTCATCCTTTTTAAGAATCAGACTGATCCGGGCTTGTGTCATTGGTGGTGGAAGCTTTCCATTCTTTAATGACTCCGTATAAACTTCTAGCAAAAGTGGAGCCAGTTCTGTAGCATAAGATCTAAGAAATTCAGCGGCAAAGCCATCTGACCCTGGACCCTTGCCTGTAGGCAAGGCCTTAATTACCTCATCAAGCTCCTCCAATGTTATCTTAGAATCAAGAGAATGTTTTTGCTCAGTCATCAGTTTAGGAAGATCTAATGGTTCCACAAAGTTTCTAATATCTTCATCAGTAGACGAAGACGTGGAACTATAGAGGTCAAGATAGCATTGTTAATATCAATGGCTGAGGTAAATATTTCACCACCAGCAGATTTCACTGAGGGAATGGTAGAAAAAGACTCTCTCTGCTTTATAGTTCTAGCCAAAAGCTTCCCTGCCTTGTCCCCCGACAAGTATGACTGTCTTGCCCTGAATAGCCAAAACTCCACCTTCTAAACAAAATAGTATTATATCTGTATTTAAATCGGGTCAGTTCTCTGAGGCCATCAGACGACATTCTGCTCTTTAGCTCTGCTTTGGCACTTTTAATATTCCCTTCCAACTCCACGAGTTCTCGTGCTTTGGATTTTTTGATGAATGAGGCATACTGTATGATCTGACCCCTAAGAACTGCCTTAAGTGCCTCCCAAGCCACACCCACAGAGGTTACTGAGGACCAATTGGTCTCCATATAAACATTGATTTCAGCCTTTAACATTTGTTGGAATTCAGGATTTTGCCAAAGGGATACTTTAAAGCACCAACTATATGATTTATTTTTCTCCGTATATGGCAACACCTCTAAACTCACCAGGGTGTGATCTGAGACTGAGATGTTTCCAATTGAGAAATCAGCAACAGATGAAATGAGGGACTTAGATATAAAAAAACAATCTATTCTAGAATAAATCTTATGGACTGATGAAAAGAATTTATAGTCCCTACCAGATGGGTTCAAAAGTCTCCAAATATCTGTAAGACCAAGATTTTTACACATCCTGTGAAGCGTCAATGTTACTCTAGGGGGCTTACACACTTTTGTTTCACTATGATCAAGGACTGAGTCCATCAAAAGATTAAAGACTCCTCCCAATATTATATCATGAGGGGTGCCAGCGGCTTGCAACATCCCTTCAAGATCTATAAAAAAGCCCTGATCATCAGCGTTAGGTTCGTAAATATTAGCCAAAATCAACCTTTGCCCCTGAATTTCAGCTAAAACAATAATGACTCTTCCTAACTTATCTTTAATCTGTTTGAGACATTTGAATTGTAGATGTTTACTTATCAATGTAACAACTCCCCTGCTCTTACTTGAGCCAGCACTAAAGAAAACATTCCTACACCATATCTTCCCAAATTTTTCAGCTTCCTGCGGAGAAAGGTGAGTTTCTTGAAGAAACACTATATCATATTTCTTACGTTTAAGAAAATAAATAACCTTCCTTTTTTATGGGGTGCCCCAACCCATTCACATTCCACGTGGAGAGAGACAATCCACTTATATTAACATTTGACATTTTGACATATTAGAAAAAATAGATTGTGTGTCAAAAACAAAATTATAAAGACCACATTCCAACATTAGTGCACAATGAAACCCTGAACTTCCCCAGAACTAAATAAACAGAAAAAAGAAAAACATGCGCATTAACCCCGTGCACGACAGTGCCAACTGGCATCCATCCTTCTAAACTCAAACAGTACGTGTTCGCCTACGAGAGCCCCCATGACAACTTTGCCGTCGGATTGCTCAAGTCCGGTGTTTCTATACAAATTTTGTGAGACAGAATTACACAACAAAAGATAATCTATAAAACAAACTCCAGCCAATAGGCGGGATAAACACAAAGAACGTGTAGATACGCCACATAACTCTCCCGAAGGTGTGTTCCTCCACAAAACAAGCTTCAGCTGCTAGCAGGACCAGCACCAAAAAACCGTTCAGTTTCCTCAGGCAGTCAAACGAATTTTCAGTGTGCCGGCCCATTCAACTGTTACAGAGTGCAACAAATTACCTAATCATTCCAATGTCCTGCAAGAAATACTCCACAAAACAAACTCCAACCAATAGGAGGCATAAGCACATGCAGATTCATAACTAGCTTGTTTATGCTCCTCCGCATTCCTGGAATTAAAAGAGGTCTGCGCATTAAGTGCCGCACAAACATCGCAATTAATCCACGGTTTCTGTTTAGGGTAGATTCGTATTGTTTTGGTTGGTACTACATCATCAATGCACTTCCTGATGAAACACGTTAGGGTATCAGCGTAGACCTCGGATGTCATCATCAGAGGCGGACCGGAGCATCTCCCAGTCCGCATGATCAAAACAGTCCTGTAGCATAGAATCTGATTGGTCTGACCAGCACTTGATCGTTCTGAGGGCGGGTGCTTCCTGTTTCAGTTGAGAACGGAAGAGTGGTCCGACTTGCCAAATGGTGGGTGGGGGAGGGATTTGTAGCCATCCCAGAAGGGAGAGTAGCAATGGTCCAAAACCCAGTCCCCTCGTGTGTTGCAACTGATGTGTTTGTGGTATTTCGGTACTATTGACTCGAAGTTGGCTTTGTTAAAGTCTCCGGTCACAATGAATGTGGGTTCAGTGCGGTTTCCTGCTCACTTATACTCTCATACAGTTCCTTGAGTGCCCAGTCTGTGTCGGCTTGTGGGGAGATGTACACAGCTGTGATAATGGCCGCTGTGAATTCCCTCGGTAGCCAGAATGGTCGACACAGAAGCATGGTAATTTCCAGATCAGGAGAGCAGAAAGACTTGGATTGTTGATCATAAAACATACACCACCACCTCTGCTTTTACCTGAGTGGTCTTTCACTCTGTCCACTCGGTGCACTGAGAACACCGCGGGTTCGATGGCTGATTCTGGAATCTCCGCAGACATCCAAGTTTCTCTAAGGCAGATAATGCAGCAGTCCCTCATCTCTCATTGGAAAAAGATCTGCGCTCTCAACTCGCAGAGCTTGTTGTCCAGAGACTGAAAATTTGCCAGTAGAATGCTCAGTAGCGGAGGTCGATTTGCATGACGTCTTAGTCTGACGAGAACGCTGGCTCTCCTTCCCTTTATCCGATTGCGTTTCCGCAGTCGGGCTGCCCAGACAAAGGGCTCCGCTGTTGTGTTTGAAAACAGTGGGTCAGCATTGAGGAATTTATAGTCTGGTTTTCAGTGTGCTATTGAAGAACCAATGTCCAAAAGTGTTTGTCTATCGTAGACAATAAGGCAGACGACATCCAAGACAACAAACATAAGAATTTGAGACAAAACAAACAAAAAACTGCAACATTGGGTTGGCACTTGCAGCACAGCAGCCATACTCAGCACCATCTTGAAGCATCAGGCACTCCAAACAGCTTCAGGTGGTGTAGATCGTAAAATTTGAGGGAAATATAATGCAAAAATACAAAATATGTAAATACAGAAGCACTCTCATTGTGGAATAAGCCAGAGTCGGAGCCTCTAAAGGAAACACCCCGGCGTTACATCTTAAATGCAGTTATATTTAATGCGTTACAGCTTTATTAAAGTTCACATAATATGGAAGCAGATCATGTAAATAACTACAAACTCCGAAACTGGCATTTCTCTGTGTGGTCAGTGCCTCTTCAATGAGTTGTGTGAAGTGTCCCGATCTAAGGGGGAGAGATTGAAACTGTACCCGGCTGATGTACACTCTGTCACGGGACGCTCATCCCTCGAGCGCACATGCTTAATGCAGCTAGATTATAACGTGATGACTCGAGACTTATTGAATCATAATATATGTCACTGTGCATTTCCTATCATGAAGAAAATGGGCAATTCACAGCTTTACTAATAAGAGAGAGTTTATTTTTATTTTTTTTGTGAGTTAAAGATGGATTGAAGTGAACAGAAAGGTGAGAGAGGGTAGTCTTATACACGGCAACAAAATACGTTTTTGATTTGTTTTTTGGCTTGTTTTCCAATATAAATATCTAAAACTCCTTTAAAACAATGTACATTTACTTTAGCAGCTATACTGCAGAAGAAAAAATTGTTAACTGAGAATGTTGAATATAATATTAAAAATACAAATATTTTAAAATATCTAAAAATCCTTTAATAAAGATGCATTGACCTGAGAAGCAGCATAAGATATTTAGATCTTGAATATAAGTATATTTTGTCTTTATTGCACTCGCAGAAGTATAACGGTGAAAAAATACACTTATATACAAAATAGTGTATTTAAGATACATTCTCTTAAAGCAAGTCTAAATATCTTATATGTTGCTTCTCAAGTAAATGCATCTTGTTTTAATGATTTTTAGACAGTTTTAAATGGAAAACAAGACAAAAACACTTGATAACAATAGGATTTTTTGCTGTGAATTTCTTTACTGAATTAAACTTTATAAAAGTATTTTTTTCCCCTTTATTCAGTGAATGTCATTTAGAGGTATTTTTAAAAGATGATTTTGCCCTCTTTATTGTTAGTAAGCATGTTTAATACAACCTTTTAAGTCGGGCACAAGCTGAATAATCGTTTAAGAGCTTATGATTAATTGGTGCAATAATCGTTCTAATAATCGTTAAATTGATCGATTATCAATATAATCGATAGTTGCAGCCCTAATTTAAACATGTAATAATTTGTATTTTTATATTGGATTTCCATAGTTTAATATTAATGGGTCTGGGAGAAGGCTAAAACAGTCAAATCTATACATAAAAGATATTTGAAAAGTACCTAAAATAAGTGATTAAAGCCTGGTAAAAAATTCCAATTCAGTTCATTTAACAAAAAGAAAAAAGTTGAAATCTCTTGTAATAAAATTCAACCCATGGGACATGAAAGTGCCCAAAATTGAAGAAACACACATATGTAATAAATATAATTCAGATAATCCAAATATATTACAAAATTGTGACGGATGACTAAAGCACTGATTAGAAAATACAAACAGTGGCTTTTGATATATAGTTTTCTTTTTAATTTTCATATCATTTATGTAAGCCTATGACTGTTGTACAGTTTACATCAATCCTGCAACTGAGTTTGTCAATCTGCCACAGGTATGCTTGGACTGTTTTCACAGGACTCATTCTTGTCTGGCAGCTGCACTATTTTTGTTACTGTACTCACTGTGGTTATTGTTTTTAACTAGTTTTTAGTGTCTCACATGTCAAGTTATGTGTAGTTTGAAAAACATCCTGTGGCAAATGCAGGTGCTGTGCTGACAGCCCCCTGCTGAGTGTAGAGTGCAAAAACATAAAGGTGGAAAATTCCTTATCATGGAATTTACATACAAGTGATTATGTTAATTATTTTATTTTTTTATTTATTAACAGCCTTATTTGAAAGTTATGTCACTGTAAATGTGTGTGTGTCAGGTACCGGAGACAGCTGAGAAAGCCTCTGTACTTCCCTGATGAGCCCACAGTCGACACTGAGCCGCTGTATGAAACTATGGAAGGAAAGATGGGGGATTTCATTGCTGAACTACGGCAGCACGCCACCACACTCATCAGCAACATCTGTGAGTCTGAGATCCCGTGCACACTGGGTATTATTATTATTCAGAGATAGTCAGAAACGCATGCGGCCACATCGCATGTATAGAGTAAGGGCACTTTAACACTAGGGAAAGCTCTGATGGAGCATTTGACAGATAGAAATGCTTGCAGTTTAGTGCTTGGTAAAAATATAAATTTTCAGATGAACCGTGATCTGCATTTGAACGATATTGATTCTTAAATCCCAAGATCGATCTTTTACTCTATGTGCAACCCTCTACAATGACAGTAAATCACTTGCATATGGATGTGTGTTGAGCGTAAAAGTTTGGTCCTGTTCTGTGTAATGTGTGTCCAAAGACAAGATCCACACAATCCATTTGTCATTGAATAATGTCTCTTTTAATACCCTTTCCTGTTCCTTACAGTCAGTTGTTGATCAAAACAACAAATACAGAAACATTTCTTTCTAATCACGAATAGTGCGGATGCGACTCCATTCTTGTTAATATGCGCTCAAATGAAACACTTCTGTGAGACACTCGCTGAACTGCTGCTGTTTTTAAAGAGACAGTACCAGTTTTTTACTTGTGTTCTACATGCCAATGTAAATACTTGTAAATTACACATTATTCATGGAAAACATAATACGGTATATACAAATAAATAATGCAATTTGTTTAAATGCAATAATATGCAATTGTAAAGACATCATATTTATTGATGGAATACAGGTGCATCTCAATAAATTAGAATGTCGTGGAAAAGTTCATTTATTTCAGTAATTCAACTCAAATTGTGAAACTCGTGTATTAAATAAATTCAATGCACACAGACTGAAGTAGTTTAAGTCTTTGGTTCTTTTAATTGTGATGATTTTGGCTCACGTTTAACAAAAACCCACCAATTCACTATCAACAAATTAGAATACATCATAAGACCAATAAAAAAAAACATTTTTAGTGAATTGTTGGCCTTCTGGAAAGTATGTTCATTTACTGTATATGTACTCAATACTTGGTAGGGGCTCCTTTTGCTTTAATTACTGCCTCAATTCGGCGTGGCATGGAGGTGATCAGTTTGTGGCACTGCTGAGGTGGTATGGAAGCCCAGGTTTCTTTGACAGTGGCCTTCAGCTCATCTGCATTTTTTGGTCTCTTGTTTCTCATTTTCCTCTTGACAATACCCCATAGATTCTCTATGGGGTTCAGGTCTGGTGAGTTTGCTGGCCAGTCAAGCACACCAACACCATGGTCATTTAACCAACTTTTGGTGCTTTTGGCAGTGTGGGCAGGTGCCAAATCCTGCTGGAAAATGAAATCAGCATCTTTAAAAAGCTGGTCAGCAGAAGGAAGCATGAAGTGCTCCAAAATTTCTTGGTAAACGGGTGCAGTGACTTTGGTTTTCAAAAAACACAATGGACCAACACCAGCAGATGACATTGCACCCCAAATCATCACAGACTGTGGAAACTTAACACTGGACTTCAAGCAACTTGGGCTATGAGCTTCTCCACCCTTCCTCCAGACTCTAGGACCTTGGTTTCCAAATGAAATACAAAACTTGCTCTCATCTGAAAAGAGGACTTTGGACCACTGGGCAACAGTCCAGTTCTTCTTCTCCTTAGCCCAGGTAAGACGCCTCTGACGTTGTCTGTGGTTCAGGAGTGGCTTAACAAGAGGAATACGACAACTGTAGCCAAATTCCTTGACATGTCTGTGTGTGGTGGCTCTTGATGCCTTGACCCCAGCCTCAGTTCATTCCTTGTGAAGTTCACCCAAATTCTTGAATCGATTTTGCTTGACAATCATAAGGCTGCGGTTCTCTCGGTTGGTTGTGCATCTTTTTCTTCCACACTTTTTCCTTCCACTCAACTTTCTGTTAACATGCTTGGAAACAGCACTCTGTGAACAGCCAGCTTCTTTGGCAATGAATGTTTGTGGCTTACCCTCCTTGTGAAAGGGTGTCAGTGATTGTCTTCTGGACAACTGTCAGATCAGCAGTCTTCCCCATGATTGTGTAGCCTAGTGAACCAAACTGAGAGACCATTTTGAAGGCTCAGGAAATCTTTGCAGGTGTTTTGAGTTGATTAGCTGATTGGCATGTCACCATATTCTAATTTGTTGAGATAGTGAATTGGTGGGTTTTTGTTAAATGTGAGCCAAAATCATCACAATTAAAAGAACCAAAGACTTAAACTACTTCAGTCTGTGTGCATTGAATTTATTTAATACACGAGTTTCACAATTTGAGTTGAATTACTGAAATAAATGAACTTTTCCACGACATTCTAATTTATTGAGATGCACCTGTAAATGGAATTTGTGCATTTAAAAAAAAAAAAAAAACAAAAAAAAAGCTAAAATGATGAAAAACTAATAATTGTACTAATTTAACTAAATTTAACTTCTTCAACTATGGTGCGTTTTTGGGCTGCCGCTAATATGTTTACAGTCTTATGTTGAATAGGTTTTGTTTAAATATTTTTTTGGTCCTAACTTTGTAAGCATGTAATTCTGGTTCTGTATACCCCACTAGATGGCAGCAAGTATTTTTTTCTCCATCACATTTCGTCACAAAATGCCGATCTGAAATGTAGGTGGCGCTCTAATGCATTTTAGCCCTCACAGATGTTCGCGTCCATAGACATTCAGTCTAATTTTCAGTTCAAGCACCACCCTTTTCATTGTTATATAAGTGTATTTTCATTTAATATCTCGGCCTCTGAGTGGACTAGAAGCTCAATCTAGGTGTCAGCCCCAGAAAGCTGAGCTCTTCGCCTTTGTGATGATATAAAACATTTTATCATCAATAATTTATATTATGTATTTCCGATGATTTGTTTAGCATGCATTTCCTGCGGAACCGCATATTTTGTTCTGGACATCTAAGATATAGCATTGGTTTAATCGCGCAAGCAAGCTCACAGACAAGTAAAAAATAGCTAATTGTTAGAAAACTGCCTACGGTAAAAGCAGATATAACGTTTTTAGCTGACTTACAGAAATCATATTTTACTTTGGATTCTTTTGAAAATCTTAAAAACTGTGGTACTAGTGCTACAAAATAAGCTATACATTTGCATTGAGAACAAGAGCTTTTATTTGATAAGATTTGTCTAATTAAATGCTATTTGAAAGATTTTTATATTCATATTAATATTTCTGCCACATGACCTCTAGGTATATTTGTGTTGCAGATGTTTTCAGGCCTTATTTTGTTATTTTATGTACCATAAATACAGATGTAATGGTTATCTATGAAAAGTTCAGCTTTCAAACAATGCCACATATGACTGACTTATGTATTCAGAGACTTTAACATTTTAAGCTTAAACTTTTTTCATGACATAGCACCCCCTTTTGGCAGAGTTGAAGAGGTACATTTCAATATTTGAAGTCAAAATGTCGCCTAAATAATTTAGCAGCATTAGCTGTGAGAGCATTTCATTAGTATGTAAGCAAAATTGACTTTTTAAGAAGTACTATTTAAGATTATTTATATTTTACTTTTCCAAGGAACTCATTTGAGATGCATATTAAAACAGTGATGTGTCTCACATGATCACTTGGGATCAGATTACCTGAGACAAATGTTAATACCAGGTGTAAATGTGGTCTGTGGTATTATGAACATTTAATATGTTATCGTTCTGTTGTCTCTTGTTTCCTTTTTGAAGGTGAATTTGATGGTGGAGATGGTGAGGAAGAGGTGGAAGATGATGATGATGATGAAGAAGATGAAGATGATGGAAGCTTTTATGAAGACATTGACAGCAGCAGTGATATAGAGGGTGAGGAGGAAATGAGGAGTGAGGAAGAAGAAGAGCAGAACCACATCGAGTCAGTAGATGAAGACTACACTCCAGAGGAGGAAGAGGAGGAGGATGACGACAACTAGCACTGCAGAGTTCACAGAGCCAAAGACTGATCCCAAACCAGCCACAATCTCATGTGTTCACACACAATGCATTTATGATGCACTGGATTGCCATTTGAAGTGTGTGTGCTGAGAGAGAGAGGAGCATTATACAGAATGTTCTTATAGTTATACATTTTTTGGTAAAATGTTTGTTTTGTTGTTATTTAAGCAATAAGTATGAAATCTCTTAACAAAAAACGTGATTCCACTATGTCAATTTGACATGAATTCTCTCCATGAAGTGACCATCTGCCAGTATATTTAAGAGAATGGCTTGTGTGTTGAACTAGAGATATTAAAAAAAAAAATTGTATGTTCTTGACAGTATTTTTTGTTTGAGGAATAAAATATAATATAATATTATATATATATATATTTCCAGTTGGATCTGTTAAAAAGCTCAGGGTACAAATGTTAATATAGATTGCTCTTTGGGATTGGCTTAATTTGCACTTCATTTTGGTGGTTTTCTTGTCTTTCTGTCAATATGTTTAACCCTTGTGCGTCAATAAAAAAAGTTAATCAGAGGTCCTTAGAGGACAAAAATATCAGTGTCAAAATACTGCCATAATATTTTATATTAATATTATTTTCCACTTTCAATGAGTTTTTTAACCAACATCAGTCCTGATCATAACTACCAAATATTCATTCATTTTCAAGATTTTAACCCTTTAAATGCCAGTTTGTTTACATAATGCTACTGTTGTTTTTTCACACACACACAAATTTCTCAAAACACACATACAAAACACACCCACACAAATTTAGCTACATTAATTATTCAATTGGCCTTCAGTGCTCTATAATACAGCAAACAGAAAATAGGAAAAAAGCATGTATTTGCTCCATAGGCTAAACATGAGAAAAATGGCGCCATCTGGTGTAAAATATTAAACCATTTAAATTTTGAAGCCAGGGCTCCGGAATGAAAGCGTAATATAGAATTCATGATTTTATGCTGTAATGGCACTGGGATCAAATATTACAGTTTTAATGGGTTTCAATGCGGACATTTTTGTCCTGAATGTCCTAAGTGTAACTATTATGTGTACACAGTGTATTATAGATGTATTATAGGAACTGAGGTTGAAATATAAAAAATCCCCCAAAAATATACACCTTTGGCAAAATGTATGCCGTTGGCATTAACATGATCAAAAAAACAAAGTTGAAAAAGACACAAATGTCTTGAAGGTCGCACAAGGGTTAAAAACCAAATTTTGATAGTGACTTTGCAAGAAGAGGTGAGGTGATGTGATGTTTTGGGAAATAATATGTAATAAAGTATAGTTTATTTATTTACAACCGTTTCATGGGTTTTGGGTTTTTACTAAATTATTTTTCAAATGAAAGTTACTCAGTGTTTTGGAACAGAAAGATGAGGTTAACCGCTTAAGAGTCCTGTACAATTCATATGAAATCAAAGAAGGAACGGGTTTGACATCATTTAGAACAAAATCTAGCCAAAACAAAGATGTTTTCGAATTTGTTTCGGTGGTTCATAACAGCTCGCCAGGGCAAACTTTCATGAAAACTTCTTACCGGCTTCTAAAGGCCTTACTGCCATTGGTCAGTGTCATCGGTAGGTGTAACCTGGAGCTCCACTTTGAGGCCGACAACTAATTCCCGATCAGTCAACATAAACACACCAGCGTGCAGAGTTATTAGCGAGCTGCTGCAAACTTAGCTACATCTGAAGAATTGTTCGTGTAATTTTTTTGTTTGTTTGTTTATTCTTATGCACTCACAGTGAAGTGCTTCTTCGTTAAAGAGTCAAAAAGAAGTTTGAAACAGCTGTGCAAGGCATAATGTTTGAGAACATTCAGACACCGGCCACATCGCTGTCGGATGTGTTTAGAGGAGCATTTAAATACGAGGATGCTCAAGCCTACATGGAAACATCGACATCGTTTAAATTTGTTTGAAAACATGTTTGCACATAATGATTCAGTTGTTTACTATCACATGTATTCAACGGTCTGTCAATGTAGGAATCAAACTCACTCGGAATGCCGACATGGTTTTCCACACATGATTTTTATTAGGCTATATCCATGTTTGTGGTTACAGACAAATGATATAGAACAGTGAAACCACTCACAGAGACTTTTAACTTCTCCATCTTGCCCGCACTCGACTCCAGTATCTCACACACTCAGATGGATCACGTGAGCGCGACTGTCTTCATTCTCATTGGTAGTCACTGCCGAATGTCGCTCATCATTGGCATAAAGTTGAAATTTTCTCAACTTTGTCTTGTCGCTCGCCATGACAATTTCTGTTGCTAACGGTCACTGCAGCTAATTTCGCCTGAAGTCGCTCTGCTCCCATTGTAAATGAATGGGATTGTGTTGCTTTGTCGCTTTATGCTGCTGGCGGTGTGAACGAGGCTTCAGTCGGGCTTCACTCGATATCGTAATGGCCGGCGGAGACCATAAAATATATGTGACCCATTATGTGACCATTGTTGCTTCGTTGCACGATGTCGCCGGCGGTGTGAATGGGCTTTATGCACCCCTTACCATCTGTATAGTGTTTTCAATGAGAATCCTTTGGCATCAGTTCTTGTTTAGTCAATGTCACCTGTTTCTCATTCTAAACCTCGCTATGTCTTTCTATGTAAGTTCCCTATTTCCTCTGTTTGCCAGTTCATTTTTCAATGTTCTCCAGTCGGTTTGGTATGTTCAGTCTTGACTGAGTTGTTTAACGAACAAACCTAATGAGGTTCTCAATAGAAACGTAATGCTGTAACACACGTGTTCACTGGAATTGCTCTTCATCTGTTCGTTTGTTTATTCGCAATCTGTGACACACTGCTAGTGTGCACTAATATAGGTTACCTTGTCCTTAGGTTTGGCACTGCATTAAGTGGCAGGTGGGGTAGGTTAAATTCTGCCCCAACGACTGTCAGCTAGGGCTTGTTGCAGTTCCATATTTAACCACAGATTTCCATTGGAAAAAATGAGGGGCGCAGTTGAGTTTGGGTGGACAGAAGATTCTCTGTCCCACATGCTCGTAGCTTTCACACAAAGTGTAATGGAGGTTTCAGCTACATTATGACTTAAAAAAACTTCAACGTCATATTCTAGCTGTTTACATGTACATAATATTTATGCCATATACAGTACAAATTTGTGTTCATAGTTTTAGTATTTTAGTTTGCAGGGTTAAACAGTGTTTAGTTCATAAAAACTACAACTGACAGGAGATAATGTATCATCAACCCACATTAATTCACAATAGGCTTTTCCCGCAGTTGTTCTGCATGATCGTTCTTCTTCATTTTTTCCAAGATGATCATAGTAATTACAGAGGCTCCTTTTGGACGATTATGATCAATCATGCACTCCACAACTTCACATCTTGATTTATTCTCCAGTCGACTTTAAGCGATCTTGAAGTCTTTTACACCTTGAGTCAAATGCCATTTAATGTTTTCTGATCCTCAGATTCCAGTTCATTCAAGTGCTCCAAGAGAATTTCATTGATAGTTGCCTCCAGCTAATGAAAAAAACAATTAAGTTGGATGACACAACAAATGCATCTAGATGAGTGATCAAATGCTTTTTTTGTTTTTGTTTTTTTGTTCTCAGAATGAAAATCAGGTCAGATCTGACAAACCCTATAATGTGAAATATACTGTATTTTCTTCAATTTAATGGAAACTTGCCATAAAATATTTTAGTTTCTCTGCTTCTATCTGCAAACACATTCAACACGAATGAAAATAAAATGTATTATACAAGATCTGGATTATATAAGAGCTATACTACTGTAGACTTCTACTGTATGTTAATGTGGAATATACACTCACTGGCCACTTTATTAGGTACACCTGTACATCTACTTATTCATGTGATTATCTAATCAGCCAATCATGTGGCAGCAGTGTAATGTATAAAATCATGCAGATATGGATCAGGAGCTTCAGTTAATGTTCACATCAACCATCAGAATGGGGAAAAAATGTGATCTCAGTGATTTAGACCATGGCATGATTGTTGGTGCCAGATGGGCTGGTTTGAGTATTTCTGTAACTGCTGATCTTCTGGGATTTTCACATGCAACAGTCTCTAGAGTGTAAAGAGAATAGTGTGAAAAACAAAAACCATCCAGCTAGTTGTAGTTCTGTGGGTGAAAACGGATTGTTAATGACAAAGGTCAGAGGAGAATCCCTGAGAGGGAACAAGACGTTGCGTAATGATGCAATGGGGACACATCTGTGGTCACGTGGTCTAAAGCCCTATACAATCACGGCAATTCATTGTCTGATGGCACTTAAGCAATGCCCATAAGGAGCTACGTCATGGGCTCCTTATAGGTGCCCGCTTCAGTGCCATTTCCTCAGATTTTCAGCAAATGGCATGAGCCTATGCAGCAACTAGTGAATATGGCTAGCTACGCAATGTCCCGTTACCTCTCAGGGAACCAAGATTACGTACATAACTGAGTTCCTTTAAAAGGAACTTCTATATCGCGTAATGATGCAATGGGGAACGATACACATTCACGCCATGCGAAGAGTTGCTGCCAATTGTTTCGGCCCTTGTGGAAAGCATACAGCGGTGCACAATCAAGCTTAACAATATAAAAACTATGGCTTTACTCCTGTTCCAACAGAGAGAAACTGGGAAGCAAGAGTCAAAAAGGGTCAAGATGATAAAATCTGACAAAAGTATGCAGAGAGGACCATCCTGCTGCCATGAAAATGTCATCCAAGGACGCACCTCTAGCCAAAGCACGAGGATGCCACGCTCCTCGTAGAATGGGCCTGAATACCCAGAGGTGAAGGCAAAACGCATGCCTCATAAGCACTCAAAATTGCATCAACAAGCCAATGAAACAGCCTCTGCTTAGAGACTGAAACACCTCTGTTGCGGTAACCAAAGCATACAAACAGCTGCTCTGACTTACGCCACTGGCTAGTGCGGTCAACATAAACCCGCAGAGCCCTAACAAAGGAGAGAGAGACTGCAAAGTAATAGTCTGCGGTAACCCCGTTAAAAACCCTGGCTCGAAATAAATACACAAAGGGTTGATCGACAGGGCATGTAAATCACCATCCCTCTTAAACGATGCCAGTGCAAAAGCAGGGCAGTTTTAAGAGTCAAAAACGTATCAGAAACTGATGCTAAGGGCTCAGATGGGGCACCCGAGAGCGCCTCTAACACCACAGATAAATCCCATAATGATAGTGGACTTTAGCACCCCAACATTAACCCCGCTCACCATTCTGAAGAGAACTGTGGCAACAGTGGAGTCATTCAGGTTCCTGGGCACTACCATCTCACAGGACCTGAAGTGGGAGACCCACATAGACTAAATTTTGAGAAAGGCCCAGCAGAGGTTGTACTTCCTTCACCACAGGTGCTGCTGATACAGTTCTACTCAGCAGTCATTGAGTATTTCCTCTACTTTTCTATAACTGTCTGGTTTGGTTCAGCTACCAAGTCAGACATCAGAAGACTTCAAAGGATAGTTTGGACTGCTGAGAGGATTATTGGCACTCCTGTACCCACCCTGATAGAACTGTACACATCCAGAGTGACAAAAAGGGTTGGTAAAATCACTGTTGACCCCATTCACCCAGCACACTTCCTTTTCGAACTGTTGCCTTCTGACCAGTGCAACAGAGCACTGAGCACCAGAACGGCCAGGCACAGGAACATTTTGCCCAGCGGTGCTGGGGGCGAGAGTGAGAACCACAGGGGACAATGTGATTTCTCATAGGTCCACTCCTGATCTGCCGAACCTCCTCCAGATTTGTTCCACAATCTGAGGATGTAATGTCCATTCTCCGGATATCAAATCCTGTCTGGACAGGAGATCTGCCCCCCCAATTCAAATGGCCCAGGACATGTACGGCTCATAGAGACTGTACATTGTCCTGCACCCATAGAGGAGTGAGATCAATATAAGACACCACTGTCTAGTTGTCCGACCCGATGATGACATGACTGTGCTGAATGTCTGGAAGGAAAAATCTTAATGCAAACAGCACCGCCAACATCTCCAGGCAATTTATGTGCCAATCCAGCCGCTGGCCTGTCCATATTCCATAAACTGGATGGCCTTCATTCACAATCTCCCAACAAACGGAGGAGCCGTATGTCGTTATCACATTGCCGCAACCCACCTGTCCCAACGAAACGTCCAACATCAGAAAGAAGGTCTGTCTCCATGGTAACAGAGCTTGGCATCATCCACGCATCACTTTGAAAGGATGAAGCCCATCCAGCACTGGAAAGGTCTCGCATGCAAAATGCCCAGGGGAATGACAGCGGACACCACGATCATTAGCCCCAACAGCCTGTGAAATGTTCTTGAAGGGAGAACATGCCCTTTTCTGAACGTGAGCCATAGACAGATGCATCCGCATTGCCAATGAGTCCAACTCCAGACCTAGAAACAGAGTCTGTTGCCTTGGCAACAGGACACTCTTGTCTAGGTTGTCTTGCAGCCCTAGACTGTTTAAATGGCTGAGAATGACATCTCGATGTTGGGCAGCCAGACCCTCCGAGTGAGCTAACACCAACCAGTTGTCGAGATAATTCAAAATGCGGATGCCTTGAAGCCTCAAAGGGGTCAAAGCTGCATCCATGCATTTCATGAACATGCGTGGTGCCAAAGCAAGTCCAAATGGAAGGATGCGAATCTGGTATGCTTTGCCCCTAAAAGCGAATCTGAGAAAACGGCTGTGGAAATAAGCGTCCTTCAGTTCTATTGTCACAAACCAGTCCCCCAGCTGCATTTGTGACATTATTTGTTTCTGCGTCCACATTCTGAATCGGCATTTCATTAGAGTGAAATTCAAACGTCTCAAATCCAGAATGGGACGCAGTCCATCATCCTTTGTCGGAACTAGGAAATAACGGCTGTAAAAACCGCATTCTCTCTGAGAAGGGGGAATCTTTTCTATTGTACCTTTTCTCAAAAGAGTCTGAATTTCCAAAATCAAGAACGGGGATTCCTAAATAGAAACATCTGTTGGAATAACCCTGTTGAACATTGGCAATGCCTGCCTGAATTGAATGACATAACCATGTTTTATCGTAATAATTACCCAACTTGATACATTTATTAACTGTTGCTAAGCCAATCGATGGGCAGACAGAGGAATTCATGCATGATTATCCCTTGTAGCGCAATGTGTAACCATTAGATGGCACTCTTGGCCTACTTTTGGTGGCTGCCCTGCAATCAGCGGCAGAGCGGAGGGGAGCTTTTGTGCCTCTGCTACTGTGGCTGATTGACTGGGGCTTAATAATGGTTTTGCCTTTATTGTATTTAGGCATAAATGGCGGTTGCTCTGAAATGTACTCACAGCAGGGACGTACCCAGAAAAATTCTCTTTCCTGGTATTTTGTTTGGGAAAAAGTGTATGATTATATAGAGGGAATTGCCTTTATTATATGAAGACATACACAAAAGTCACCCTGAAGTGTGTATACAGCAGGAATACTAATTGATAAAACCTTTTCCCTGGCATGTTGAATGGGTAAGAATACAGGGGGTACTGCCTTTATGATATTTAGGCATGTATAAAAGTCACCCTGAGTGTGTATACAGCAGGGACGCTCATTGAGAAAATGTCTACCCTGGCGTTTTTAGTGGGGATGAGTGTGAAAACATGGTGGAAATTGGAAACAAGCTGATCTGCCACTACGGCCCTGATGGCACTGATGAAGCACTCTGCGCGTTTGTTCGCCATCACACATTTGGGGAATTATCTCTTATTCCGACCTCCTTATTCTGCAGCCAGGGTTCACGGTCCATGCAGGATCTCATCCACCATGAGACAGCGCTCTGAACAGGGGAGAAAGAGAAAGAGAGGCAGAGGCCGCTTCTCCAACTGCTTCTTTCATGTGAGCTCTCTCGGAACTACACAGAAAAAAGACAATGGGGGGCAGTAGGGCCCATTTTGCTTTCTTACCATTCTTATGCAGCATTTGTTAGTGGTGGCAGCACACAGATTCACCAGAAAATGGCCACCGATCTGGGCCAAATAGCAGCCATCACAAGCATGTTCGACTGGCGAGAGTGGTGCTTTCGCTCAGGGGGAGGGCGACAAGTCCAGTGTCTGTCTGTACTACATTTTATCAAGCACAGAGCTGGAATTTTCCAAACTGGCTATGAATAGTGCCTCGTGGTGACAAAATGCAAGCCTCAATGAAGTGCTGTTGTCTTTGTTGGTTCTTTGAAATGCTGGTTTTCTTAAGTCGCATAGGAAATTTGCTCTGAAAGTAACACTGTTTTCATCATCATCCTTACGTGTTGGCACTCAAAAAGGGAGAAAAATTCGTCCTCGCTTCGATGTGAGTCGCCAGAAAACAACACGGGCTGAGACAATATTCGTGCACTGAAGTAAAGAAAATCTGAGGAAATGGCACCGAAGCATGACATAGCTCCTTATGGGCATCACTTAAGTGCCATCAGCCAATGAATTAGCGTGACTGTATAGGGCTTCAGACCACATGACCACTGAGGTGTCCCAACAGCGGCATTATGCAACATAATCGAAAGGGAAACAAATATTGCTGATTTTAAAAAATAAACTCAATGAAGCAAGGGACTAAAGTAATTTCCATACAAGTATTGATTATTGACAATTGACTAGACTTTCTATTAATGTACATGTGTAACAGGGTAGACAAAATATCCAAAACTTTGAAAAGAAAACCACTGATTAAAGTTTAAATTATACAGCCTGAGATGACACAGGACCAATTTCTGTCACTTAAATTCGGCATGAAATCAAAATTGACCCTATTAATTTTATTAATGCATGTTTCTGGTCTTATTGTTAAGGATTCTTCCATGCATATTTGCTATTTTGTATAAAAATATAAATAAAAAAATGACCTTGTAATCTTTGTCATAAAAATGTCATAACGTGCTCTTCCAGAGAAATGACTGAAGGTGCATCCCAAACCGCACACTTCTGCACTATTCTACGCCAAGAAGTGCACTTTAAGTACACGGATGATGCACATCTTCATCAAAACGGAGTGTGGAATGTTGGACACTTCATGCACTCAAGGCACACGGCTTGCCGTACATAGTGGAAGGGGCAGAGTCACCTGGCTGCAGTGCTAGTCTGACAAAACAGTTGTAAATAATGAAGACTGTAGCAGCTAGTGAAACTTCAGTGGATACAGCACCTTACAAATGTGAGTTGAATGCTTTGCCATCACCCAAACTGTGTGAATTTGTACGTTGTTTAAGATACAAGTGTTGAACTGAAATTGGCTAATGCTCTAAAGCTAACGGATACAGTTACTCATATTTTGTATTTTAAATATGTAACACCATTAAATGTATTCTGTTACTCCCCAACCCTGCCGTACATAGTGGAAGGGGCAAAGATACCTGGCTGCGCTGCTGGTCTGACAAAACAATTGTAAATAATGATGAATGTGGCAGCTAGTGAAGCTTCAGTGGATAAAGCACCCAAGCTGTGTGATTATGTACATTGTTTGAGATACAATTGTTGAACTGAGATTGGCTAACGCGCTAAAGCTAGCGGCAACACATCACAGGTGCTTGAAACGTCACTTCCGTCAGCTGTTAAACAGTGAATGCATCTATGTAGTAAAAAAACATTAAGTGTTCCATTTGGGATGAAACTACACTTTGAAAATTCATACACTACATGGCTGAGTGCATAGTATATTTTGTAAGTGTATAGTGTGTCGTTTGGGACACTATACACAAACTTTCTGGTCAAAGTAGCTAATGCAGAGATGAAAAGGTGTATTTTTTGGCTGTTTCCTTCCAAAACTCCTGTTTCTTATCCCAAACTTCCTTGGTTATGGGCTAGCTGGCTTGAAATTACATTTAGAAGGAATAACAGCGAATTCGCAGATGTGTTCGAGACATTTCACGCTTGTATGGAAGCCCTGTGAAAAAACATTTTTCACTAGGTGAAAAAACATTTTTCACTAGGTGAAAAAACATTTTTAGGTGTCTTTGTGCCTTTCTGAGCTTATGACATACATTTTTTTTTCCTTTCAAAAATATTTTTTCTCTCTACATTTTTTTCCTCTCTCAAATTTGTTTTTCTCAAAAAAGCAAAAACAAAAACTTTTTAATTCACTTTATATTTATTTCACAATCATTATTAAAGGAATCCCAGTCTGTTTTATCATACATCCATTTTCTTTGCAGATAATACCAATGGTGGTATCACTGATCATGTACCTTTCGCACAACTCTGCCATCTCATTTGAGATCATCTATACTTGATGTTGAATTCCCTGTTACATTATATCTAGTGCCTTCCCCTGTGTTTAAACACTAGTGATCTATCTTTCATAAATTGTTCCACTGTTTCCCCATTGCAATCTGTCTTTGTACTACCCCATAACCAGTTATGTCCATTAAAGTCCCTTTTCCCTATATTCCCACTAACCTTTTCAAGTAAATTTTATGAAATTTGAATACATTTATTGTAAAAGTTAAATACAATAATTGATTACCCTTCATAGAATACTCGTGAAGGCCTGACACATTATAATTCTATTACATCTGTAAGTGTTCTATATGCTATTCCTTCTTGTATAAATGTCACTCCCCCTCCACCATGTGCTCCCATTCTATCCTTCCGGACAGAGTTATATCATGATAAAGTAAACTCTAGATATGGCTTAAGCCATGGTTCTTGTACACATACAATACTTGGCTTATATTCTACATCTTGGGTTCTAAGGGCTGTCATAGCCGGTGGTGGAAGTGGGGACAAGCTCCCACTTCTCAAGAAATGCTCCAATGGCTTGCGTCTCTGTGTGCCTCTGACAGCTCCTGGCCTTCACGAGTGACTTAGTTACTAAGTCCGGCGGAACCTGTTTCAAACTAACAGGAGAAGGGGTGAAAGGTGGACCAGTGGCGCCTTAAAACCAGTTGCTTCGGGCAGATGGGGCTCGTCAGCCATGGATGGCTGCTCATCTAAGAGAAGTAAAACTCTGATATCAAACCTCCGCTGCCTTGCAGCAAGACCCACCCATGTGAAAGGCTAGGGGAGTAAACCTCGACATCAAATCCGGAGCCGGAGTCCCTAAGGTGGTCTGATGTTGTCTACAACATCATTCTAGCAACTCCTGTGACGCCACTGGTGCCAAGCTGTATCGGCCTTGCCTTTCCCTTGGATTCATCAGCTGCGTGGAGTGAGGGGATCTGCTGCATGGGCAACAGCGGATTCTCTATACCACCCAGCCCAGGCTTGTGCCCTGGAAAGGTCACTCCAGCTTTGCCTCACAGCGTTGACACAACACGGGAAGCAGCAGTTACTGGTTATAAGCCACTTGCTCGACTGGCGTAAAGCTGGCGCCAGGGGTTGCTTCCGACGGTGGGAGAGATCACCATATCTCAATGGACAGCTACCGCCTGCCTCAAGCTGGGCAATGCCCAGCCAATTAGGTGCTGTCTCACCACAGTTCACCTGCCTTACTGGGGTAATTAAGTACCTGACAAGCGGACTGCGGCTTTCGCACCAGACAACAACAAAAGGAAATTGACAAGGAAAACTGGAATGTACGAACAATGACATCTGGATTGTCAGATGAATTTCAGGCTATCAGCAATGTTCGAAAGACTTCAGTCATCAACGACGAACTTGCAAGGCTCCAGATTGACTTCGCTACACTACAGGAGATACGGCTGCTGGACTCTGGGTCCCTCAGGGAAAAAGACTTCACGTTCTTCTGGCAAGGGAAGAGTGCTGAGGAAGTCAGAGAGTACGGCATTGGATTTGCCGTCCGGAACTCACTGCTGGGGATGACAGAACCCTGCCAACAAGGAACTGAAAGACTGCTAACACTCCGCCTCCACACCTCCACTGGGCCCACCAACCTGATCAGTGTGTACGCACCGACCCTCAGCGCCACCAAGGATATCAAGGATGAGTTTTATAGACAGTTAGACTCACTCATCGGCAGGATCCCCAAAGTAGAGCACCTGATACTACTGGGTGACTTCAACGCTAGAGTGGGAGCTGACTATGATTCCTGGCCTTCCTGTCTTGGAAAGTTTGGTGATGTTAATGTGTGTACGTATTCAGTCAGGGCTGCAGTTAGGAATTCTTGGGCCCTGTACAAAATGTGTTCAGCGTGCCCCCCTCCAGTCCGTTGTCTGACAGGAGAGGGGGTCAGTTATCCCATCAGTGTGTGCTACCCAGACGGCTTTTGGAGATGCGTGCTGTCTCCGTGTTTATATCTGCGTTACCCACTGAACGCTTTTAGATGTGCTCTACAATATGGAATAGCCTTTCTTTGGATGTGAACATCCTAATTTCAGCCCCTCACCAATAATCTTCAATCTAATTCAAACAGTCTGTTCAGATGGCACACAAAACATCGCCTAAAGGCTCCGAAACACTCACAGTGTTCTTCGCTCAGAGCTAAAAAGAAAATTGAAACAGCTGTGCAACTGTTTTTGAACATTTGAATACCGTCCACGCCACTGTCCTGACGAAAGACTACACTTTATCTACTGCGAATCCAGACAAGATCAGTAAAAGATGCTGTTTTAACCATTTGATGATGATTTAAAGTTGAAATCTGAGAATGAGGTATGTAGTCACTGATAACACATTTTAACTTGTAATGCATGGGAATTTCACCAAACACTCGTATTGTACATAATTCACACATATACACTATACATCACAAATGGATCTATAAAATGCCCAAATAGTGAAGAATTTTCAAAATATTTTCAAGACAATTAGAAAATAATAGAATAAAATTATATTTTGATATATTTTGATGTTTTATTTATCATGTACTATAAAGATAATGCAACAAATCAAGACAAATCTAGAACAGGATTCACTGCAATTTCATGTGACGTAACTGGCTGTCAAACACATACTGAGCTTCACATAACACATAATCTACACATAAGATAAGTATTTTCTCAGGCACTTGTTGAGTCTAATTAGATGCATAATTTACATAATTTCAGTAGTACACCCAAATGACAATAGTCAAATCACACTGTTCATGTGTTACACTTGCTATAGTTTACCTCCACGTTGTTTCTTCATCAAATAACATGTAAATCAAGTCAATCACTGAAACATCAGTGCCATCTTCAGTAAGAAACAGCATGTACATTATGTGTGTGTATGCATGAGATAGTTATAGTTCACCATTGTTAATAATTCATAGTCACCAGTAGCGGCTCGTGAGGTGGGGCACATCACCCTTACATAATAATGTTCATTCTAATATTCGAAATAAGAACGCTTTATATCAGAATATTTACTTGATGTAGATCAAAATCTAAATCAAATGTTATTTGGAAGGAGATGGAGAGAAACAGAACTACATGCCATTTACACGTTTCCAGAGTAAAAACACTAAATGCTTTATAATGATAAAAATGTTTTAAATCACATTAAATTTAAAACAGAATTTTCAAGAGCCAAGGCTTTTTGACATACAATTTGTCGTCATTCAAAACATACAATGTCTTATCGCCAACCCTTATCTTTTCATTGCCAAACTATTTTTTATGTCTGGTGCTTCAGGACCAAGTTGTTTGATGGTCAATTTGTCTTGAGTTTGCAATAGAAACGACAAACTGTTAAACACACGTTCATTAATAGTGCTCGCCATGTTCACGATCCATCACACTGCTGCCGTGCACTAATACTAATGTTACCTTTGGTTTTTTTTATGGGCAGATTAATTTCTGCCCCAATATGTCTCAATGAGGAATAGTTGCAGTACTATATTTGACCACAGTTTTCCACTGGAAAATCTGAGAGGCTCTGTGGAGTTCTGGATGCCAGCAGACTCTCTGCCCCACATGCTTGAATATCCATGTATATCAAACCGTGTGCAACGGAGCTTTCAGCTACTTTGCGACTTAAAAATAGTATCAAAACAAGGACTGCTTTTAAATACATATGCCAGCATTTTGAACACATTTACGGGAAAACAAATGACATTATTGGCAGTTTATAGTATGGATCTATGTTTTCAAGTGGATGAACATTTTAGTAGAATAACATTTGTTATCTTTCTTGGTAAATGCCAAACCCGTTAAACTTGTTTGTTCTTACCAAAATTAAAGCTGTTCCTTTATTGTCAATCTGATCCTGAAGGCTCTGTGAATGTTTACTTAAGGATTTGTCCATTAACACTTCCATGGGCTTAACGATCAAGTCCCTAATTTGAACCTACAGGGTCAAATTGACCCATTTGTTTATTTTTATTTTTTATTTTAAGCTTGTAATAAAGGCTCTGTTTGCTCATTCTCTCTACTTTTGGTCTTAAATTGTTTCTCTAGGTAGCAGCAAACACTAGAAAAAATATTTTTTTCTCTATCACAATATACAGATCTGAAAAGTAAGGGTGCCCCAATGTGATTTGTGACTTTTTTTTGGGAAGCCCCACCCTTCCTCATATTTTGTGGAATTTCACAGCCTGTGAATGGACTACACACGTGATCTTGGTGTCATTTGAAAGCTAAGAGCCTCAGGTTTGCAATGCCTTTTATCATCAATAGTCAGGAGCATATTCAAATGGTGATTTGTTTATAATACTTTTTTGCTGAACTGCATTTATTATGGACATTTGAGACATAACAGTGGATTATTTACCCAGACTTTCTTTCGATGATTATTTGAACAAAATAATCCAATAACTAATAACTTTAATTTGCATTTATTCTCCCTTTGTGTGTGTGTGTGTGTAAAGTGATGAGTGTGAGTGTACTTATAATAAAATTTTGAACTTTTCTACCATTTTATGGTGAGGTTTTGCAAAAAAGACTGGATGTCTGTGGGCGGAATCACAAAACACATTGGGGCGCCCAATGCCTTTAAGATCTGTATATTGTGACAAGAAGGTGATAGAAAAAAAATTCTAGTGTTTGCTGCCATCTAGTGGATTGATCTAAGACTAAAAGTAAGGGGATCAAGCAAACAGAGCCTTTATTACAAGCTTTTGAAGCACTGGGGTGTCCCCTGCCTCTCAGATCTGTATATTGTGATAGAATGTTTGGTTCAAAGAGATTAGAGTTATAAATAACGGCGAAAATCAGATACATATAAATGCATTGACTGATACCTTTTGAGGTTTATGTTTTTTTAATTTTTTTATAATGGTTTAAATCAGTGCCGGTTCTAGCTTGTATGGTGCCCTGGGTGAACCCCATTATTTCATATCTATTTAAGTTTACTATCACAGAATATATATTTCTTTGTTTATTACAAGAGAAATTAGTACTATATTCATACAAATAAACCCTATATCATGTTGACTTTCTGTGCAACAATGAACTATCAACAATGGTGAATTATCAGTATTTTATATGCGTATACACATACATATTATACGTGTTATTTCTTACTCAAGATGGTGCTGATGTTTCAGTGATTAACTTCATTTACATTTGACATTGCTATTTGATGAAGAAACAACTTTGAAGTAGGGTTGTCACGATACCATAATCATATCTTACAATACTATACCAGCTAAAGTATCAAGATACCACAAGATAGTGTTAATTCTTAACACAGTTTGTCATAGCAAAGGTGGTTCTTAAAAACTAGCCACTTGTTTCTCAAGTGGTGAAAATAATTGATGGATGAACTTGAAGGCTCAAATGAACTAACTTGTTACCTATAACATTCTTAGTTTGATGTAAAAAAATAAAATAAAAAGAAAAAAAAAACGTTGCCATATCAAAACAGCCAGTTCAAACGGCAACGGCTTTAAACTTTTATTCCATTATTTGATTATTTGAATGTTGGTAACATAAAAACACAGATATTGTAATGTTGAAAATACTGTTTTGAGCAACTGTTTCATTATTACAACTGCTTCAGCCCCTCTTTCCTAGTAAACAGCAGCACAAATGCAGATTACACACACACCGATTTGATCGCATGGCTCAGGGACGCGATCAAACGATCTGGGCTGCATTTCTCAAAAGCATTGCAACCTTAAGCTGATCGAAGAGACCATTGGCACCAATGGTTTCTATGATCTACTTAGGCTTACGATGCTTTTGGGAAATGCAGGTGAACATAAGTGAGAAGTTACCACCACCATGCATTTGTAATTGGAAAAAAATAAACAACTGCAACTGTTTGATTTTTCAGAGAATCTGTAAATGTTAAGATAAAGCATTTAGGTTAAATGAAGTGGCACTAAACCGTATGTATTCTGCAGAGGCAGTGGGATGTGTCCGGAGGTGTTTAATAAGGTTGCTGGCATTTCCCCCTTTGGCATGAAATCTCTGTCGACATTAACGGCAGATGGGTTTTCCCGGTCTCATCAGGCAAAACCCAAAATAATTCCAAATCTCGTTATGTGAATTGTGTTTTTTAAACAGTTTCTCACTCTCCAAAGTTTTATTTAAATTCATATTATCCATTAGGAGTCACGGCCACCAAATTAACATGCTGGGATTCAGACGTGTGTTTGAAGTATGGGAAAACCACACATTGAAAAATAAACTACCATATAAGGGGCAAATTCTAAACAGCATTTTGCACTCTTAAAGGGCACTTCGTGGAGGGTACGCCACTTGAAAAGACTATATTGAAGTAAACTATAGCAAGAACAACACATGAACAGTATTATATGACTATTGTCATTTAGGTGTACTATTGAAATAATGTAAATTGTTCACTACAAGTGCCTGAGAAAATACATATGTATAACGTTTGTGTAACTTAGGTGTAGCTGATGTGTATTATATGTATACGTTATATGTAGCTCAATATGTGTTTGTCAGTCAGTTGTATCTAGTGAAATTTCAGTGTGAAAATTGTGAAGAGGCAGTCGAGGAATGAGGATCTAAATGCAGCTTTTAATGGAAATCAAAGATAAACAAAGTACTCAGAATAAAACGAAACAAAACACGGAAAACCAGGCACAGAGCGTGACAATACGTGAAGACTGACAAAGAAACCAGGGGAAACAAGGGCTTAAATACAAATGGGCAAACAAGGAAACGAGGAACACCTGGGGAAAACAATTAGGGGAAAACCAATCATAAAAAGAAACTACAAAAGGACTACAAAATTAACAGGAAACAGGAACAGGGAACTAAACAAGAATTCCAAAATAAAAGTCTAAGCAAAAACACAGGGAATACGTGACAGAGCCCCCCTTTTAAGGAGCGGATTCCAGACACTCCAAAAATAAAACAAAAACAAAGAAATTGTCCATGGGGGGTGGGGGAAAACAGGTAGTTCAGGGGGGCACAAGGGGCAAGGGGAGCAGAGGAATAAGGCAAAGTCAGGGAGGCTTGGAACCAAGGTGGAGCCAGAGGGATGGAGAGCCAGGGCGACGCTGCAGGCTCGGAGGATCAAGTAGATCAGAGCATATCAGGTGGATGGCCAGGAGACCAGGGAGACCAGAGCAGATCAGGTGGACAGCCAGGAGACCAGAGCAGATCAGGCGGATGGCCAGGAGACCAGGGAGAGCAGAGCAGATCAGGCAGACAGCCAGGAGACCAGGGAGACCAGAGCAGATCAGGCGGATGGCCAGGAGACCAGAGCAGATCAGGCGGATGGCCAGGAGACCAAGGAGATGACCTCAAGGTGGGGACTGGGTCAGGCGGCTGCAGGGCTGGGACAGGGTCAGGAGGCCTGGGAGGTGGCCGCAGGACAGGGACAGGCGGCGGAGCCGCTGTATGAGCAGTCTCTAGGGGAGCGGGCAGAGCCACAGGAGGAATAGTCTCTGGGGGAGCGGGTGGAGCCGCAGGAGGAATAGTCTCTGGGGGAGTGGGCAGAGCCGCAGGTGGAATAGTCTCTGGGGGAGCGGGCGGAGCCGTGGAAGGCTCTGGGGGTGGAGCCGTGGAAGGCTCTGGGGGCGGAGCCGCTGGAGGAATAGGCTCTGGGGGCAGAGCTGTGGCAGGCGGAGTCATGACAGTCTCGAAGGGCGAAGCCGTGGAAGGCGGAGCCATGGCTGGCTCGAGGGGCAAAGCTGTGGATTGTTTGTTTTTAATGCCATGCCAGCTTCTACGGCTATTTCCATGGTGAGAAATGTGTAAGGAATTTTATAAATGAATTTTATCTATTTTTCCTAAAAACTCTAAAATTGCATTTGGTTTGACTTTGTTAAAAATTTCTTCCAGAGTGCTGACTGAATAAAAAAGGTTTCTCACGGGGTTAAGACCAGTACAGTCTAATAAAACATGTTTCAGGGATAATGGATTCTGGCAGAAGGTGGCGAAGCCATGGCAGGCTCGAGACAAAGAGTCCTGGATGAATGGGAAATGACCTCCGTGGTTGAGAACATGGGCAGAAACTGGGAAACGACCTCCGTGGTCGTGGGCACGGGCGGAGACTCGGGAACAGAAACTTTTCTTCTCCTTCTCTGGATGGCCGAAGTTGACAATGCTGGCTCTGGGACGGACAAGGCTGGCAAAGCAGGCTCCGGGACGGACGAGGCTGGCAAAGCAGGCTCCGGGACGGACGAGGCTGGCAAAGCAGGCTCCGGGACGGACGAGGCTGGCAAAGCAGGCTCCGGGACGGACGAGGCTTCTAGCTCATTGGCCGTGGCGGGTGTGGGCGTTGGCTTGTTGGCCGTGGGCGTTGGCGCAGACAATTTTTGAGGTAGGGTCTTCATGGACCTACGCACCGACATCAGTGGCAGATCATACAACTTGGAGACAGGGGCCGTGGAAGGCTTCGAGACAGGGAGCTGAAGACAAAGGTTTTGGCACCGGGGTTCCCGCCATAATCCACTGTATAATGGGAACCGCAAAGTTCCAGAGCCTTCTCCACATATTCCAGTGAGGATCAGTCGGAGGCATCAGTTCCCTCAGTGCACTATTCAGACCGTCCCGGAAGAAAACCACCAGAGAGCGGTCGGGATAGTGCACTTCATTTGCCAGCTCTAAAAACTCACGGACATGATCCTCAACTGGATGATCCCCTTGTTGAAGGAGTAGAATTCTGACAGCCGCTAGATCCATTCCTTGGTCAGTCTTTCTGTGAAGAGGCAGGTGAGGAATGAGGAATGAGGATCTAAATGCAGCTTTTAATGGAAATCAAAGATAAACAAAGTACTCAGAATAAAACGTAACAAAACACAGGAAAGCAGGCACAGAACATGACAACACATGTGAAGACTGACAAAGAAACCAGGGGAAACAAGGGCTTAAATACAAATGGGCAAACAAGGAAATGAGGAACACCTGGGGAAAACAATCAGGGGAAAACCAATCATAAAAAGAAACTACAAAGGATTACAAAATTAACAGGAAACAGGAATGGGGAACTAAACAAAAATTTCAAAATAAAATCTAAGCAAAAACACAGGGAATACGTGACAAAAATAATGAATTCTGTTCTAGATTTGTCCTTATTTGTTGCATTTTCTCTTTGATTTATGAAAAATAAACCATCAAAATGTATCAAAATATATTTTATTTTATTATTTTCGAATAGTCTTGAAAATAATTTGACACTATGAGCATTTTGTACATCCATTTTTTATAGATATAAGCAAAGGTGGGTAGAGGTAGCCAAAATCTTTACTCAAGTAAAAGTAAAAAGTAAAAGTAGTCATGTAAAAAATTACTCGTAAGAAAGTAAGAAAGTATCCAATTAAAAGAACACTCAAGTAGCGAGTAATAGACGTTTACTCCCCAACATTACATAATACACATTTAACATGTATTACACAATAATTATACTACTAATCATTCTTCTTCTTCTTCTTCTTAACAATTATTATTGGAAATTTTCATCATACATGTTGTTTCAAACCATATGACCTTCTTTCTTCCATGGAACACAATTAAGGAGATGTTAGCATTAGTCTCCATTTACTTTCACTGCATGATTTTTCCTCCATATAATGGTGACTGAGGGGGCTTTCACTCTGGCAGTTTAGTCCGAAACAGTGCACGGTTCACATGAAAAGTTGGTAATGTGAAAGCTGTTTTGCGGACCAGGGAGTAGACCGCAGTACCGAACCCGAGACTACCTGTAGGAGGTGGACTGAGTGGCACGGTTCGCATGAGTGAGAAAGCAACCTGTACTCAGGTCTGCACTTGTTCAGGATGTAAAATGACTTGCGCATGTGTTTATGTCGATTTAAGCATGATGACATCATCAGCTGCACACAAACAAACACACACATGCATCATGAGTAGAAGGGAAACGCTGTAGGACACAGAAAAGATGAGGTTCTTTTTATACATGTGAGTGAGTGTTCTCAAAAAAGATAGTTTGTGAGCATCAGATATAGTCTCCTTCCCCTGGACATGTACAACTGCTGAATTACAGCATGCGAAACACAGAGGCGCAAGTGTTGTTTACTCTGGTGTGCATAATATTTAAGTCCTTTTTTACTATAAATCAACTATCACTTTAAGGACGCTTTTCAGATTTGGACGAATCTTTCAATTAGAAGAGAAGTTAGGAAACCAGTTTCTAGTCATTTTTATGGTTAAAATCATCCCACAGGCCCAATAATATACAGTACTGTATAATAAAGATCATGCTTTATTAATGGCTACTGTCGCTATTTCAAAAGTCCTGTCACTTTTTAAAGTCCTGTATTGATTCTTAGATCAATGTAGTTACAGTATTTTCAATGTCAAAATAATTTAGATCATTAGTTCTGTACACTAAGGGAAAACTGCACATGTTAGAAAACGTATTAGGCTTATTTACGTTCAGAGCTTGTTTTCTGTTGTACAGGGGAAAATGCGTCGCATCTGTCAAATGCAGAAATGCTGTGCAAGCGCACACATACTGTCAGCTCGCTCTCCAGAAGTCAAACACTAATATAAAATGTATGCTTTTAATCTGAGGTCATAAGAGTCCATAGTTACAGAATCACCCTAAAAATGACCATGACACAGACAAGCCCACGTTATCAGTATCGCCAACACTTACTGCGCTGCAATTTAAATCTTGAAATATCCGCTTGCCTTGGTGTAAAATGAAGGCATTGCGTGACAAAAGATAGTGTTTGTTTTGCGCATTGCTGCAGCAGTGATGAGCTCGACTCGAGTGACAGAGCGCCGCTGTAAAGTTCCGCTGTCCTAAAAGTCCCATTCAAAAATCTCAATAAATGATGCATTTATTAACACTTAAAATTAAATGAAAACCAGTAATGAAACGACAGGAACGTCGCCCATTGTAACAAAGTTAAAGTTAAAAAAGTCATTTGAAATTTACTTGACTAAATAAAATATACTCATAAAGTAAATTTTTTCCAAAAAGTTACTCAAGTAAATGTAACAGAATAAATGTATATACAGTAAGTGTATGTAAAAGTGTTTGGGAAAATGACCATGCTTTTAAGGGTTAATTTCCATAAGAGGACTTTTAAGAAAAAAGCAAAGAGACAGATTTATTTTCATCAGATAAATTCATTAATTTATCAGATTTTCAGTGGCTTAAGTTTACATGCACTTTGTTAGATTTGAGTGGCACAGACATTTAATTGCTTAACTTTGATTTAAATGTTTGTAGTGGCCTTCCTCCAACTTTCTCACAATACTTTACTAAAGCACTTCTTCAGTTCTAATGATTTATTCTCCAGTTTGCCACTGAGGACTTGTGGAAAGCCTTTCCCATTCTGACTGAGATACCATTTAAATCTCCCAGCTGTTCCAGGCAGTCTAACAGCAGATCACTGCATGCTTTGGGTCCTTCTGAGTACAAAAAAGAAAAGAAGAAAAAAAGAAAAAAATGCAGGGTTAAGTGTGCCTTTCAGTGTTTAGAGATACAGCAATAAGCACCACATATTGCAGTTATGTAAATTCAATCAATATCCCTATATTCTCTGATATGTTTTTAAGATGGAAAGTAATACTGAGAAATTTAAAAGGCTGCCATTACTCTGGGCATGCTGTAGTTATGTTCGGTATCTAACAAAAATAATGGTAATTGAATTAAAGGCATAGTTCATTCAAAAATGTAAAATGTTCTCATCATTTACTCACCCTCATGCCATCCCAGATGTGTATGACTTTCTTTCATCTGTAGAACACAAATGAAGATTTTTAGAAGAATATTTCAGCTCTGTAGGTCCATACAATGCAAGTGAATGCCACATCAAAATTGCCCTTAAAGGAAAAGTGAAAAATGAAAATGATGTCATCGTGTACTCACCCCCATCCCATTCCAGACTCATATGGCTTTCTTTCCAATGCAGAACATCAAAGGAGAAACTTTGAAGAATGTATTGGTTGCTCTTTTCCATACATTTACAATGAATGGGGACTGAAACTTTAAAGCTACAAAAAAGACATGAATGTATAAGAAACATAAGTCCATATGACTCATGCGTTATATTCCAAGTCTTCTGAAGTCATATGATAGCTCTGACAGGATCATTAGCCGCGTTTCCACTATTGGGCCAAATGAGGGCGAGCTAGTGTGTGCCAGGACCAGTTGCGTTCCCACTTTCACTTCCGGGGCTTCATCGTGCCTGCTTGGGGCCAACGGCCATGCGCCCTGGCCCCCCGATTACCCTTGGGACAAAGAAGACCAACTGGGGCTTGAGACGGGGTCAATTCAGATGTTTCAGCACCAAGATACTCATTCCTCAATTTTTCATACAGTATCTAGCTTACCACAACAGATCAACGAAGAAAGGAGAATCGTCAGTACTGGTCAGTAGATGAAATCAGGGCTCTTCTGAATATTTGGGCTGATGAAAATATGCAAAATCAGAGCAACGGCGTCTGCCGAACATTATTAATTTTTTCACAGTTTTTTGTTTTAGTCATAGTTTTAGTCTTTTGATGAAAATGTCCTTTAAAATTTTTCAATATTTCGTCATGTCATTTCACAACGCACACGCAAGTTTTGCATATTATGACTAGCGCGTAATTTAGTTCAAGTTCACCTGTTCATTCGCTTCGTTGTCTGTGTATGCAAGTCGTAAAATTACAATATGTTGTGGATATAGTGATTAATCTCATGAATAAATAGGATATGTTTGAGTAAGTTAATTAACCCGTTTTAAGCGGTTCATTTTGCCAGTGTTCAGTGCGTTCAACTCACACACCTCAAGCAGGGAAATCCCCAACATACTGGGTTATTAGATCAGATGAATCCATATCTAATATCTTCTTTTATAAAACAGATATTTCGCTAGATTTTTATTCTTTTGTTTATGTCTTGCACTGTTAATATTTTGTAGTAATATAATTTTTCTCATCCCATTTTCGTCAACAGTATGCTTTAATAAAATTGTTTAATTATAGTCATGATGCATCTTTTTCGTCTCGTTTTGGTTCATGTTGATGAAATCAAAAAAGCGTTTTTGTCAGTGATTTAATTCATTTTAATTTGAGGGCTAGCTAGTCTCCAGAGTCTGGTACCTCATCTTAAGTTTCCCTCTTGCTTGTGAAATGGGCGGGATGTGTGACGTTGGCACCAGGGTGCCGTATTAAGGGGCGGGTTTTAGGTCAACGCTACGGGACTATTGGCCCTAATTTTGGTCTCGCGGCTCAAGGGCAGAGGCAGTTGATAGTCCTGGCTCGCACTGGCCCCATGGTGGAAAAGCAGCTTTTGAGTCAGTGAGTTGAACTTGAGAATTGGATCAATCTAATTTGTGAATGAAACATTCAGACTGATTTTGTGAACGGAATCAACCGATTCACTGAAAAAATCTGACTCAAGACATAAATCGGAAATCGCAACTTCTCTTATGAACATGTCAATTCGATACTAGACACTAGCTGATTTTTTTAATGATTTTCAGGCGGAACCTTCATTTACATAATCGCCTGCCAGTAGAATGGAGACAGAGGTTGGATTAGTACAGTATCTACCTGTGGGAGGTTGTTAAATCCTTGACCGACAGGACTCCCTGCTGAGTTAATGATTCCAGCAACTGGAAAAGCACATCAAACATGATAGAAAATATTTTCAGTCTCTGGGGCGGGCTCTTGTGTTCTCGTTAAGTGACCAATGAGCTTCTTCTTTTACTGAAGAACTGACAAGATCGCATGCTGATCTGAACGTTTTCATCAGCGGAAATTGTAAGCCATGATGATTCTGGCACCAAGCTCTAGTTCCCGTTTACTGTAATAGAAAATAGCATGTAATGGAAAAGAGCGATCAGCACTGTTTTCTGATTTTTTCTTTTTGTGTTCTGAAAAATTAATTCGGGTTTGGAACAACATGAGGATGAGTAAATGATGGCAACTTTTGATTTGGACAGATTTTAATATCTTTATATTAAAGGCCTAATTTGTTTTATTTATTTATTTATTTTTTTTTATAAAATGTTTATATCCAGCTAAATTAGGGAAGTGATGCATTAACTCAAACCCCATGCAGACTCAATTATTTTGGGAGCACTACCAGTCTCAGATATGTGCTTTAACATAATATAAAGCATCTTACCATCTCCCCTTAAATATACCCCTGCAATGCAGAAAAGGTTTACTAATCTTAAAATGAAAATGAATCATTCCTATATGATCTTTCTTCAACAAAAGAAGTATAATATTATCAATTTATTTACAATTACTGTAAAAGTACCTTGAATATAAAGTATTTTTTATTTTTTTATTTTTATTTTTTTGCATTAAGGCTTTTTTAATAGACTTTTTAATATAACTGCCAATCAATTCAAGTTTTTAGACAAGTTACATGATTTGGATTAACCAAATTAATTGCAATTAATCACACTTCAGTATTTGCTTAAAAAAAATCACCCAAATATATATGTAAACATGTTGCAGGAAGACATCTTTGCCTGCTGTATCGTGTCTCATTGTTTTTCAGTGTCTCACGCCATGAGCCCCGTGTTTTTTTTTGTTTTTTTTTCAATTGTATTAAATTTACATCTGTGTCAGTGGTCATTTGACCAATTGCTTTATTTTTTTAATTATTATTTCTTTAGAATTAATTGCACAGAATTAACATGCTAAATTGACAGCCCTATTGTTAAACTTTTTATGTTTTTTTTTTATTTAATTTTTTTATTACATTTTATTAATTTATTTTCCAAAAAAATAAAATTAAAAATACAATAAAACATACAATCAAAGTTCAGTTATTGTCTTACCTTACCATATACTGGCTTCCCAAACCACTTTATCATTTTCTGCATTGACTGCGTAAATCTCAAAGTCCTCATCTGCATCCTTTATGTATATCACAAAGAAGTTTGGGTTGGTATCCCCAAATCTCATCACCAACATTTGAATCAAGAGCATTGATCAGAATACCCAGATACCACAATATATATAATATATACAAATACATGTGATATATATATATATATATATACCCGAGGTTCAACTTCAGACCTAAATGTGCAGTTTATCTTGAGTTTGAACCAATCATTTAATCGCAGATTGTCCTCAGATTCACCCAAAAGATTCTTTGGTTTGTTCTCTGGATTAGATTTAATGATTCGATTACCATGTGAGGATAGCGAATTTTCCACTTTCTGTGGGGGAAAATAAAAAGATAGGATTGATTGAGTACATCACATAGTTAAAGTTAAAACTATTGCAGGGTCACATACAGTATGTTTTCTTGTGAAATCAATGGTATTTTTAAGAAAATATTATCTCTCCAATGCCATTAGTAAGTTATGTACTGTACATCATTTGTCATGTGACTGTGATGTCATGTCTATCGCGTGACTGCAGAGTATTGTTTTAAAAGCGCTTAAAAATATATATATATATATATATTTTTACCAACACTTTTTATTCTCTGAAATGGTATACAATGGCTTTGCAATGATTAATACGCATTAGTTTAATTTTGGATATGTCCCTTTGTCGCAACTAAACTCTAAGAATGATCTATTAAAGTTGCACAAATATTTTAACGTGCTACCTAGAAAATTATGATTTTGGGAACCATGCCGTAGAAATAAAGTAATATTATTTACGTGTGACTTTCTATTTAGTGCTTATAATTACAGGTGCTGTAAGCGATTATTGTTTTGGAATACCACATATATAACATCACTACTATCTGACAGATAGCAGTGAAATAAGCATGTTTGTCACGTTTATGTGTTCATGTCTTTTATTTTGAAAGTTGAATTCCTGTTTCATTGCCATGTCATGTGATCATGATCTGTATATGAGTCTTGTTATCTTGTTATCAGTTCTGTTATGTCATTGGTTCATGTTTCATTGTCTTATTATTAGTTCAGTCTTGTGATTGGTTGTCTTGTTTACTTGTTACCCATGTCTGTGTATTTAGCCCTGATGTTTGCCATTGTTCTGGGTCAGGTATTGTTTGTGTAGCATCGTGTCAAGTATATGCCTCGGCCTGCTCCATGCCATGTCACAGCCATGCCTCGGCCTGCTCCATGCCATGTCACAGTCACATCAGGGTCTGCTCCATGCCCTGTCACAGCCAAGCTTCAGTTTGCTCCATGCCATATCACAGGCCCGCCTCTGCTCCACGGTCCAGGCCCATACCTGATAGATGAGATCTTGTGTGATGTCTCTTTTTTTATTTTGTGCTGGACATCTAAGACATAATACTGAAAAAGAGCTGATAGACTTTGGGGCTTACAGAAGCAGCGATCGGATCATACATGAGACGTTTGTCTTTGTTGTCTTGCAGAGATCATATTTCACTTGTGATTCTTTAGATAATTATTCGAATTGTAGTGTTATGGAAACAAAACAAATAGTCCAATGCACAGTCTCGAGACCATTCCCGAGAATGACAGCTTTCATTTGATGTATGACTTATCTATTTTAGTGCTATCTGAAAAACTTACATATTTATATTCATATTTCTACATCATTAGCACTACATACATAGATACAATACACACACTGAACAGTATATGTGCTCTCACCTATAGTAATGTACAGTAGTATACGAACCCTTTAAGGTCACTCTATCTCACAATGGGATACTCATTCACATGGTCATCCCTGAAGCCCTATTGTAATCACACATTTAGGCCACTAAAACTAGGCCACACTACATAAACTATTACACAGATACAAAAGTCAAAATTCATCTAAAAATTAATGTTCATTGTTTTTTAACTGTGACCTATGTCTTACCTACACAGAGGAAGTGAGATAAATTAACTTCCTGAAGTGTGCCAGAGGTTATGGTGATGTTCATCAAAGGGCTACATGGCTTGTATCTCATTGATTTGAGATAGCAGAGAATGATTCCCAGTCAATGATCTGATACTCCAAACTGACATCACTGACACAATGCCAGCGGAGGCCAGTCACTGAACACTCATACTGCCCTGCAACGGAGCTCACACTGATCAACACAAAGACAGAACTTATTAACAAATAAATGTTTTCATCCCTGATCATGCACACACAACATGCTGAAATATGAAGGTTGCTGTAGTGTTCATAACCTGCCACATCTGAACAGTATATGACTTAGGGGCTTTTCACACAGGACACTTACTTGCATTCCAACTGTGATTTTTTAAAGTGTTGGTCTATGTACACATGCTTCAGACAGACATTTTCAGGCCATTGTGCCATGTCTCACTGTTTTGTCGTACAATGCACACCATGATTTTAAGACGGCATTTCAGGTTGAATTAGTTCAACTTTGAAAAATGTGAGAGATAGCTGCTTTCTATTCCATTCCGTTTTGCTTTGTTTAGCTCTCACTTACACGTGCGTCTGAGGGTTTTCACATACAAATACAAATGAATATGCTTCTTGTATTCTACAACTTCAGACATGAAAATGGAATTCTTTATATTAAACAATATATGACATGACTATCACACCTGTATGATGATTTAACAAATTCTGACACTTTCTGACACTTCTAATTTGTCAGAAAATGAAAAAGCAGTGAGTTGGTCAGATCACCTACAGTTGAAGTCAGAAGTATACATACACATTTGCCAAATACATTTAAAATCAGTTTTTCACAATTCCTGACATTTAATCGTAAATAACATTCCCTGTCTTAGGTCAGTTAGGATCACTACTTTATTGTAAGAATGTGAAATGTCAGAATAATGGTAGAGAGAATAATTTATTTCAGCTATTATTTCTTTCATCACATTCCCAGTGGGTCAGAAGTTTACATACACTTTGTTAATATTTGGTAGCATTGCCTTTAACTTGTTTAACTTGGGTCAAACGTTTTGGGTAGCCTTCCACAAGCTTCTCACAATAAGTTGCTGGAATTCTGGCCCATTCCTTCAGATAGAACTGGTGTAACTGGAGTCAGGTTTGTAGGCCTCCTTGCTCGCACACACTTTTTCAGTTCTGCCCACAAATTATAAATCTATCAGATTGAGATCAGGGCTTTGTGATGGCCACTCCAGTACCTTGACTTTGTTGTCCTTAAGCCATTTTGCCACAACTTTGGAGGTATGCTTGTGGTCATTGTCCATTTGGAAGACCCATTTGTGACTGAGCTTTAACTTCCTGGCTGATGTCTTGAGATGTTGCTTCAGTATATCCACATAATTTTCCTTCCTCATGATGCCATCTATTTTGTGAAGTGCACCAGTCCCTCCTGCAGCAAAGCACCCCCACAACATGATGCTGCCACTCCCATGCTTCATGGTTGGGATGGTGTTCTTCAGCTTGCAAGCCTCTCCCTTTTTCCTTCAAACATGACGATGGTCATTATGGCCAAAAAGTTCAATTTTTGTTTCATCAGACAGAGGATATTTCTCCAAAAAGTAAGATCTTTGTCCCCATGTGCACTTGCAAACTGTAGTCTGGCTTTTTTTATGACGGTTTTGGAGCATTGGCTTCTTCCTTGCTGAGCAGCCTTTCAGGTTATGTTGATATAGGACTCATTTTACTGCGGATATAGATACTTGTCTACCTGTTCCCTATCTGTCACTCACTCAACGTTGTGTCGATGTAGTGACACTAGGACTGCCCTTCTGACTGCGCTCACTTCCATCAAGAGGGTAGGGGACCTGCAGGCGTTCTCTGTCAGCGAAACGTGCCTGGAGTTCGATCCGGGCTACTCTCACGTGATCCTGAGACCCCGACCGGGCTATGTGCCCAAAGTTCCCACGACCCTGTTTAGGGATTGGGTGGTGAACCTGCAAGTGCTGACCTGGGAGGAGGCAGACCCAGCCTTGGCATTGCTGTGTCTGGTGCATGCTTTACGCATCTATTTGGATTTAGAAGCTCCGAGCAGCTCTTTGTCTGCTTTGGCGGACAGCGGAAAGGGAGTGCTGTCTCCAAACAGAGGATCGCCCATTGGGTCATTGACGCCATCATGATGGCATATCATGCTCAGAACGTACCGCCCCCCATGGGGCTATGAGCCAACTCTACTAGGAGTGTGGCGGCCTCCTGGACCCTGACCAATGGCGCCTCTTTGGCAAACATCTGCAGAGCAGTGGGCTGGGCAACGGCCAACACCTTTGCGAGGTTCTACAATCTCCGGGTCGAGCTGGTCTTGTCTCGCATATTGTCAGGTACGAGCAGGTGAGTTCCGGGACAGCTGGCCAGGTGTACCACTTGCACATAGCACCTTTCCCTTCCCCTGAGGTGAAGACGTGTGCTTTTGACTCCCAGTCGTATTCACAAGTTGTGATCCCTGGATGACTTTCCTCCTTAGCCCTGTGGCAGGCGAGTTTGCACAGAAACTCGTTGTCGGCCCAGTACATGTGCTAACTAAGCCCTGTACGGGGGTAGGTGCTCCACATGCACTGGTTCCCCATAGGTGACCCCATGTGATATATCTGCCACTAAATCATTTCCCTGTTGGTAAACTGCATCTTCCTTGGGCAGAGGGTCCTCTGCCCCCAGTCACTGTGTTTGTAGAGTTCTTCCCCTCTCGGGTAGGGCCTACCTTGGGACTTCTCCACATGACATTCTTCCGTCAAGACTCGGTTAGACCATGTGATGTATTTCCACTCAAAATGTCCCCCCTCCTCCAGGCGGGGTGTGGTCTCCACGGTGTCTTACCCTTGGGAGTGACACCCCCAAAGTAAACACTTATGGCCCCCAGCCGGTAAACAAAATTCCACTCTTTTTGGGGAGAAAAAAAGAGGAAAAGAGGCCACAGCTGGGCTAGCCTGTCCCTATTTGTTGGGCAAGTCGACTTGTTCCCAAAGGACCGTTCAAGGCTCATAATAGCATTGGGGGAGGTTACGTGACGGCCTGGTGCGCTGGCTATGAGGCACACAGCGGTCTGCCCGTCTCAAACCGCCAGTCCACGTAACACAGTTCAGCTTATTGTGGCGTTTCGTATAGGGACCCCTAGTGTCACTACATCGACACAACATCGAGTGACTGACAGATAGGGAATGTCCTGGTTACTTTTGTAACCTCCATTTCCTGATGGAGAGAACGAGACGTTGTGTCCCTCTTGCCACAGTACTGAACTACCTGCTGAAATGGATGAGACCTTGCCTCGGCTCCTCAGCACAAAACCTGAATGAGTGGTTGTGAGCCAGCTCCTTTTATACCTGTATGTCTGGGGGAGTGGCATGCAAATTCCACTCGCCAATTCCCATTTGCCTTTTTTCAAAATCAGAGGTGTTTGGGGCTCCCAAGAGTGACCCCTAGTGTCACTACATCGACACAACGTCTCGTTCCCTCCATCAGGGAACGGAGGTTATGAAAGTAACCAGGATGTTTCCTCCAGCATTTTCACAAGGTCCTTTGCTGTTGTTCTGGGATTGATTTGCACTTTTCGCACCAAATTGCATTCACCTCTAGGAGACAGAATGCATCACCTTCCTGAGCGGTATTATGGCTGCATGGTCCCATGGTGTTTATACTTGTGTACTATTGTTTGTACAGATGAACATGGTACCTTCAGGTGTTTGGAGGTCTTGGCTGATTTCTTTTGATTTTTCCATGATGTCAAGCAAAGAGGCACTGAGTTTGAAGTTAGGCCTTAAAATACATCCACAGGTACACCTCCAATTCAGTACACCTCCTATCAGAAGCTCATTGGCTAACTGTCTATAGGCTTGACATCTTTTTCTGGAATTTTCCAAGCTGCTTAAAGGCACAGTTAACTTAGTGTATGTAATCTTCTGACCCACTGGAATTGTCATTATAGTCAATTAAAAGTGAAACAATCTATCTGTAAACAGTTGTTGGAAAAATTACTCATGTCATGCACAAAGTAGATGTCCTAAACGACTTTTCAAAACTATAGTTTGCTAATATGAAATCTGTGGAGTGGTTAAAAAATAAGTTTTAATGACTTCAACCTAAGTGTATGTAAACTTCTGACTTCAAAAGCAGTGAGTTGGTCAGATCACCTATGTCAAGTGTACAGTCCAGATTCTAAGCTTTTAAACGGCGCCTATTTTGCCCTATTTTTACACCACATTTTTAAAATCAGATATTCTACTCGCATCTGACACAGATCAGATATTTTTGCACACATGTAAACAGACAAAAGATCTGATTTTTACTCACTTAATATGAGCCACTTCCAAATGTGGTTTTATGTCAGATACATATCTGATATCTGGTCATCTGACTTAAAGGGATATTTCACCCAAAAATTAAAATTCTATAATTTATTCATTTTTATGCCATCACAGATGTGTATGAATTTCTTTCTTCAGCAGAACACAAATGAAGATTTTTGTAAGAATATTTCAGCTCTGTAGGTCCATATAATAGAAGTGAATGGGTGCCAACATTTTGAAGCTCCAAAAAGCACAAAGTCAGCATAAACATAATCTATGAGACTCCAGTGGATTAATTAATATCTTCTAAAGCTAAACGTTAGGTGTGTTTAAGAAATAGATAAATATTTAAAACTTTTTTTACTAAAAATGTTCGCTTCTGGACAGATGTAGTATGCACGTTCACGAGGGTGGAGTTTACGTTGCCCCGCATGTGATACAAGCGCGTCGACATATCGATATCATCAGATCCCTTAGCTGGTCGGAAATCAGCAGGGGAAAAATGTTCACTGCACGCCCTCAATATTTTGCGAGCAGCCATAGCTTCAGTCACTCAGGATCATTGATAGGGAATCTGTGAAAAGTTAGTCTTTCCTCTTGCAATGATGCTCGTGTTTGTAATCTAATGTTTTTCAGTAGGTTGAGGCATCCGGGATAAGCACACACAAGCACCATTTTGAAAAAGAAATTGATACAAATCTAGAGCAAAACCAATTCATCTTCTGTGTAACATTCCTCCTCCTCTGTTGTAAACAGCACAGCGCTTCTGTATTTTTCGTATTTCACGCTTCAGTTATCGCAGGTACATGCCAACGTGCTTACTTCATATGAAAGGCTGCGTGACCTCTTCCCTCGTGAACACGCATACCACAGCTGGCCAGAAGCAAACATTTTTAGTAAAAAAAGTTTTACATTTTGATCTATTTCTTACACACACCTAGCGTATTGCTTCAGAAGACAGTAATTAATCCACTGAAGTCATACAGATTACTTTTATGATGGCTGTATGTGCTTTTTGGAGCTTCAAAATTCTGGCCACCAATCACTTACATTGTATGGACCTACAGAGCTGAAATATTATTATTTTTTAGATTAACACTTTTTATTGATTCTTATTCAGAATACAAAATAAAACAATATACGAGAGCCCCCATGACAAACTTGCCATCGAATTGCTCAAGTCCGGTGTTTCTATACAAATTTTGTGAGACAGAATTATACAGTAAAATATAATCTATAAAACAAACTCCAGCCAATAGGCAGAATAAACACAAAGAGCGTGTAGATTCATCCACAAAACTGTCTTGAAGGTGTGTTATTCTACAAAATAAACTCCAGCCGCTAGGCGAAACCAGCAAAAAAAAAAAAAAAAAAAAATGCACAGGTTCCTCAAACTGTCAAGCAAATTTTCAGTGAGCCAGTCCACTGGGCTGCAACATGAGTGCAAGCAAATTACTTACTCACTCCAATGACTTTTACAGAAATACTCACAAAATAAACTCCAGCCGATAGGCGGACTAAGCACAAAGAGCGTGTAGATTCATCCACAAAACCGTCCCGAAGGTGTGTTGCTCTACAAAATAAACTCCAGCCACTAGGTGGAACCAACACAAAAACAGCACGCAGATTCTTCAAACAGTCAAGCAAATGTTCAGTGAGCCAGTCCACTCGGCTGCAGCGTGAGTACAACAAGAAGACTTACTCCATTGACTTTATGAAGGACATCACTTGCTGTGGTCATGTGAATGTTTTACAGCCATCTTTAGCATCTATTCTCAATTTGGCCAGGAATATCAGTGCAAAAGCGACCTTCCATTGATGCAAAAGTTTCTTGCATTCCTTGAATCGATCACGTTTCTCTCTTGTCGAGTTTGCAAAGTCTGGGAACAAGAAAATGCTGTGGTTCTTCCAAGAAAGCCTTCCTTTAACCCTCGCCTCACATAACCCAAGAGCTTTATTGGATGATCTCCGAAATTTGGCCAGAATTGATCGGGGCCTGTCTCCTTCCACGGATCGACGAGCCGGAACCCTGTGAGCTCGCTCGATTTCCAGCTTATGGCCTGCTATGTCGAGCAGACTCGGAAAGAGCCCATCCAGGCATTCCACCATATCCTGTCCCTCTACTCCCTCTGGGACTCCCACGATACGGATGTTATTCCGCCGGCTATGGTTCTTCATGTCCTCCAACTTCTCCCAGACATGCTCCAAACCCACCTTGGTTGCTAGCGGATTAGCAGATAATTCCCTCTCCGATGACTCCAGGTAATTGATCTGTTTCTCGACATCCCCCACTCTAGTAACCACACCAGTAAACTTCGCCTCCATGGCAGTGATTGATCGACGTATCACAGCAAGATCCTCCAAGTCAGCAATGATCTTCGTCAGCATTGCCAACATGTTCAGCATCTCTCACCGCATTTCCCGCACCTCTCTGGCCAAATCAACTCCCATCCCGCGGCCTGCTCGGGGGTGTCAGCTTGAGCACTAAGTATCTTTTAATGTCTCCAGAGCCCGAGGATTTTTAATTCTTTGACATATTGTCCTCCTACAACAGATTGTATCTATGGAACAGAGTGTATCGAATCTCACCGGTTTATGTCATAAAAAGTATTAAAACTAGCAAAGTGTACAGAGCTCGCCGTTCACAAGTCCGATCCTGCATGGCGTCATGCGACCTGAAATATTATTCTTAAATTTTTCGTTTGTGTTCAGCAGAAGAAAGTCATACACATCTGGGATGGCATGAGGGTGAGTAAATGATGAGGGAATATTTTTTTTTTTAATTAACTATTCCTTTAATTCTAAACACTTGTATTTCTCGTGTCACTTGTGTTCTCCTCGTACTGCATTTATTCAGTTGAAATGGTTAAAATGCAAAAATAGAATTAGTGATTATTGTTATCAGCCACAAAAAGTTGCTGATTATCGGTTATCGTTTGTGGGCCCGGACATTCAATGTCAGTGCACCCCTACTTCAAATGCGTTAATTTTCCATTTTTTTGTCTTTTGATTTTATGTCTTGTTCTGTTGTGACTTCTGTAGGTGTTTTCAGTGTCCAGCTAACATAATCCTAGGCAAAAGTATGACAACAGAACAACAACAAAGTCACCTCACCCACAACAAACACTGATTGAATAGATCTTTCATTGTCCTAACATAAGAGCTAAATCAATAAGTTCCTATGTGTTTACTTAACTTGGTCTACAGTACACTCTGACAGTGCAATTCACATATTAAGGGTCATGAAACAGGTTTTTTTTATTATTATTTTACATTAACTGATATGTGCATGATGTTGCACATGATGGTAGACAATAGCCCCATTCACACATGCAACCAGGTAAATTACAGGAAAATCATTGGGTTGCCTTTACTGGTAAATGTACCAAATGTGCTGTTCACACATGAAACTATTTTCGGTTGTAGGGCTTTACTGGTTGTTTAGATCAGTGTTACTATCAGAAATAATTAATAATTATTTCTTTAGTTATTAATTAATATTTTAATTAATTAATTGAATCTAACTCATTAAAACCTCATATGGGGCTCCAGTAAATGTAGTGTGCTACGTTTAGGAGCAATTTTGGTTATTAGCAATAATTAATAATTATTAAAGATAATTATTAATTATTAAAATCAATAGAACATTGATGAGAATCAATGTTAGGTTTTTTTTTAATCCTTTAAATCAACAATTATCAAAGATAATCGTTAATTGTTAACATCGATGAAACATTAATTAAAATGAACACTAGCTTATTGATCATTCAAATTCAACAATCATTAAAGATAATTATCAATTATCAAAAATCAATAGAATATTAATAAGGATTAACATTGACGGGGCACCACCCTGGAATCAGGGACTAATAACCAGATAGTATAACAGTCTCAATATTAGATTGTTTTCTTAGGAAAATCGACATCCGAAGAATATCGATTTTCGGGAAAAAAAACAATGAATGAAGGCTTGAATCCGAGCACTGACATCCCGTCAGCATGACACAGGCGTATGCAAAACAAACCAAAACACTTTAAACAAAGTTTATTTATGCAGTAATATCAATTAATAATTAATACAATGCAGTCAATAAACTTCCGACTTACAACTACAAACTAAACAGTGATATGATTAGATATGGAAATCAAAATAATCCTATAACACATAAGGTATGTGTGTGTGACAGTGTGTGTGTGTGTGTGTGTGTGTGTGGTTAGTACGAGAGAGAGAGAGAGAATTAAATGACGGCCCTAAAGCCGATTTCGCGATCGTGGGAGAGAAAGCAGCTGTTAGTTTATCACTCAGAGACGCGGTGGACGGCTCGTAAAAGTCCCGCGTTCTTTGACTCTTTAATGGATAACTCAGTTTGCTGGTTTCACCCGCAATGGCGAAAATGCACAACAGTCCAATTTGGTTGGACCACAATACAGCAAAACAAATTTGTGATAATTAATACCCTGAGTATTAATAATGAGCGGACATGGCGGTCCATAAACTGTACAAGCAAAAAAAAAAAACTTGAAACACAAGAATAACACACTATAATATTATATTTCTGCCCAGACGTAAACCTCTTACTTGAATCGCATGAGGACACAGGTAGAATGTTTGTCCCTCCGTCCTTTAACTCCGACCCGGTTCCTTGAGGCTCGTGTGATGACGGGAGACCGTTTCCTCGCTCTGTTGGTGGGCGGTACAGCTGTTGATTCTCGGCGGGCTGGCGGAGAACTTCAGAAATGTCAACTTGATTGAAGATGGAAGAGAAATCTTTAATCTCTTCACTTCTGCAGGCAAACGGATGAAGATGCGGATTGCTCGGCGGTCTCCTTCGGATCCTTTTATAGTGTTTGGTTGAACACAGAGTAATCTCAACTCGTCAAGCGAGATGGAGATTGTATGGCCACAGTTTCAAGTTGGATGTTACTTTCTTGTGCCACGAGGTTGCACCTGAGAGCAGCGATGAGCTGCGTCTACACACTGCAAACAAAGTTGCTGGAAGCAAATCCCGGAAGCATTTCAGAGGTATTTCAACTCCTGATGATGCAATGGTTTGAGGTGCGTTCTGTTGTGTGCCTCATCCAATAGGAGTTGAGAGTTCGATCCTTTAGTGAGCAAGGCTTCATTCTGAAGCCGTTGTGGCTCTGTTCACACATACCACCAATAATGGCATTTATAGGTAATGATACAACTTTGCATTAAAGAAAATTGCCAGAGCAAAATTTACCAGTATTTTCAAAAGGGTCGTGATCACACATGACCTCTAAACTGGAAATTGTAGGTAATTTTCTGGAAAAGGCTGTATGTGTGAACGTGACTATTGATAGGATTGGGTGATTTTGCTTTTCTTGTCCCTATTTCGTTGAAATCAATATTGAGTGACTACCACTGGATGTGTTTGTAGATATGTACTGTTTGACAGCATGGAGCCAGCAGTGTCATAGCCCACCTCTTAATTATTCATGAGAGGGTGTGACCTAATCCTTTGGCCAACACTTTACCAGCCATTAAAGGAATATAAAAATATAAAAATTCTGTCATTATTTAGTCACCCTCAGGTCATTTCAAACTTGTATGCCATTGTGAATCATCATGAATGCATGCACTACTTTTACTTTTGGGTCACTATTAACAGCCATTGTATTGAAAAGACGGCCCATGATATTAATTAAAACTCGTGTATGTCCTTTTGTGTTCCGCATAAGAAAGTAAGTCAAACAGGTTTGGAACACCATGAGGATGAGTACATTCTGACAGACTTTTCATTTTTTTTTTTTTCAAAAACTTTCACTAAGCAAATACAATCTATTTTTATCAGGCGCAATCAGCGCTGAAATTGCGCTGGGTCTTTAGTATTTAAATCAAGCCTCCTTCTATGTAAATTAGGCTATTAATAGATTGTGCTTCATTCACCAAAATTTCTCTGCACAATTTACATTACGCTATTACCACTAGAGGAAACATGCACTTTTGCAATGTTAAAGAGATGATTCAGGTGTCTGGATCACAATAGTGGAGTGGTGCTGTACAGTCCAGATCACGGTGTTCTGCTGCATCCTCTGCTAAATAGTGCCCAGAACCGACCAGCATGATCAGAATTGCGGAACGCAAATTGCATCCAGCACAGATTTTGTGGGCTCAACACGTTTCCTCTCTTTATCAGGGAATTGTGTCGGCTGTACAGTAAGGTGACCAGATTTCTTAAATTAAAAATGGGGACATTTCTAGTTCAGTTGTAAATATGTAACTGAAATTTCACGTTACTTATCTATTAAATAAAAAAGGGGGACAATTCAGATGTTAAGTATTTTGAGGTAAAGTTGATCGTTTTTAATTGTTTTCTGTTACATAAGAGTTCATTCTTTTCTACACTGTATACAGTCGATGACATTGTGGCATAAAAGTGAACTAAACAAACATTTATAAGCAATGATTGAATATAGGAACCGTTGCAGCTGACTCCAGAGCACAGGCACCCTGACCTTGGTTACACTCTTTACACCACTCTTCTTACTCTCTTCAAAAATTCCTTCTCTTCTCTTCTCCTCTTCCTTCGCATTTACCTGGCACTTTCTTAAAATTAAGATGGTAGGTCTAACTTGCTTGCTGGCAAACTGGCAGAGGAATCTCACTTGACTACCATTTCCCTCAGCATTACAACTGAAATCATATGAAACGCTTACACTATGGACAATATCAGGGCCTGAAATTCATTTCTGAAGAGCTAAGAGCTCCCCTTAGATGCCTCATATTGTTGGGGATTTTTTCCACTTTGTAGTCATGACACAAAGATATTCAATATTGTATAATAGTAATAATTCTTATTATTACACTATTTCACCTAACTGTTTCTATCAGTTATCTCATATGGACCTGTTTTTCTTAATTATACCTTTTATTTTGATAAACGCTTATGCATTATGATTCTTCTTTTCAGTCACTTGTTTCTCAGCAAGGTGCAATGTAATCTATGCTGTAATGTGCTGACTTACATTTATTGTTGTTCTGTGCAGATACTTTATTATACATTTCATTTATTTATTAATGTTATTAATGTCGTATTCTTATTTTAAATGCATTTATTTTATATAATACATAACAATATAACTTCTTTATAACATAACTAGAATGTGCCTCACCTCGAAGCAGTTAACAATGATTCTTTTCAATTGCGTTTGCTCCCTGGTCCAGTTCTTAATGGCAAAACTGGCGTGAACAAGTAATCAGTAAAGGAAGAGGAATGACTTAAAACTGTATAGCGAGCAGCACCCTCTATTGGTCAAAATAAACAGCAAACGTATTCTTCAATAGGGACTTTCTTGGGCTTTCTTGCCATGTATTTTAACTTTGCAGACTGTTTTGAACGCGTAGTAAAAACGGGGACATTTCCGGGGACAGCTCCAGTCAGGGACAGACTGTGAAAAAACGGGACTGTCTGGTCACCCTACTGTACAGACACTAAAACACAAGAACAGACATTTGTTTACTTGATCGCAAATATGGCATGTAACATTTAAGGGGTATTTGCACTTGGTCACATGGATGGACAGCAATCCCATTAACTCAAACCTCAGGAGGTGGTTTGTGACGCACACAAGACGAGACTCGGTTATGTGTAAATGCATCAGTTGTTCAGGCTACTTTTGTAAAGTGAGAGACTTACCACAGGATCTGAATCATATTCCAGCACTCTGATTGTGTCTTTAATCAGTATTAATCCTGATTTTATAACATTGTCTATTGTTGACTCGTCAGTTTCCATGTGTTTCTCACGGTGGGCTTTTATCAGTGGTTTTGCCACTGTCATTGCCATTTCTGTCTTGCTTTGAGTGTAGCCACATGATATTACATTAAAAAAGAGAAAAAGAAAGGAAAACAATTGTCACATTCATTTGACAGCATCTGGTCCATAGAGATATAAATAACACTGAAAAGCAGAAATAAAGGCATTAAGATACCTTTCTATGTTGTAAAGATGAGACAGCATCTCTACTTGTTCTAGATATTCACTCAAAAGACGTGCCAGATTATTAGAGTTCCAGTAATCTTCAAATACATGTAAACAGAATGAAACATGATTTTCTATGTGCATTAAAGAGATATAATTCAGATCAGAATACAACTTTAAAGGCAAAATGTGTAATTCCTGCATCACTAACGTCACCAGACAGACATTAGATTTTCCATGCCATGCTTAGATTAAAGTATGAAATTACAGAGAGTAGTACATGCTAAAAATATTGGCAGCAATTTATCTCGAAATCTTTTCTGTTTCTGAGGCAGTTTAAAGAGGAGTCAATATAAGCAGGACAGATTTAAATATTATTGTAAGAAGTTCATTTTCACACTCACCCACAGCCATCTCTGATCACCAAAATGATTCAGCAGGATTTTTAAATGAAGAAATTCACACTAAGTTTAAAAAAAAAATCCAATAAACAATTTCAGGAGCAGATCTAAAGAGAATATTCTCATGTATTATCCCTTAAACCTGACATGTACTAGACACTCTTACATAACTTAACTTACTTTATTGGCAGGGTGATATTATAGGTCCTTCTGTTTTCTTCAAACAATGAGCAATGTTTCGTTAACCACATTATAAAGTGTGCTGACGTGTGGCATCCTGATGTGGCAAGGTAAATTAGGTCCTGCCCTAATATTTGTGGTTGTCATGGGATTGACATCGTTACTACTGCTCCTGTGTGTATGTGTGCGGCTCCGCCGGAGGTATGAACCTAGCCGTTTGGCTAATGTTGTTGCTGATGAATATGCACTGTTAAAGTGTGTGTTTACTTATTGTAGCCAGGTTAGTGTCGGATTTGTGCAGTTTTGCGGTTCGGTGCAGGCTGTCAGTTACCCCCAGGTAGGTTGATTCCAACTGGCTAATACTTTGTTTTAGTGTGGTCCCCTGTAACTTATGCTTCCATTACATTGCAGCTTATGTGTATCACTCGTATACTTGCGGTTTGGCTGTCACAGACAACGCTGTGAGTAACAATATGATCTATGGGTTTTAGCGATTACTATTGGGTAAGTATATTTAATTCTTTTAGCATTGTGGGTGTTGGGTTTTTGATTTAATTCATTGTTTTGTTTATTTTAGTGGGTCAATCTGTTCGTTTGAGGGCGTTTCGTCTTTAGGGGCCGTGGGGTGAGTGCTCCTCAGACAACAAGTGTACATATTTAGATCCGCTTTGACTAACACACACTCGATCTCATTAGATCTCCACAGCTCATGAATCAGTGTGAAAGGGAGACTAGTTGTCACGTGAAGCTAGTTATCACATGGGCTATATCTCAGTAAATACAAATGTGGTGAGGAGGAGGGCGGGGCTTGGCCCCCAATCGGGCTAATCAGCCGAAGAGAGGGATAAGTGCAGCCAATGCGGCAGTTCGAGAGAGAGAGAGCCACATGCAGCTGCAGTGTGTGTTTGTGTTGTGTGTCTTTTTATTTAAATATAATTTTGACAGTTCAGCCGGTTCCCGCCTTCTCCTTTCCCATCCTTAACCTTGTTACAACAAGGTTTTGAGCCTAAAGTTCAATTACGCAAATGTGTGTTTTCTGTAGTAGGTTTTTTATGTCAGTTTCATAAACCTACAGTAGTTCCAAACCCTTTTGGTTTTTGCGAATGCTACCCTCCAAGGTAAATGTTCTCTATCATGGTATTTTTTCTGTAGGGTAAACAAGTGAACACAATAAAAGCACACTGGCGTACATTTAGGCAAGAGTCAACTACAGTGGTGTGAAAAAGTGTTTGCCCCCTTTCTGATTTCTTATTTTTTTGCATGTTTGTCACACTTAAATGTTTCAGATCATCAAACAAGTTTAAATATTAGTCAAAGATAACACAAGTAAACACAAAATGCAGTTTTTAAATGAAGGTTGTTATTATTAAGAGAAAACAAAATCCAAACCTACATGGCCCTGTGTGAAAAAGTGATTGCCCCTAAACCTAATAACTGGTTGGGCCACCCTTAGCAGCAACAACTGCAATCAAGCGTTTGCGATAACTTGCAATGAGTCTTTTACAGCGCTGTGGAGGAATTTTGGCCCACTCATCTTTGCAGAATTGTTGTACTTCAGCCACATTGGAGGGTTTTCGAGCATGAACTGCCTTTTTAAGGTCATGCCACAGCATCTCAATAGGATTCAGGTCAGGACTTTGACTAGGCCACTCCAAAGTCTTCATTTTGTTTTTCTTCAGCCATTCAGAGTTGGACTTGCTGGTGTGTTTTGGATCATTGTCCTGCTGCAGAACCCAAGTTCGCTTCAGCTTGAGGTCACGAACAGATGGCCAGACATTCTCCTTCAGGATTTTTAGGCTTTATAACCTTTTCCAGACTGATAGATCTCAATTACTTTCTTTCTCATTTGTTCCTGAATTTCTTTGGATCTCGGCATGATGTCTAGCTTTTGAAGATCTTTTGGTCTACTTCACTTTGTCAGGCAGGTCCTATTTAAGTGATTTCTTGATTGAGAACAGGTGTGGCAGTAATCAGGCCTGGGTGTGGCTAGAGAAATTGAACTCAGGTGTGATAAACCACAGTTATGTTTTAACAGGTGGGGCAATCACTTTTTCACACAGGGTCATGTAGGTTTGGATTTTGTTTTCCCTTAATAATAACAACCTTCATTTAAAAACTGCATTTTGTGTTTACTTGTGTTATCTTTGACTAATATTTAAACTTGTTTGATGATCTGAAACATTTAAGTGTGACAAACATGCAAAAAAATAAGAAATCAGGAAGGGGGCAAACACTTTTTCACACCACTGTATATAATAAAGGGAGATTTAAAGGTGCATTCAGTAATATGGGGCTAATTTAAAAAGTTTTACACATTAACAAATGAATTGTGTTTTTGTGAAGAGCGATCTGAATGGTGTACACTCACATGAGATGAAGACTGTACTTATAATAGTTTTCTATAAAAAGTGTTTTTATTACACATGGTGTGGGTCATCCCCTTCAGTGTGTTTTGCCATGTTGAAATGACATGGTCCGCTGTGTTTCACTAAACGTTGAAGAAGAGAGTCCTCACACTCATTGGCTGCCGCCTATGTAGATACGCTTGGCTATGCTTAGAACAGTGTTGTTTGGTGAAGCGAAAAGCAAAAAGAAAACAATGGAACATATTTATTATCGTGCTTAGCAGCGGAGACAACAGGAGATTCAGTAGCTGTACTGCCAAAGAAGCAAAAAAGGTCAGAAGCAAGAAGACAGATGGACTGGCAAAGGCAAAAAACTAGAGTAAACATCGGTACAGCATACACAAGGTGGAAAGATTTGATGACGGAGAAAAACTGTGTGTAGTCAACATATGTTAGTAATGGACAGTTTTCAATGGTGTTTACAAATGCAACTTGTTATCACAGCTATAGTAAGGGGGGCCCATCTACCTCCACCTCTATGAAACGGCATATGTCTTCATTCGTTTAGTAGCTTGTCTTGGGACTCATGTATTCAGATAGAAGACAAAGGCAGGCCTAACACAGTCGTAAAACCTAACTCAGGCCCCCACATAACAAGACATGAATCTTACTGATAAAAACCACGCCAAAATCACACAAAGGGTGTCCAAAACAGACTACAAATCCCATGAAGCCTTGCTCACTAAAGGATCGAACTCTCAACTCCTATTGGATGAGGCACACGACAGAACGCACCTCAACCATGACATCATCAGGAGTAGAAATACCTCTGAAATGCTTCTGGGATATGCTTCCAGCAATGTTGCTCGCCTTGCATAGACACAACTCATCGCTGCTCTCAGGTGTAGCCTCGTGGCACAAGGAAGTAACGTCCGACTTGAAACTGTGGCCATACAATCTCCATCTCGCTGGACGAGTTGAGATTACTCTGTGTTCCACAGAGTAATCTTCATACGTTTGCCTGCAGAAGTGAAGGGATTAAAGATTTCTCTTCCATCTTCAATCATATCGATGTCGCTGATTTCTCCGCCAGCCCGCCGAGAATCAGCAGCCGTACCGCCTGCCGACAGAGCGAGGAAACGGACTCCCATCATCACCCGAGCCTCGAGGAACCGAGTCGGAGTTAAAGGACGGATGAACACACATTCTGCATCCTCATGCGATTCAAGTTAGAGGTTTACGTCTGGGCAGAGATAGAATATTATAGTGTGTTATTCTTGTGTAACAAGATTATTGCTTGTACAGTTTACGGACCGTCATGTCCGCTCATTGCTAATACTCAGGGTATTAATTATCACGAATTTGATCTGCTGTATTGTAGTCCAACCACATTGGACTGTTGTGCATTTCCGCCATCGCGGGTGAGACCGGCAAACTGAGTTTATCCATTAAAGAATCAAAGACCGTGGGATGGTTTACAAGCCATCCACTGCGTCTCTGAGTGATAAACTAACAGCTGCTTTCTCTCCCACGATCGCGAAACCGGCTTTGGGGCCATCACTTAATTCTCTCTCTCTCTCGTACTAACCACACACACACACGCACGACCCCTCACAAACATTCTGGCACACATTTTTGGCTAGTAGATAGCTTCGTGATAAAGCTCAGCTTTGTCCCTAAGCTACCATTGACTGGTTTCTCTCCACCCACATTCGTGGCCATATTCCCTGGCCGGAAGTCTCGCGTGTCATGCTCTCCACGAGTCACGTCCTTACACACACACACACTCTCACACACACACCTTATTTGTTATAGGATTATTTTAGTTTCCATATCTAATCATATCACTGTTTAGTTTGTAGTTGTAAGTCGGAAGTTTATTGACTGCATTGTATTAATTATTAATTGATATTACTGCATAAATAAACTTTGTTATATTACAAAGAGAAGTGTTTTGGTTTGTTTTGCAAACACCTGTGTCATGCTGATGGGATGTCAGTGCTCGGATTCAAGTCTTCATTCAATGTTTTTTTCCCGAAAATCGATATTCTTCGGATGTCGATTTTCCTAAGAAAACAATCTAATATTGAGACTGTTTTACTGTCTGGTTATTAGTCCCTGATTCTAGGGTGGTGCCCCGTCAATGTTAATCCTTATTAATATTCTATTGATTTTTGATAATTGATAATTATCTTTGACGATCGTTGATTTTGAAGGATCAATAAGCTAGTGTTCATTTTAATTAATGTTTCATCGATGTTAATGATTGGTGATTATCTTTGATAATTGTTGATTTAAAGGATTAAAAAAGCTAACATTGATTCTCATCAATGTTCTATTGATTTTAATAATTAATAATTATCTTTGATAATTATTGCTAATAACCAAACCCGCTCCTAAACGTAGTGCACTACATTTACTGGAGCCCCATATGAGGTTTTAATGAGTTAGATTCAATTAATTAATTTAAATATTAATTAATAACTAAAGAAATAATTATTAATTATTTCTGATAGTAACACTGATCTAAACAACCAGTAAAGCCCTACACTTGGCACAACGATTGTTGTGGATTTTGAGTAAACCATGACGTTGGTTTGCTTGGAAACAAAATGAGTTCTTCAAATACAGTATTCATGGACATGCTAAATTTGATCATCAAAAACAATTCTAATTTTCCTTTACCATAACATCCTGTATCGCTAAATAATTGAGGTTTATTTCACGCTAAGCAGTTCTCTAATAAAGGTAATAACTGTCTTTAGAAATAGTGTGAAACGTAGACAGTCTCCAAAGATTATTGATATGATGGATAATAATCTGTCCTTAACTGTAGAAGTCTGTTCACTTGCATTCTGACGTTTGTTTTAAGGCAAAGCAATTATATTATACTAGAAATAAATAACTTTAGAAATTACCTCAAACTCTGACATTTTCCAGATGCAAATGATATTCCAAAGCTGGCAGGGGCAGCACAGACGATCATGCTTATCCACGTCGATAGATGACAGTACAGCGTCTAACACCACTGTCGTATCGGTACTTAAAGTACACAAAGAAGAGCAATGCTAATGCTAGCTAGAGAACTACTGAATGCCCCTTTAAACTGAAAGGTTGAACTGCATGTGTTGGGTATTTTTCATAAATGTCAGGATGAGGCAAGCTGTCACGTGTGTTGTTCTAAATTCATATGGAGTTTCATAACAACGTTCGGTAGGAGCATGTTCATTTAATTCAACAAATCACATTGCCAGAGTAAGCGTATATAAACAGCTGCTTACTTCTATGATTGCAATGATTTGTCTGGCATTTGGCCCCACCCACTTACCCGCGACAGATCCATGTGACAGACTTGGATGACCCACTACTCTGAACAAAGCATTTATCCTCATCAGATAATCTCTTCCATCGCAACTGTCACATTATTTAACAAGCTGCCGCAGCGAGGCCTGGGTAGCTCAGTGGTAAAATACGCTGGCTACCACCCCTGGAGTTCGCTAGTTCGCTAGTTTGAATCCCAGGGCGTGCTGAGTGACTCCAGCCAGGTCTCCTAAGCAACCAAATTGGCCCGGTTGCTAGGGAGGGTAGAGTCACATGGGGTAATCTCCTCGTGGTCGCTATAATGTGGTTTGTTCTTGGTGGGGCGCATGGTGAATTGAGCGTGGTTGCCGCGGTGGATGGCGTGAAGCCTCCACACGCGCTATGTCTCCGTGGCAACGCGCTCAACAAGCCACGTGATAAGATGCACGGGTTGACTGTCTCAGACGCAGAGGCAACTGGGATTCGTCCTCCGCCACCCAGACTGAGGCGAATCACTATGCGACCACGAGGACTTAGAGCGCATTGGGAATTGGGCATTCCAAATTGGGAGAAAAAAGGGGAAAAATCCCCCCCCCCCCAAAAAAAAGCTGCTGCAGCAGCCCACTATTTTCATATTTTGTGGCAACGGTAGCTGCCATTTTAACCATTGTTTTGGCACTCTTTCATTCTAATCTTTCTATACTGAAGCAGACCCTGACATTGAGTCTGCCTCTGCAAGTGGCCACTGCTTCGCAGTATACCTGTTGTACAGCTACCTAAGGCTGTATACAGGTCCTCTCATCTTAACTTTCCACCCAGAGCAGTCCCTGTATAGCGTGAGGCTGCCTCCGTGAATGGCCTCTGCTTTGGCTTCACATCACTTGAGCTCTATTACAGCTTTAATATAAGGCAAGGGAATCAAAAGATTAACAATTTAATTCAAACATCATTCCAACACAATCCAGCATTTCAACCTGGTTCACCCACACAGGTGCTTCCTCTCAGCCTTGATTGCCTCGCTGTGCAGCTTGTTTAAGGTGTGTTCCATTCAGAAGTGATCATCCCTATGCTCTATTCCCTTCGAAAACTTTATCATCAACTGTGAGAGCTTTGGAGGGCTAAAAGGTATGGGGTCAAAAATTAAGGGTAATTCAGAACTCACTTTTAAGCCTTTATTATTGGAAATATTTTATCATTTATAAAATAATAATAATAATTTATTATTGTTTGAAGTTATCTTTCAACATGACTATCATGATTGTTCTCTCTTCAAAGTGCCCTTTGGAGGGAGATTTATCCCATTTGGAACACAGGGGTAATCACACAACAAGCAAATTTCCTTTCAAACGACCGCCAGTCTTATTACAAACATCTTTCCAAACCAGAGCAGACCTTTTAGCGTGAGCTCGCTGCCACAGCAGCATCCTGTCTTACCATGCAACAGCTCACCACGGCTGCAAACAGCTTCTGTCTGAGCAGACTCGAGCTGAGTTCGGCGCTGCAAGCGGCAGGTCGCGCACTGCATCACATCACATTCATGAATCATTACGCAAATATGTCTCACCTCCTCGCAGCATTCAAGATCACCTCACCATGCAACTCTGATAAACATGCAGCAATCGCTTTCTGCAAACTTTTATTCAAATGTATATCTCTGTAAACTTTTGTATGACTTTACTCACCTCCCACAGCCCAGGACAAACGTTTTACGCAGGTGAAATCAATCAATTTTATTTTTAACAGACAAGTCTTCTCTATTTTTGCCTCATATTTTTGGTTATTTTAAAAGCTATGCCGAATAGTTTCAGGTGCCTTCTAATTCAAATGACGACTTTAAATGATGTTGTAGCCTATAAGTATGCACACACTTAAGTATGTATCCTGATCCCTTCATAATGATCCAGAAATTTAATCCAGCAAACAAATTTAAGTTTGCCTTTGCATCCTCTGCCCTGGCTTTACAATTGTAAGGAGATAAGAATAGTATCTGTCCATTACAATAAAGCTTAATTTTATTAATCTGCTTGGACCCACCGATCACCATTATGTCTGCTCATGCACTTCCGTTACACAACTGTATAAATGGTATTGATACTTAAGCCTCCTAAATAAGAATATCAGTGCAATCTAAGCTCCCTTCTCGCTATTTGCTGTGATCTGCAAATCCATATGGTGCCCTTGAACTATTACATGCTAGACTTTTCTAAACCCTTGATAGCTCGCAGGCCGTTGAATCTAGCACTACTTTCTCTGCCAATAAGCGTAATAATTATCGAAATCAGTTTCTTTGTCTTTCCCAATGGTGCCCACAGACGCTACGTTTCATTCTTTCTCCCTCAACAAGCGTTTGAACATAGCTCAAGCATAGGTTTGCAATACCTATTCATGCTGAATAACATTATCATAACATACAAAATACGATTGCTACTCCTATCAAATTTCCTAAGTTTGACATATCTTTATAGAGAAGCACATCTACAGGGGATTGCACAGCAGTGCTTCCACTCTTAGCTCCCACAGGAGCTCATTTTAGCATGCACTCATTTACCATTCTGGTTCAACCATTCAACTGCAACAGCAGTGCTTTAAACTCTAGAAAAAGAGCCCCCCTTTTACTATTCTGGCTCAATTTTTCGTCAGATACCCTAATCGCCAGTGACATTTAATGCTAGGTGTTTCTGCAAGTGCATATTTTACATATTGATGTTACATTATCCGTAAATGTGGTATTATCCTTAAACACTCTTGCTCAAGGAAAGCAGCAGGTAGTGGTAGCTACCAATTGGTAGCTGCTGCCAATGTTTCTGATAATGGAGACACTCACTGTCAGAGTGCTGGGCTTGGCCGTGATCTCAGCAGAATGCAGATGCCTGCCCAACCTTGAGCCCCTGCTAGCCACATGTTAGCTGCTGACTGATGCAATCCATGATCGACCATGCTTCGGGTTTCTTTGGCCACATTCATTAATGGTTCAAGACTAATATAACTGCTGCCACAGCGTTTTACCATGCTTCCGCTGAAGTCCTTTTGTCTATGCTTCACCGCAGCTGTAATGAGCCCCAACTTTGCAAATGCAAGTCCCCTTCTCCTCTAATGCATATGCACTTCTCCGGTACCTCACTGCAACATCCTCTCCTTGGGCATGCACGGGAAGCCCGGTTGATGCGTGCGCACGCAATGCAAGCTCCATTGACAGGATACGTGTGAATGCATCAACCGGGCATTCCTTAAAATGTGAGCTCTTGTGACAAATGCAGAGCAGCTCACATGCGCAATTAATTCGGGCTTCCATCGATATCGTTGCGCATGCAACCATTTGAATTTTACATGAGAATTTGCTATTTTAAAGAACCATGGAGAAGTTCAACCAAGTGAAACATCTTGACAACGCCGACATTATAAACAGCAATAATGAGGGAAAGAGAAACACCTGCTCAGCACTAGCATCAGTTATACGACTTTACACATCTACATATTAACACTCTTACTTGCATTTTTCCCAGTTAACTGTAACAGAATTTTTCATTACAACTGTGGAAGTTGTAGCCAAGAAAACCATGGAGAGCATGGATAGTTGGAAACAAGTCATGGGTATGTACGATTTACACCCCTAGTTACTATGTGGGGAAAATGAAATTTGGAAGGAGCAGTTGAACTCTTTAAGATGGATTTCAATTAACTCTTTGAAACACTTGGAAGATTGAAAGTTCAGTTGTTCATCAGTGGACAGCAACCACCAAAAACCTTCAGAAATTAGTCACTATGTCTGATTTTGAGGAAATTGATGGCAAAGCCCTGGAAGTAATAGTACAGCATCTTAAAACATCGACTTGCTGTCGAGACACACTCCCCACTCCATTTTTCAAAAATGTGTTTAACTGTTTAGAAAAAGATCTGTTAGAAATAGTCAATGCCTCACTCCTCTGAGGCCCGTTTCCGAAGTCCCTGAAAACTGCAGTTGTCAAGCCCCTTCTAAAAAAAGAGCAAACTGGATAACTCTATATTAAACAACTACAGACCATTCTCAAATCTTCCTTGCACATGCAAGATCATTGAAAAGGTTGTTTTCAATCAGCTGAACAAATTCTTAAACTCGAATGGCTACTTGGACAATTTCCAGTCTGGTTTCCGACAGCATCACAGCACAGAAATGGCGCTCATAAAGATCTTAAATGATATTTGGCTAAATACTGATTCAGGCAAAATATCAGTGCTGGCATTACTAGATCTCAGTGCTGCCTTTGACACTCTTGACCACAACATTCTCCTAGACAGACTGGAAAACTGTGTATGCTCTCTGGGACGGCCCTCAGCTGGTTCAGGTCATATCAAGATGGGAGGGGTAACTATGTGAACATGAATCTGAGAGGACTTCCATGACGTGTGGAGTCCCACAAAGCTCAATTCTTGTACCGCTCCTGTTCAACCTGTATATGCTCCCACTAGGCCATATTACCATACCATTGCGTACCATAGCTATGCAGATGACACCCAGATTTACCTAGCCCTATCGCCAAATGATTACAGCCCCATAGACTCTCTGTGCCTGTGCATTGATGAAATTAACAGTTGGATGTGCCAAAACTTCCTTAAATTAAACAATGACAAGACAGGGGTCATGGTATTTGGCAACAAAGGTGAAATTCCCAAGATGAACACATACCTTGACTCCAAGGACCTAAAGACAAAAAATCAAGTCAGGAATCGTGGTGTCATTTTGGAGTCAGACCTTCGTTTCAGTAGTCACTTCAAATCAATAACAAAATCAGCCTACTATCATCTAAAAAATATAGCGAGAATTAGATGTTTTGTATCCAGTCAAGACTTAAAGAAACTTGTTCATGTATTCATCACTAGTAGGGTCGACTACTGCAATGGACTTCTCACCGACCTTCCCAAAAAGATCATTAGACACCTGCAGCTCATTCAGAATGATGCTGCCAGGATTTTTACCCGAACAAAAAAATCTGAGTATATTACTCCAGTCCTTAGGTCTTTACACTGGCTTCCAGTTACATTTAGAATTGATTTCAAGGTACATTTACTGATTTATAAATCACTCAGTGGCATGGATCTAAATAAATTGGAGATACAGTATGCTTGTTGAATATAAACCTAACATTCATTAGGATCAAGTCAGTTAGAAATACCAAGGGTTCACTCAAAACAAGGTGAGACAGCATTTAGCTATTATGCCAACCACAGCTGGAACCAGCTTCCAGAAGAGGTCAGGTGTGCTCCAACAGCAGCCACATTTAAATCCATTCCAGACTAAAAACACATCTGTTTAGCTGTGCATTTATTCACTGAGCACTGTGCTGCACTTACTGATTGCACTGCATCATCATTTCTGTATTCTTTTTCATTTTTTTTATTCATTTTAATAATTTTTACTTTTTTAATTTATTACTTTTTATTCTTATTTCTAGTTCTTGATTGATTATAAAATTATATATATTTTTTATCTTGTATTTTCTTGATAGGTTTTATGTAAAGCACTTTGAATTGCCATTGTGTATGAAATGTGCTATATAAATAAACTTGTCGTGCCTTGCCTTGCTATTGGGGTATGTTATTTTCACCTCACTTGACCCTCCACACTCTCTTCAGAAGTTCACCACTGACCAATAACTGTTTCACTTTCGAGCACGTTCTGAAATACAGAGCCACAGGAGTGTCTTGTATGTGGGCCGCTCTCTGTAGTGTTTTACACATACTCGGAACACACTTAAGTCTGATATTACCGTGTTTCGGCTGTCTCAGAGTGGTTCTGTTCTCGATACATATGAATTCTATTTTGTACTCTGATTGTGTTATACACAGAACAGCTATGCTCCGAGTTCGGTTCGGTTTGTGCGTGTGGCTATAATGTGTTGACTGCATTATATACAGTGCTTCTCAATCGGAAGGCTGCAGCCTAGTTAGGCTGGATTTCTCAGCTGTCACTTCATCAAGCACCATCAAAGGCTGTCTCAATTGTGAGGACCCTTGGATGGCAGCCTCATTTCACAGCCTTCATTTGCCATATTTTGGAGTATGCATCCTTCACGGCCTTCAATCACCCACAATCCCTTGCACGTCACAATTTATTAACCCCTTAAACTCTGGTGCATTTTTGCGCTGTTGCCTGCAATTTTTCACACTCGAATTTATCACCATTCATGCATACTTTGGACTAATTGCAAATAAAGTCAAATTTTTCATATCTTATGATAAACATTGTCCTAATTTTGTAAGCATATATTTCTGGTTCTGTTTGCTCTATCTTTGTTTAAAACATTCCATTCCACTAGATGGCAGCACTTTAGCCCTCACAGATGTGTTTGTCCATAGACATTCAGTCTAATTTTCAGTTCATGCACCACCCACATTGTTTCATTGAATATCTCGGCCTCTGAGTGGACTAGAAGCTTGTCATTAAAAGCTGAGATCCTCCCCTTTGCGATGATATAAACTGTTTTATCATCAGTAGTCAAAAACATATTTTGATGATTTGTTTTGCATGCTTTTCCTTCTGGATGGCATATTTTGTTCTGGACATCTAAGATAAAACATTGGATTATTCAGCCAAGCAAGTAAAAAATGGCCCATTTTTAGGAAAACTGCCTAAGATAAAAGCAGATATAAAGTTTTTGGCTTACTTGTGGCTTACAGCAGCAATGATCGGCGCATAAAGAGACATTTGTATTTGATGACTTACAGAAATCATATTTCATGTTGTGATTCTTTTGGAAATGTTTCAAGCTGTGGTATCAGGGCAACAAAATAACTATACAGTCACATTCCTGAGAATGAGAGCTTTCATTTGATATATGACTTGTCTATTTAGGTGCTATGTGAAAGACTTATTTTTATATAAATATCTCTACCCCATTACCTCTAGGGTGCGCTAATTTGCGATGCAAATGCTTTGAGGCCTTACTTTGATATTTTATGTATCATAAATGCAGAAGCGATGGTTATCTCTGAAAAGTTCAGATTCTAAGCTTTCAAATGATACCTCATATGCCTGACTTATGTATACAGGGACTTTAACATTTTAAGCATAATCTTTTTGGGGGGGATATAGCGCCCCTCCATAGAGTTTAAAATTGTGGAAAACGAGTCCTTCTGAGTACAATTGCACGACTGTGCACTGTTCTGATTTCTTCCTCCATATCTACAAAGAACTTGTTGAGGATCAAGGCAATTTCTACATCTGTCATCCTCGATGCCCCTTGTTCTCTCTTCAAAGTTTTCAGGCATTGACCGGTGAGGTAGAAACATTTATGATGTAGCCATGTGCACTTACATGACCGTGTCATTCTAGCGCTGAAAGCTAAGGAGGAGCCTAGCCTACTACGGTGTAAAGTAGTTGAGTAAAAAAGTATTATACTTAAGTATTATTTTTGGGGATTTGTACTTTACTCGAGTGCAATTAAAACGGAATACTTTTAATTACATTTCCAAAGAAAAACAGTACTTTGTACTCCTTACAATTTTATTTAAACTTGAAGTACTCATTACGTTTTTGAGGATCATTTTCTTTCGTCTTACTGGATTGAAGACACCTTTTAACTGTATCTGACAAATGACAGACCAGAGGTCAATCATTTCAAATGGAGTGTCGCATGGCGGCTGTGTGGAGTTCCGACCATCTGCAGAGGCGGAATTTTGGATCTGATTTGAGCTTCGGATATGTTGAAATTTTTGTGAGATAGACTGTATGTGACTGCCCGACTGAATGTGATGTATTCATTCAAAACTACGAGCACGAAGTGAGAAATACTGATGGTTTTTGTCCTAAACTTTATTCTAAATGTCTGCTACTTTTACAGATGAACAGTTATGAAGTCAAAATTGATAATCCATCCTGCAAATATATATATAAACAAAATGCTTTTGTAATTAAATGTGTACATGTCATTTATTTCTACACTTACCAAACAATTCACAAAACCAACAGCATTACTTTCTTTAAACTTCATTTAAATTTTATCTTTCTCTTTGTCTCAAGTGGCTGGGTCCACTGACATAGCAATTCGTGAGTGCCTTCTCCCATGCAACGAACACTGCATGTGACTGTGGCAATGTTTTTGCAAAATAAAATTATGTGGTGTATTAAACAGCTTAGGGCAGTTCTGAAAAGTTACATTTTTAATGTTTTATTTTAAGGTTAATGTTCTATCAAGATTAAAATCAACAAAACCTACCTCCCTACCCTGTACCTTAACAATAGTGTCAGAAAAAGCAAATGTGACATGAAAAACAATTTGTGATGACACTTTCAGCTCATGTGCTCTTCAGCAGTAGCGGATTTAGGCATGTGTGACGTGTGCCATTGCCCAGGGCGGTATCTTGTGGTGAGGCGGCATAAGGCACACCCCCCGTCAATAACTTTGGGGGCGTGTTGAAGCGGGTTTCGCCCAGGGCACCATACAAGCTAGAACCGCCACTGCTCTTCAGGACTCATACCCCGGTCCTTTGTATCGCAAATACAACACTATATCAGTTGAGCTACCGCGCAATTTAATCGCACTTACATAAGCTTGTAAATGTGCAGTAGTTGGTTATGTAATGCAAATGTTAAAATGAGTCATGTACTATAGTAAAAGTGTTTATATGTATAAGATAGAAGAGAGTAAAAAACGTTTATGAACTGATAATCTGCGGTTTTACTCGTGATTTGAGTGAAGTGCCTCTGCTGTTCATTTCACAAGGAAATTGCTATGTTATGTACAATAGGCCACATAAAAATTATTGTAACATGATTCTATGACCAGGTTGTGAATGCCACTGTGGGAGAAATATGACAGTTGTCAGAGACAGTAAAAAAGTGACTTAAACCAATCGAATTTAACAAAATCCTCTCTCAAACAATCTCCTCTTGATTTCATTCTAGCTAGGAAAAAAAAGTTACTTTTTACTTTAATACTTAAGTACGATTTAATGTGAATATTTTTTTTACTTTCACTCAAGGATGTTTTTGGCTAGATACTTAATTTCCACTCAGTATCCATACTTTCACTTATATCACAAGTACAATTTCTGAGTACTTTTTTACACCCCTGCTAGCCTACAACCTCAGAAGGTCTGGTCTAGAAAAGACACAGCCTTCCATTTCAGAAGCACAGCACCTTTATTTAAAGCACTCCAGATTGAATTCAGTTGCACATTTGTGAGCTCAAAACAGCTTTGTGCTCCTTCCAATCTAAACACAGATACAACTTGTTACATTTTCCCGTCAAAATAACATTTGAGACAGTATAGCAATGCCACGTGTGAAATTACAGAAATATATTACTATATATATATATCTCTTTTAAACATGACTTAAGTGTGAACACCCTATAGAGGAACTTTATATTGGCAGTAAAACATTGGCAATCATTTACAAGTTTGTAGTTTTAACACCTTGTTCAACATGAGAGCTGTTGTTTAATATAGTATTTTATTTTTCCTTTTAGAATTGATAAGCAGTGGCAACATTGATTTTTGTTTTTGTTTTGTTGTCCAAATCGTTGTAATAAATCACCCTATAATATAGAAAAAAAAATCTAAAATAATCGTGATTACAATTGTGTGCAAAATAATCATGATTATCATTTTAACCATTATCATGCAGCCCTAATTAATGATAAGTAAATCTGATAAGGTATATGGTTTTCATGCAAATACAAGCTTGGATGACATCATTAAGGTCACCTTTTTTTGTTCCATCTTGTAACCTTCTATAACGTTGGTGCTGACAATGACGATGAAGTAAAGATGAACCCAAGTGCAGTCTATTTACATAAGTGATACCCAAAACATGAATCCAAACCATAAATGACGAGATGAACACAATACCTGACAAAGCACAGTGGTAAACATGAGGGCTTAAATACATGGACAAGGGGTAACTCAAAGATGAGGGAACCAGTGAACAGACAGAACTGATAACAAGCTAATCAAACAATAAACCAATGAAAACAAGACACGTGAACCTGGAGGGAAACATGAAATCACTTGACAAGGGAACCACATGACATGAAAAAGGAACTAGAATTTCAAAATAAAAGACATGAAAAACATGAACCAACAGAATACGCATGACACATCTCCCCTTTCCGCTCTCCAAGCTCTATCTACCATCAGACATTTTTTGCATCAGTTCAAGCATGAAAACATATTCAGGGTTCCCACTCTTTCAAAGCACAATTTTCCAAGAAATTTCCAAGACATTTTGTGTGCCCAACGGGTGTAATATTTAAGCAAAAACACATGAGAGGTCATGATGTGCTGTATATTGTGTATATATTTATAATTTTTAATTATAATTTTGCTTTTTTTCTTATTGCATAGTTGACAGTTTAATACAATTTTGTTATCAAAATGGTGTCTAATCACACCAAATGAAAATATAATTTACATTTTTTCAGCATTTTCAATCTTTTTATCAGATTACGTTTTTTTTTTTTTTTTTTTTTTTTTTTATGTGTGGAGGCTTCACGTTATTCTCCGTGGCATCTACGCACAACTCGCCTTGTGCCCCATTGAGAGTGAGAACCACATTATAGCGACCACGAGGAGGTTACCCCATGTGACTCTACCCTCCCTAGCAACTGGGCCAATTTGGTTGCTTAGGAGACTTGGCTGGAGTCACTCAGCACGCCCTGGATTCAAACTCGTGACTCCAGTTGTGGTAGTCAGCGGCTTTACTCGCTGAGCTACCCAGGCCCCCCTCCTCTTATACTTCTTAATTTTTTATGGCGGTTGGCATACTATGAAAGGTGCATTACCGCCACCTGCTGGTTGGGAGTGTGGGTTCGGTTCAAATTACGCTATTTTTAGTAAAAATGCACTATATCTCCTCCTGACTGACCTATATTCTTTTATTTTAATCTGTCACTTTCAGATATTGCTTAAATAATGTAAAATATTAATTCCATGAATTTCTTCCTAGAATATCTGTCAAATCAAAAATCATCTTAATTTTCTTAAAGTTAGAAATCAATATCTTTCTTTCATTACTATACTTCGGACAGATCATCATAACATGCTCTACTGTTTCTTCCTGATTACAAACTTTGCATTCCCTGAATCATGTTTCCCTATTCTATACAAAGTACTATTAAGTGCTATTTTGCACTGTTACTCTACATTTACCAACATTTATTTGAATGTTATAAAACCACTTCCTGTTCTATCCCATTGTTTTTTCAGCCTACTCATTTGTTGTTTTCATTTCAGTCTCACTATATTTTATATTTATGGCTATATCGCTTTTCTTTGTGGCTTCTTTTGCACTCTCATCTGCCATCTCATTTCCTTTTACACCTACATGAGCTGGTACCCAACAAAAAGTAAAAAAAAAAAACAATTATCCCAACATCTGAATCCTGTATATTGTTTGAAGTATCTCAGTCAAAACGTCCACTCTACTTTCAGTATGACATGTTTTTAATGTTATTAATGATGAACTTTTAGAGGTCTGCACGGGCCTTAAAACGAAACCCGATACCGACCGTACCAGTCACCGTGTGGTCACCCTACCAGGCCCGAATGATACTGTCAGATTTTAAGCCTGAACCCGCTCACTATCTAATTTCTTCTCCTAGCAAGTACTGTTGCAGTAGGCTATATTTTATGTATGCATATAGGCAACATTCGTAACAGTACTGAAACAGTAAACATACAGTTTTAACAAAACACAGCAGCCCCTTAGTACACTAGAGCAGAAGGGGAATAAAAGCATTTCCTTACCGTTTATGTGCTGAAACTTCACTTGGTGCAGAACAATCTGGAATAATAAGAAACAATGCAACAGTCCCCTCTATGCAGCCTGAACTTGTTCAGAATGTTGAATCTTTGTGACAACTGCGCTAAAAACAATCTAGACACAGCACAATGAATGAAACAGAGCGCAGGTGTCTTGACATGTCAAGACAACGCAGGCGCAGAGTATGGCTGCTGCATTGCGGGGACTTTAATAAAGCCAGTTTCAAATTAGTCGCTCCAAAATACCACCAACACATTAGTTTTAACACATGAGAGGACCGGGTTTTGGACCATTGCTACTCTCCCTTCCGGGACGGCTACAAATCCCTCCCCTGCCCACCATTTGGCAAATCGGACCACTCTTCCATTCTGCTTCTGCCCGCTTACAGGCAGAAACTGAAACAGGAAACACCCACCCTCAGAACGATCCAGTGCTGGTCGGACCAATCAGACTCTATGCTACAAGACTGTTTTGATCACGCGGACTGGGAGATGTTGATGTCCGCCTCTGATGACGACATCGAGCTTTACGCTGATAGCATAACGTGTTTCATCAGAAAGTGCGTAGAGGACGTCGTTCCGACCAGAACAATATGGATCTACCCGAACCAGAAACCTTGGATTAATAGCGATGTTCCCGCTTTTAATTCCAGGAACGCGGAGGAGCATAAACAAGCCAGTAATGCTCTCCGAAAACCTATCAGAACAGCAAAACGTCAGTACAGGAACAAGATTGAAGGACAGTTCAACACCACCAACTCTAGAAGCATGTGGCAGGGAATTAACATCATCACGGAAACTCCACCATGAACACTGCTGCCTCTCTCCCGGATGAGCTAAATACTTTTTATCTTGTTTTGAGGGAAATAACACCACCCTCGCGGAGAGAGCTCTCACGGCCGAAGCTACAGAGGTTAGTTCACTCTCCGTCTCTGTAGCGGATGTAACCCGATCCTTCCGACGTGTGAATATCCGCAAAGCCGCGGGTCCAGACGGCATTCCGGGCTGTGACATCAGAATGTGTGTGAACCAACTGGCTGGTGTTTTTATGGACATTTTCAACCTTTCCCTCTCTTTGTCTGTAGTCCCCACATGCTTTAAAACATTGTGCCTGTTCCAAAGCAATCCAAAATCTCTTGCTTAAATGACTGGCATCCTGTTGCTCTGACCCCCATCATCAGCAAATGCTTTGAGAGACTAATCAGAGATTATATCTGCTCTGTGCTGCCTCCATCACTAGACCCATTGCAGTTTGCTTACCGCAACAACCGCTCCACTGATGATGCCATTGCATCTACAATACACACTGCTCTCTCCCACCTGGAAAAAAGAACACTTATGTGAGAATGTTGTTTGTAGACTACAGCTCAGCATTCAACACCATAGTGCCCTCCAAGCTTGAACAGCTCGCTGTGCAGCTGAATCCTGGACTTCCTGTCAAGCAGATGCCAGGTGGTTAGAATGGGCAGCAACATCTCCTCATCACTGACCCTCAACACTGGAGCCCTGCAGGACTGTGTTCTCAGCCCACTCCTGTATTCCCTGTACACACATGACTGTGTGGCAACACACAGCTCCAATGCCATCATTAAGTTTGCTGATGATACGATGGTGGTAGGTCTGATCACTGACAATGATGAAACAGCCTACAGAGAGGAGGTGCACAATCTGACACACTGGTGTCAGGAGCACAACCTCTCCCTCAACATCAGTAAGACAAAGGAGCTTGTGGTGGACTTCAGAAGAAAAGACAGAGAACACAGTCCCATCACCATCAATGGAGCACCAGTGGAGAGAGTCAGCAGCTTCAAGTTCCTGGGTGTCCACATCACTGAGGAACTCACATGGTCCATCCACACTGAAGTCGTTGTGAAGAAGGCTCATCAGTGCCTCTTCTTCCTGAGACGGCTGAGGAAGTTTGGAATGAACCGCCACTTCCTCACACGGTTCTACACCAGCACTGTAGAGAGCATCCTGACTGGCTGCATCTCCACCTGGTACGGCAATAGCACAGCCCACAACCGCAAAGCATTGCAAAGGGTGGTGCGAACTGCCAGACACATCATCGGAGGTGAGCTTCCCTCCCTCCAGGACATATATACCAGGCGGTGTGTGAAAAAAGCTCGGAGGATCATCAGAGACTCCAGCCACCCGAGCCATGGGCTGTTCTCACTGCTACCATCAGGCAGGCGGTATCGCAGCATCAGGACCCGCACCAGCCGACTTCATGACAGCTTCTTCCCCCAAGCAATCAGACTTTTCAACCCTTGATCTCCCACAATCAAAATACATCAGCACTGCACTTTTTTACTCTTACTCTTATATCTCACACCGGACTGTCATAAATTATATTATTATTATATTATATTCTTTCTTAACAACACACTGGCAACTTACTATCAACCGACAGCCTGAATGTCAATACAGTACAATACAACCTACTGTACATTTTATATATACTATATATACTTTTTTATTGTATAATGTGTATTCTAGATTGTGTGTATTATATTATGTACATTGTATGTTATTATTTGTATATTGTGTTCTGTGTAATTATGTGTATATTAGATTTTAAATTGTGTTGTAAATCTGATGTTTATTGTAAATTGGTATATGTTTCATCACCGTCACGACTACCATGTTGCTCGGAACTGCACCCAAGAATTTCACACACTATTGCACTTGTGTATATGGTTGTGTGACAATAAAAGTGATTTGATTTTTGATTTGATGTGTTTTTGACAATATGAAGTTCTTTTTAACTTCACATGGTGTTTAAAATATGTCAGTCCTGCAGGAGACCCTGAAGAAAAAGCAAGACGCGGTGCAAATGTCAAAGACATTTGTCCAGCATGTGTTTAAATAATGAGAAATCAGAATAGACTTGCGCAAAAACACATTCGGTGTGAACGGATGAGATGGCGAAAATCAACTCAAAAAGGTCATTTATTTTTATAAACAACACAAAACTCGCTTTTCAGCCGAGTGTCAGCACACACACTCTCTCTCTCTCTCTGTGTGTGTGAGTGGGTCTACACTCTCACTGCAATGACAAACAGCTGTTAGAAACAATCATTGCCAGGTGATGATCCTTACCATTCTCATCTCCTGATCTCGATCTCGCTCTCCCTCCACAAGCTCGCACTTAACCACGCCCTCACCATCACAGCCATGAACAAAATTACATTCTCCAGACTCACTGATATCTCCCTTGGATTCCTTTGTTCCCCTCCTAACTTCCAGACTCTTTCATTTTTTCTTGTTCCTCCCATTGTTTTCTGTCTTTTCACTGGCTCTGCATAGCTTATGTTGTTCTTTGTTTTGACTTGCTGGATTTCTACCTCTCTTTTCCTTACTTCACATCTTCCATATGTTACACTGTGATCCCCACCACAATTACAACACATTGCCTTCACATTTCCTCCACATTTCTCATATCTATGCTCTCCCCCGCACTTGCACATCTTTGTTTTCCTTTACAGACAGCAGCTATATGTCCATACCTCTGGCATTTATAATGCCTAAGTGGTGGTGGAACATATGCTCTAACTGGGTAGCTCACATCAAGAGACTTCCCACTCTTTTTCCATTTATTGTTTTATTTAATCTCCTTATATTCTTTACTTCTCCTTCTTGAATGTTTTTTTTGATGTTGTCCAAATCCTCTTCAACTGGAATGGCCCATATCACTCCTTGGGTTCCCCTCCTTCCACTTAATACTTTTTTGTCCACTATAGCCTTTTTGCATATATTTCCAATGAATAACACTTTATTTCTCTGTTCCTCTGTTTTACGTTTTATTATTATATTCTCATCACAAAGTATCTTTGCCATTTCTATGTCACCCAGCTTATTATTTAATTCCTTGGTATGTGCAATTGGACTTAGGCCTATATGTTCATCTTCTTTCCTAAACACAAGAATGATTTTGAATTCCTCCTTTTTCCACCCTTTTCTGAACTGTTCGCTCATTTTCCTCAACTATTCTCCAGAACTATTCTCCTCCAGACCTCTTTTTTGACTTATATTCGTCCTATTCCTATGTCCTTCTTCCTGTCTTCTCCCTCTACCCCACTCCCTTTCACCTCCAACAGCCATCCATTCACTATCCATATCATCTTCCACATACCAAGATCCTTCCAACCCAAACCAGTCACCAACCAGCTCATGCCATCCACCTTTCTCAAACATGGTCCGTGTAAGAGGCATTGCTTATTTCTCTCCAAATCAGCGAACATCTGTTTGAAAATGGCACCGTTCAATTGTGTCGTCCTCTCATGCTGGATTTTCTCCCAGCTTATTTCTGCTGTATCTCCCTTCAGCAACCAAACCTCACCATCGAGCACCTCAGTGATGATTGGCACAGCTGTTGTTAGTTAGATCGGCTAGAGAAAAGAGAGACACAAAAGAGAGAGAGAGAAGAGGAACAAGAAAACAATACAATCCAACTGCACAAAACATTCCACAGTGTCAAAATAAATCATATTAAAATACATAGAGATGTATTAATATACAATTAAGAGAAATATACATCCTGGGACATAACAGTATGTAGTATGTATGTGTTGTGCACTTCAGAGTGCTCTACTCTCTGGTATTTTCTACTCAAACACACAGAGCATGCATGATGATCATGATGAGGGGTTTTCAGTGTATCAGCGGCCGGCTTCACAATTTCATTTTGAAGCATGCAGAACATGCAGATTATATATTTATCTCATTAAATTGCAGCCTTTTGTGCTTTAATAATCACACTAGGACATACTGTGATTTAATTTGATTAATTATGCGTTTGATCATTCATTTTCGTCCTAAATATGTCAAATTTCAAGACATTCTGCATTTTATAGCTAATGCCATTTTTAAGACTGGCTTCAGTAATTCTGTCTTTGTTTTTCGCATATCGGAAATCGTAACATGTGGTAACCACGGTATAAGTGGACTCTGAACGTTGAACGGTTGAAAATGTATTCACATCCTGATGTTTAAAGGCAGCATCACCCAGCTACCACCTCGGGGTGTGAATTAATTTTCAAAAAAATCAGCAGTCCGACCTTCAACATTATCTAAAGTTTATAAATCAAATGTTTTTGTAGCAATGTTGGAATGGAAAAAAAATAAATAAATCATATTTTGCCCTATATCAATACTATTTGATAAAGCAGAGCAGAGATGACAGCAGATGAGCAGAGAATGTACGTGACACGGCTTCATTCATGACAGTCAACCGCTGAAGTTGTTTCACAATCAGTGGAAAAACAATACAAATCTGTGTATTTGACACCTATACCAAGTACCAATCATTACCATGTTTTTGTTCTCTTGCTGTTGCACTATATAAGCTTTCCCTAAATTGGAAGATGGGACTGATATCAGATAACTGTGGAGGAAATCCATGCTTCAAAACCATCTAAGCACACAGGCAGGCAGACAGAAAGGAAGACAGACAGGCAGGTGGACAGTGGAAGACAGATACTGTAGGCAAGCAAAGAGATAGACAGACAAGGAGACAGATTGGCAGGCATAAATACAGGCAGTCAGGTTGACAGTCATACAGATAGGCAGGCAAGTAGGGTGGGAGACAGATAGGTAAGAAGGAAGGGAGACAGACAGATAGGCAAGAAGGGAGGGAGACAGAGAGACAGGCAGACAGATAGGCAAGAAGACATAGAGACAGACAGTCAGATAGGCAAGAAGGGAGGAAGACAGACTGACAGACAGATTGACAGAAGACAAAATTGAGTGAAATTACCCTAAATTAATGCTCAAAATATATGAATGGCTTTACTATATCTTTACTTACAGGGGGCAAGCAAAGGAAAACTAAAAAGGGGCCAAAAGCAAGGAGCTCCAGATTTATGGAAAGAATGTGGTGGTGTGGAAAGATTAATTCTGGAATTCTTAAAATGTCAAAGTCTGGAAAAGAGGATTCCTTGGAATGCCAATATGTGGAGTGAATTGGCTAAAAATATCTTCAGAAATGCCACACACAAATATCAGAAGTTGTTATCTGTGGTGTGACATAGTAATTGAAAAAATGTCCAAAGTCGAGGACTTGTTCAGCAACAAGAAATAATTATGAGGTCAAGTTCATTGAAAATATCAGGTCCAGAGTCTGAGGAATGCAACCAAATCTGTGAGGAAGGCAATGAACAAGAACCCTTTCCATGTGATGACAGTGTGAATGAGGAAGTCAGTTGTGACCTTGATTTAAGACCAATACCACCCATACCCAAAAAATTCAAAATCTGCATAAATAAAAAGGACTGGAAATAAATGTATCCTGTGGATGGCGATTATAAGCTCAGAAGACCCTGGACAAATATTATTTGCAAAGAATTCAATAAACAAGCTCCATATTTCCATATTGCCTTTAAATGTCAAAAGATCAAGACACACCAGGGCAGGAAATCTTGCCCTTACCTCCCGTTAAAGGCAGTATGCACATTTTCATCTTGTCATGCCAAATTTATTTTCCAACTAAAAAAAGCACCACAAAGTGCAAAGGTCTCCATTCCTGTGACATCGTGTTTTTATCATCTTTGTTGGTTAACTAAGGTTAAGCCATTCTTGTCATTAAGCAAGTTTGAAACAGTGATCCATGCTTTTGTTACTTCTCACCTGGATTACTGTAACTCACTTTACATTGGTGCCACTCATTAATCTATTTCACGCCTTCAGCTTGTTCAAAACGCTGCAGCTAGGCTCCTTAAGGGGAAACGCAAATTTGAGCACATCACACCGGTCTTGATTTCATTGCACTGGCTTCCTGTCAAATTTAGAATTGATTTTAAAATGTTATTGTTTGTATTTAAATCTCTCCATAACCAGGTACCACAGTACTTATCCAACTTGCTGCACCCATAAACTTCGTCGAGATATCTTAGATCTGGTGAATCTGAATTGCTTTGTTTTCCCAGGTCTAAACTTAAGAATAGTGGTGATCGTGCCTTTGCTGTTCTTGGAACTAAGCTATAGAACAGTCTTCTGGCACATATTAGAACTGCCTCAACTATCTCGGCTTTTAAAACTAAAGTTAAAAAGTATCTATTTTCCTCGGCTTTTAACATTCCTTGACCTTTTTTTGTTATTATCTTTGTAAGTTTATTGTTTATTGTTATTACATGTCTTGATTGTTGTCTTTTTATATATTGTGCAGCACTTTGGTCAACCTCGGTTGTTTTTAAATGTGCTATATAAATGAACATTGATTGATTGATTGATTGATTGATTGACATGTATTGGACAGGTCAGGCCCACCAAAGCTGAGACGAGATTTTGTCGGGTTAGGTACTCATGCTGTGGTAAGACTGCAAAGGCCATAAAAGATGGCATGAGTAACTACTACTACAGTAAACAAAGCTCAACTCCACTTGATGAGCTGATAGCTGGGAACCTTTCAAAATGCCTCTCCAGAAATGTCCTGAAAATAATCTCCTCCGAGATCAGAAAGAGCTCCAGGCTACATTACAACACTGCCATGGAGCTCATAATTACCCCAAAAATACTTTGAGAATGTGACACGTTCCAGCATCTGCCCAGGATACATCCAGCACTTGCAAGCAGATCCATTTGCAGTTCACATGTACACTGAACAGGGAATCGAAATCCTTGTTTCACACCTGAAAAACAACAAGTCATCCCTGTATCTACCTGGTCAAGGAAAGAGGGTCGCCTATTATGCCCTTGTCCTACCTGGAAATGACGTCAACAAACCTCCACTTCCAGTGTCAGAGCTCCTTACAAATGAGCATAATGTGCCAAACATTTCTAATTTGTAATGCCCCCTGGATCATGATTAAGTTTGTTATTCTGTTTTTTCTGCTTTTTGAATGATTCAAACATCTCCTTTGGCCAAAATGAAATGTTTTCGTATGAAATTTGTGACTTATGTGGGTCATTTAGTTCAAAGTTGATAAACACCTGACGTGAGCGTCACGTCAAAAGCAAACACGTTATATGTACCAATGAAGCTGCCTGCCGCCACTGTAAGCATCCATGCATTAAAAAGCTATGATTCCACTGGCACGTTCTGAGCGAAGGTGAGCAGGTGTTTTCAATTAATTCCTATGGAAGTCAAGCGCCACGCTTGTGAGGTGGATTGTGGGACTGACAGTGATGCGAAGCAAGTGTCAGGAGAAGCCATGAGCAGGAGCGTTGCGAGTGATGGTGAGCGGATTTCTTCCGCTCCAGTGGAAACGTACCATAAGCCCCGTTCACATTGTCAGCTATTTTGTCACTTGGAACACTAAAAATGCTGGGTGGAACTTTTAACCCAACCATAAGGTTGCTTGAGTTGGGCCAATTGTACGGGTTGTTTTCTGAAATATTGGGTAATTTACTCTAACCCTAACTTTTGGGTTGTCTTTAGTCAATATTCTAAGTGGATCTAAATAATACAAGTATGTAAATAAAGGGGCAAGGTCAATGAAGCAATCTAGCAGTTTTGGTTCTTTTGCATGCATACTTGAAAATGTTTAGGATCTGCAGCTGGTTTTGAAAAGAATGCTTCTTTGTCTTTTACAACAGAATATTTGTGAGGTCCTAATGAGCAGCCTCAAGGGCAAGGACATTTTGGCCAGTCTTGAGCAGAGCACAGAGCGGAGATGCATGGTCAGAATACTAGTTTCACACCTTATGGACCACTTTGGAGAAAAGAATGTTTGTATTTTTAAAGTGCCAGTAACGAAAAGTATATTTTATTGCATATACATTTTTGTAACAGGTAGTGAATTTGGGCCATTTTAATGGTCCTTATATGTTAGAGATTTCACTGAAACAAATGAATACAAAACAGGCTTTTTCATGTATCAATAAGACCACTGCATTAATGCAGCCAACTTGACTTGGGGCAGTTGCATGAGCTCCCATAGTGGATTATGTCCGTTTATCGCTGAAACTTCTTTCATATCTGTATTGTAATAATGTATGATCTTTGCCTGAATAATTTTTTATTTTTTCTAGCTCATCCTCTGAAAAAAAGATGTATTTGGCTGCATCTCTGGTTGAGCAATTTCCCTGTCTGTAGGACTCCCAGGGTAAAGGCTATGTGAGTACAAGTTTCTTATTGCCACATTTCTAAAGCCGCTCATTCTATAAGGAACAAAGGGATCTATGGCCTTGTAACATCCACAGGATACTAACGTATTCTGTGTTTTTAGGAGGCATGGTACAGCCCAGGGTGAAGATATCGTCCAGCTACTGGCTTCCTGGAAGAACGCTTGAGAAATGTCAGGAAGGGAATCCGCCGTGAAAACTGCACAAGCCGTGAGAAGGATGATACTCAACAAGCTATGAGCAGCATCTTGGTTATACCGGGTAAAAGTTTAGATTTGTCGTCTTTTACTAAAAACAAAAGTTCAATATTTTGGGAAATGCACTTATTTTCTTAATTTCATTGAATGACATGATATGATTGATATAAGTACAAAGTTTGAGTCACAACATGTAAGCTTAGCTTAACATAAAGAGTGTAAGTAGGGGGAAATGGCTAGACTGGCTCTGTCCATACACAAACAGAAATGTAAAAACCTATCTATTGAGGAGATAACTCGTGAATTCCCTCGACTCCTTGATACTCCAGGCATGGTAGGTCCAAATCCGTGCATCTTTGTTCAGAAAGTCCAAATCCCTTTTGGTTGTCAGTGTTATGCCCATTACACAGCAAAACAGTTACACATGTGACATTGCCTGTGTTTTTATTAACTTTGCTGCAGTGCACAGCATTTCAACCTGTCCTCCATGACTACAATCCATGGAATGTAAACACACCCATGACATCGTTGCACAATACAAATTATGACATCATCATAAGTGAAGGGCTATAGCAATAGAAAACTGCCTCTTCTATTTGTGTAGCTGCACAGCTATGTAATGGGTTAAACACACTTTCAATAAAGGCTGAAGACAAGGGATTGCCTTTTGAAGTTTTTACTGGAAGTTAATGCATTACTGATTTGTCATTTTCAGATTTCACAAGACTTCTCTGTGTTGTTCCCCAACCATGCAGCGAGGCTATTTGAAACATGGACCTTGCCAACCACTGTCTACAAAAGTGGGAAGAAAATGTTCAAACCAAGTTTGGAAGAAAATGTGAAGTCTTTCATTGAATTCAAGCATGTAAGTAATGTAGTATTGCACACATCACTTTGCAAACCATACTAACAGCAACCTAAAATGGCTAAATACATCAATACTCATCTCAAACTACCTTGTGCAAAGTGTCAAATGCTTTACTTGTCACGGCTCAGTATCAGAACATGACTCAAAAGCAATACTCGGAGACAGGCAAGTAAGATCAAACAAAAGTACTTTACTATCGATCCTCAACAGGTGTTCAGTCAGCGAAAGCAAACAAATCAGGCAAGGAACAGGCAGACAGGAATCAGGAACAGGCAAGGTCAAAACCAGTAAAACAGGAACAAAGGTGGAATGCAAAGACGGAGTAGATTATTTGACGATCTGGCAGAGAACAAAAGGAATGGACCTGTGTGTGTGTGTGTGTGTGTGTGTATAGGGGGTGGTGATTAGGAAATGAGAGACAGGTGTGCAGGTAGGTGGTGAGATCAGGTGATGCAGGGAGCATGAAAACTGGGGTTACTGCAGGTTAGTGGGGAGTGGCGGGATCTTAAATGACAGAGGGACAGCGTTAATGGCATGAAGAGACGGGGTATATGGAATGACGGACAAGGTGATGAATTGACTTTCTGGTCCTGGACATCGTGACATTAATAATTTCATGACTTAAAAGACTATGTTTATGCAAATGAAAGTAGAAGGTAATTTGAGTCAGCTGCGTGATATATAAAATAATGATGATGATTGATTTTTTATAATAATGCTTCTGCATCATGCATGTATAGTGTGTTGTATGTTCTTCTCATGCATTCTTCTACATTTTTCTTCCATTTTAACAGGTTGGTACCAACATGGTTGAATACATGGGGGAGGCTGAGATTGCTAAACCCTTCCCCTTTGTCCTTGGCCTCGGAGACAACAGTCAGTGCCATCAAGCCTTTGTTGTTGTTGGCAAACTACAGCAAAACACTCTCCTTGGTGCTGTGGACACATGCTTTAAACTTTTTTATGTTTTGGACATTCATTTCCCAAAGCAGTGCACACCAGTGTGGGAGTTTCTGCAGACCATTGTCTACAAACTCCCAGGAACAGAATCCCCTTCAATAAGACTGCTGCATGGTTATTTGTCATGCTAAGCAGTGCTGGAACCACAACATTTGTTATGTGAGTTTATATGAAGAAGAAAGTTGTCAAACCTACCTTAATAATTTTTTATATATATCTGTCTTTTTAGCTGTTTGATGCTACACTATCTTCACCAGCTGGTTGCAGACGTCAATTTGATCAAGCTGATAATGTATTTTTATACTTATGCCAGTGTGTTCTTGTGCCACTTTGTTAACCTTATTGTTGTAATGTTAATGTACTGTTGAAACAAAGCTATTAATGTGTAGCATTGCCACATATGTAAAGGCTTTTATGGTTATTATGAAGCTGATTACATGTGTATTTTTGTATTAGCTTAAATAAGTATAATGCAATAATGTCTGTTTATTTATGCGTATCTATTTGTGTATGGCCTATGGGCATTATCATTATATTTTCAGGGACTATCATTATAAAAATTAGCATACTGTCAATCACTTTCGGTGACGTGGCACGACTGAAGGAAGGAAGTAGAAGATAAATAAGGAAGTGGCGAGGTGCTAAAAAAAACACTAGGGGAAGCCTCGGTCTTTCAAAATGAATTCTGATCTTTGCAGCAATCAACACTCACATGGATTACTACTGCGGTGTGCCACTAAGACTGTTTACTCCTACATAACGTTCAACTGTGGATTAAGAATGGAGATACGGAGGACTTTCATAACACAGTGCGATATTGGACACGTTTCACTGGAAATAAAGATTACTGGTGAGCTCGATCCAAGCGGCCAGTTTTCTTGTGTCGAGCTGGACATTCTAGAAAGAAAGAAATGTTTGGGGGGAATTGTAAATGTTTGTGTTATATATATATATATATATATATATATATATATATATATATATATATATATATATATATATATTATACAGTATATATGGTGTGTGGATTATTCTCTTTAATTGGGTTTAATACACTGTGGTTGACTGATTCTAATAGTGTGTGCTGGCATCAGTTTCATATATGTACACCCATCAGAGAAACTAGTTGTGTAACTAATGTCTATATTTTATTCACAACGTTACATAATGGTGGCCCGTACGGGGAGACTCTTAATCTTTTAATAGTTTGGGTGTTGAGAAATAGAAACATTGTGGAATGTACTATGGTTACTGATGAAAATAATCAGGAGAATTTGGTGGATTTTTCTGCCGATCCATTTGTAATGCGACGCCCTCCAACTGCAGAAATTACATCTCTGTTAAGCTCCTTATATATTTCTGACAAAGACGATGATGATGATGAGGATGAGGATGATGTTGAAGAATGTAATTCACAGACAGAGTGAAAAGACAGGTTGAAATATTAGACAATGATTTCGGACAATCTGTAAACAGTACACTGAACAGAGAATCTGCTTTAAGGGAAGCTATAAATGGTAGCTTGGAGAGAATGGAGAAGTTTTTCCATCAGGGCTTAGAGAAGCTGGAGCGGGCAGTTGTCGATTGTTTCTTAAGGAGATCTTAAGTGGGAAAATCAGATTAGGAAAATAAAACACACAAGTATCCCCACTCTACATAGGCTACATGCTCTTACCCCTATCCAGTCACACATCTCTCTGATACTGCCTCCCACAAACACTAACAATCCCTTAACAACTAAAGCTACTCTGCATACATCTTTGAATGATACTTATCTCCTAAATCAGCCTATGAATAATTTACCTCTTACCTCAGCTCAGTCTCAGAGTTTGCCTGGTGTTTAAACATTCTGTTTACGACCTCCTATTCGACTAGACTTTCCTTCCTTTGGAGACTCCTTTGAAACTGCTGATGTTCTCAACTTCATTGAACAGTGTGAGAATAATCTTGACTTTCGCCTTTTGCCCAGTGTAGAACTCATGGGAACTCTCAGCACAGTATTAAAAGGACCTGCATTGAGTTGGTGGAAGGCAGAAAGGAGTAAAATACATGATTGGTGGTCTTTTAGGGAAGTCTTCATGACTGCTTTTCTCCCAGATGATTATCTGGCGGAAGTGGAAGATAAACTACGGTCATTAGTACAGCAGCCTGGACAGAAACTAAGAGACTTTGCATGTGATTATCATGCTCTATGTCCCAAGTGGAAGTCTGACATTACTGAAGAGGAATTGGTAGGCCGCATCCTTAATAATAGAAATCCAAGGGTGGCAGGCTGCCTCAGAGGGACAGTGAGCAGTGTGGAACAACTAGTGAAGGTCGGTTCTGTGGTAGAAAAGGATTACATGGGTGCCATGGATTACTGGCAAAAGTTTGGTGTGCATAATTCCAAAGAGAAAGGCTGCAAGAAAGCTAACGACCGCCGTAATCATAAAGACATTGCCGGAGTGACCATTGCTCAAACTCCTACCTGTCTCATTAATTAATCACTCCTTCAGGTGTCAGTAAAACTGTCTGGAAGTCCTGTAAAGGCGATTTGAACACTGGCAGCACATTCACACTAATGCAAGTTATGTCCTCATAATCAACAGAAATTCATCATGGCGGATGGTAAGATCCATCATTCTAAAGCTAAACAGGTAATACAATATGAGTGGCATGACTCTTCTTACACAATAGACACCTATGTCATGGATGATGCCCACTTGTCATTCCCACTCATTTTGGGCCTAGACTTCATCAAAACCACAGCAGTGGTCATTGATGTGTCCAAAAACTGCTATGGACTAAAAACTAATCAAGGTTATGACTATCATTCCTTCTTGCCATATAAATTGTCAGAAATGTCAGTTTCACAAAATCCCTCTCATTCTCAACTCAACTCATCTTTGATACTCTACTGTGCCTTACCCACTGAAGACATAATACCCTATTTTGTTAGAACCAACCTCAAATCATCTCTGTCTTTGGATTCCGATGACCAACAGGAAATGGATAGACTGATGACTTTTTGGCTATTCGTTACCTCTAAAATCTTGGGCCAGACATGGTGGTTACACATACCCGTTTCATACAATTGATGAGGTTCCCAGTAAAAGCAGTGCATTTAGAGTATCCCCTTTCAAGAATCAGATAATAGAAGAACATGTGGACAAAATTCTACATGATAATATCTTAGAAGCCTCATCTTCTCCCTGGGCCTCTCCAGTCGTGCTGGTACCCAAGCCTGATGGGTCCTACAGGTTCTGTGTCGACAATAGGAGAATAAACAGCAAAACAATACCTGATGCTTATCCAATGCCAATTCTTCATGACATCTTAGAATCCCTGGAAGGTGCCTCCTGGTTTACAACATTAGATCTGCAGTCGGGATATTGGCAGCTAGAGATGGAGCAGAGTAGCAAAAAAAAAAAAAAAAAAAAAAAATAATGCCTTTATTAACACTAAAGGGCTGTTTCAATTTATTAAGATGCCGTATGGATTACAGAACACCACGGCTATGTTCCAGCGGCTGATTGAGAAAGTGCTGGATCAGTTAAGAGGGAAGATATGCTTTGTGTACATTGATGATATCATCGTGTACTCTAAGACCCATAAGCAGCACATTAAAGATTTGAAGACTGTGTTTTCCAAACTGACACAAGCCAACTTAACTCTCAAAATGAAGTGTCATTTCTTTAAGACCCAGTTGAAGTTTCTAGGACACATTGTCTCAGGACATGGAGTAGAGATTGATCCATCACAGACTTTCCAGTGCCTATGGATCTAAAGTCTCTGCAATGTTTCCTGGGCTTGGCAGGATGGTACCATAAATTAATTCCAAGCTTTGCTGACTTTGCCACTCCGCTGAACCAACTTAAAAAAGAAGGGAGTGGAATGGAAATGGTCTCCAGAATGCGAAGCAGGCTTTGAGGCTCTCAAGAAAGCACTTCAAAATCCTACAGTACTTGCTCACCCTAACCTCTTTCTACCGTTTCAACAGTGCAGAGTAGGTAAATACCTATAAAACAGAGATCTGGGAATGCCAAAATGTTGAACCAAATTTTCAAAAGTTCTCAATACTCCACTCTCATAGGTCACCAAGTGTATTAACCCCCCACACAATCCAATCTGACCAACAGAAAGGGGACTTATCAATACATAGTTTAGGGTTCAGCCATATGCTCGAGGCTACGTTTAAATAAATATCAGAATTAAACACTCTGGACACTTTTGTCCATATCGAGTGCAAATGCAAAATAACGGGGTGCGACTTAACCTCTCCGGCTAGTTTAATCGAAAGGCTTTGCAGTGGCGAGATAGGGGCAAGAACTTCCTTTTCAATACAAAACCAGGGAGGGCCTCTCTCAGGTGGAACAGACCAATGAGCCAAATGACTAAGACCGAATGCATAATAATAAAACTAAATCTTGGGTAGGCCTAACCCACCTTTGTCAATCGGCCTATGTAACTTATTGAAATTTAACCTGGGACACTTACCATTCCAAATGAAGGACTTTGCTATGCTATCAAATTGCTTGAAATAAGAGAGTGGGACATCTACAGGGAGAGACTGCAGTAAGTAATTGAATTTTGGTATACAATTCATTTTAATAACATTAACCTTCCCAATCATAGATAAATGTAATGAAGCCCACCTGCCCACGTTGCTCAAAAACCGTTTTATTAAGGGGTCAAAATTAACTCTAACTAAATCACACAAATTTGCTGGAAATAAAATACCCAAATACTTAATGCCCTCTTTGGGCCACTGGAAAGCACCCGGCTGGAAAGCCATTACTGGACAGTATGCTGTCAGAGCCAAAGCTTCGGATTTAGACCAGTTGACTCTATATCCTGAAAACTTAGAAAAGGAGTTAATAATTCTGTGGAGGCAAGGCACAGATCTACTGGGGTCAGAGACAAATAATAAAATATCATCTGAGTAAAGCAGAAGCTTATGCGCCACACCTCCCGCCACCACCCCTGGAAAATCATCCTCCTTTCTTATCACGGCTGCTAATGGTTCCAGGGCAAGACAGATGGCAACCCTGTCTGGTGCCCCTATCCAGAGTAAAATAATCTGAAATTAATCCATTTGTTTGTACCGCCGCTACTGGGTGTCTATAAAGTAACTTAATCCATCCAATAAATGTACTCCCGAACCCGTATATTTCCAAAACCTTAAAAAGATAATCCCATTCTACCACATCAAATGCCTTTTCGGCATCAAGTGAGATGACAGCGACCGGAGAATGATCATGCGCTACTGACCACATGATATTGATGAGACACTTAATGTTATCTGAAGAGCTACGGCCTCGAATAAACCCCACCTGATCTATATGTATAAGAGATGTCATAACTTAATCGATTAGCCAGAACTTTTGACAACATTTTTACATCTAACTGGATCAGGGAAATTGGATGGTAACTTTTACACTCGCTTGGATCTTTGTCCTTTTTAAGAATCAGACTGATCCGGGCTTGTGTCATGGTTGGCGGAAGCTTTCCATTCTTTAATGATTCAGTATAAACTTCTAACAAAAGTGGAGCCAGTTCTGTAGCATAAGATTTGAAAAACCCCGGAGCCTTGCCTGCAGGCAAGGCCTTAATAACCTCGCCAAGCTCCTCCAAGGTTATCTCAGAATCAAGAGAATTCTTTTTCTCAGTCGTCAGTTTAGGGAGATCTAATGGTTCTACAAAATTTCTAATATCTTCATCAGTAGACGAAGACATGGAACTATAAAGATCAAGATAGAATTCTTTAAAAGCATTATTAATATCAATGGCTGAGGTAAATATTTCACCACCAGCAGATTCACTGAGGGAATGGTAGAAAAAGACTCTCTCTGCTTTATATATCTAGCCACAAGTTTTCCTGCTTTGTCCCCTGACTCAAAGTATAACTGTCTTGCCCTGAATAACCAAAACTCCACTTTCCGTGACAAAATAGTATTATATCTGTATTTCAATCAAGTCAATTCTCTGAGGCCATCAGACGACATTCGGCGCTTCAGTTCTGCCTCGACATTCTTAATATTTCCTTCCAATTCCACAAGTTCTCGTGCTTTGGATTTTTTGGTGAATGAGGCATACTGTATGATCCGGCCCCTAAGAACCGCCTTAAGTGCCTCCCAAGCCACACCCACAGTGGATACTAAGGATCAATTGGTCTCCATATAAACATTGATTTCAGTCTTTAACATTTGTTGGAATTCAGGATTTTGAAAAAGGGATACATTAAGGTGCCAACTATATGATTTATTTTTCTCTATTTGTGGCAACACCTCTAAACTCACCAGGGCGTGATCTGAGACTAAGATGTTTCCAATTGAGCAATCCACAACAGATGAAATGAGGAATTTGGATATATAAAAAAAATCTTTTCTGGAATAAATCTTATGGACTGATGAAAACAATGTATAGTCCCTATCAGATGGGTTCAAAAGTCTCCAAATATCTGTAAGACCAAGATTTTTACACATCCTGTGAAGTGTCAATGTTGCTCTAGGGGGCTTACACACTTTTGCTTCACTGTGATCAAGGACTGAGTCTCCACCCAATATTATATCATGAGGGGTGCCAGCGGCTTGCAACATCCCTTCAAGATCTATAAAAAAGCCCTGATCATCAGCGTTAGGTGCGTAAATATTAGCCAAAATCAACCTTTGCCCTTGAATTTCAGCTAAAACAATAATTACTCTTCCTAATTTATCTTTAATCTGTTTGAGACATTTGAATTGTAGATATTTATTTACCAGTATAATACTTACTTGAGCCAACACTATAAAAAAACATGTCCACCCCATATCTTCCCAAATTTTTCTGCTTCCTGCGGAGAAAGGTGTGTTTCTTGAAGAAACACTATATCATATTTCTTATGCTTAAGAAAAGAAATAACCTTCCTTCTTTTTATGGGGTGCCCCAACCCATTCACATTCCATGTGGAGAGAGATAGTACATTCATATTAACAAATGACATATTGATATAATAAAAATAAAATAAACTGTGTGTCAAAAACAAAATTATACAGACCACATTCCCCATTAGTGAAACAATTAAACCCCGGAAAAAAAAGAAAAACGTTACCCGAAAGCACGAAAGCGCCAACTGGCGACAATCCCTCTAAACTCAAAAGGTCCATTAATGCCCACGAGCCCCCACGACAACTTTGCCATCGGATTGCTCAATTTTGCCTCACAAATTTTGTCCTACTCATTTCCAGCTTGAGGCCTGTTATGTCGAGCAGACTCGGGAAGAACTCGTCTAGGAATTTCACCATATCTCTGCCCTACTCATGCTCAGGAATTCTAACAATTCTGACGTTATTCCTGCGGCTTCTATTCTCAAGATCTTCAAGCTTTTCAAGAACACGTTCCAAATCAACTTAGCGGTTAATTCCCTCTCTGAAGACTCCAAATAATCGATTCGTTTCTCAGCATCTGACACTCTTGTAACTAACTCAGAGAATTTTATTTCCATCGCCGTAATCGATCGACGTATTACAGCGAGATCCTCTAAGTCAGCAAGAACCTTCGTCATCATCACCGATATGTTGGACAACTGACGCTGGATCTCCTCTCCCGCCGTGCTATCCAAAACGAGTCCCCGGTCTGTAGGCCTATTGGTGCTTTCATCATGAACATGTAAGTGTCTTCTAATGTCTCCAGAGCCTGATGATTTTGACTTCTTTGCCATGTTTTACCTCAAAGAGCAAATGTGTAACTGGGTGTATCGAGTTTCACCAAATTATAACATAAGAATAATTAAAAATTTAGCAAAGTGCGCAGAGCTCATCGTTCACACGTCTGCTTCTTGCATGGCGTCACGTGACCTCTCTGTTTGCATTAATCATGATATAAATATTGGGAGGGTTGTACTTGTTTTGATTGGGGGGGGGGGGGGGGTGGCTGGAATCTACGCCCCTGCATTCTAATGACTTACTTTCTCATACTAATGAAATAGTATCTCATAATAAAAACTTTCTTGATATACTGAATAAAGTTTTAGCTATATTAAATGTTAGGAGCTTGTTCATCTAATCCTGATGAAGATATTTTAAGGATATAAGTGACTGCTTCCCTCACATCTCTGGCATATGTTCAGGCATTCCTCCATGTGCAAGGTTGAATTTTCAACTAAGGGTGCGTTCCATTCAGAAGTGATCATCCCTATGCCCTATTCCCTTCGAAGACTTTGCCATCCACTGTGAGAGATTTGGAGCGCTAGACTAAAAAGGGTTTAAAAAATTTGAGTCATTCAGAACTCACTTTAAGTCATTTTTATTGGAAATTCGGTTGCACTTTATTTTACAGTATGTGTACATTCAGTATACTAACAGTGTACTTACCCAAGAAAGTACTGAGTAGTATTAGGTAACTGCATGTACTTAATATGGGTTAAGATTAGGGTTATGGTTAGTATCTACTAATTAATATAGCTGCTGTAATTATATAGTATGTAAATATAGAACAGTACAGTAAAATAAAGTGCTACCAGAAATCCAGTTTGAAGCGATCTTACAGCACGACTATCATGATTGTTCTCCCTTCAATTGTTCTCCCTTCAATGTGCCCTTCAGAGGGTGATTTATTCCGTGGAGAATTTGAACCACTGAAATTTTCAGCCTGATCTCACAGTGAAATTGGAAAGAGTAGATCAACTTTTCTTTCCTCAAAATCGATGTACGTTGACCAAAATTTCGAAACATTGCCCCCAGTGGCCAAAGCAGTAAGTGTTGTAGGGCATATGAGCACGTGTGAGCTCCATTTGTGTCCAGGGGAGATCGCCAAAAGCTAGTAGTGAAGCAAGTTGTTTTCAGCTTTACAGGACGTTATACAATGAAGAGAAAAGCATATATCTATTCTATCCCCCAACCCAAACCTTACCGTAACCATTAGTGGAGTAAACCTCCAAATCATGCTCGTCATTGATTATTCAAACATGGTTACTGTCTGGTTTAAACCCTAGTCTCCCACACAGCTGATGCAATGTGCTGCCAGTCGTGCCAGGTGGAAATGTAAACACCACTGCAAACATGTCTGATAAGAATGCAGTCGCCGATCCTAGGGTACCGAAACTATCGGAAACATCATGCCGACTTCACGTGTGATCATGCTGGAAATTTTAGAGGTGAATTTGAAAGCCAAATATAATGGACCGATTATTGCCTAATAATAAAGATGGAATGAAAAAAAGAGGATATTTCGGATCTGAACTTTGGAAGGTGAATGTGTATTACTGAATTTTGAATGATTCAGTTTTGTATGTAACGTTTCCAATTGAAATATTCTCAAGCTTAAATATACAACCCTGTTAAATGGCAGAGTTAAATGGTGAGTAAGTGTGTATACCAATATTTTAACAAATATTTTACCATCTTTGCATTGTTTCTGATTTGTATCAGCCTCATTGGAACATTTGGACTGCAAGGTCTCCATACACTGATGACCTGGGTGGATGGAAAAAGATGGAAAGCTTTTTATTGACAGTATATTTTGATGTCAGGGCTTTGTATTTACATAATCAGTAATGCAGTAAAGTGATTCCTAATTGATATGATAATTGACTGATAAAGACTGAGTGCACCTTTACATTTGACTTTTTTTAAGTGACTGATGATTATCAAGAAAATGTGGGCATGCATAGCAAACGCAGTTCTGTCAAAGGTCTTTGAAGGCAAGTCAGGTCACTCTCCAGCTATTCAATGGGGAAGTCTCCAAAACTGTTGCTCAAGATTACATTTCAATTCAGGGCCAAATTAAGACTCCTGATCACATCTAGTGCAAAAAGCAACAGACTCAAATTTCAAACAGTAAAGTTATTATTGCAGCCAAAGCATCACGCTTTGTGTATCACAAAGCCACACACAGACTGAAAGGTGGTCTGGTCTGGAACAGCGTTTATGACAGGAATGGAGTGACAGAGATTCCCCCTCTTAATTGTAAACAAAAGTGTTCAGTAATCACTCGGCTCCAGCTCAACTCCAGGTTTTCCAACTCCGCTTCCACTTTGTACTGCTTCATACTATGCTGTAGAATGTAAACAAAGACAAGCTGAGTGATACAAACATTGTGTAGTAGTACAGTTAACATCAGTGTAAGATGTTGTGATATTGTGTTCAGCCTGTGTGAAAGAGAAGAACAAGGTTAAAATGAGCACACACTTGATGAGTTCGGAATGGTATACCACCCGTACTACTCTTACTACTTCTGCCATTTCTGTCTATGGCAAAACTAGTAAGAGTAACATTTTCTCACCCTCATCCCAGATGTGTATGACTTTTTTCTTCTGCAGAACACAAATTAAGATTTTTAGAAGAATATTTAAGCTCTGTTGGTCCATCTTTGAAGCTCCAAAATCCACATAAACATTCCCCAGTAGGTGGCAATATGCACAAAGAATTTGAATTGCTAAAAATAGAAGAATAAGAACTCGGTCCTCTTGTGATCGCGTATAGGAGGACTGGTAAAAGTGGAGATTTGTAGTTAAAAAGGACTTAAATATTGATCTGTTTCTCACTCACACCTATCATATCACTTCTGAAAATATGGATTTTAACACTGGAGTCGTATGGATTACTTTTTTGTTTCCTTTATGTGATTTAGGGAGCTTCTAAGTTCTGATCACCATTCACTTGCATTGAAAGGACCTACAGAGCTGAAATATTCTTCTAAAAATCTTCATTTGTGTTCAGCTGAAGAAAGAAAGTCACACACACATGGGATGGCATGAGAGTGAGTAAATGATGAGAGAAGTTTCATTTTTAAGGTTTTTTTTTATAGTTGTCAGGGTTTGGCTAGTTAGCTTTGGCAGCCCCTGCTGATAGATGCCGTAACTACACCATGTACAAATTATCTTTCTCTATGAGACGCCATGTATTTACATGCCAGTCGAGCAATTGCTATTTAGATAAATGGGAAAGCTATGCCCTGATATTGGGGCATGTTGTCACAAAAGATCAAGGTGTCCAATTCAATGAATTGTATTATTATTATTATTATTAGTGTTTTTCCTGGGCAATAACAGTGGAAACTTTGAGTAGCTTTTGGTATGTATCTATACAGAAATTGACTTAAATAAACCTACCATAATACATTATAAGAGCTAACGTGACTCTCTGATACAAAAGAGAATTGTCTTTATAACAAACACAAAAGTCTTTGAACAACCACCTCCACAAACATGGGTTTCGCTGAAACGTGTAATGAACTGGCTCTCACACAGATCTGTAGGTTAGCAAATATATTTTAATATATCATATTTATATATTCATTTAAGCACAATGACCAAATGGAATCATTTCAGTTCAGCCTTATTTACTCCAAGAGAAAAGCCACATCTGTAGGTGTATTTAACACACATATTTCCATACTGTGTTCTAATCACTTTGTTGCTTTTATTACAACATAAGACAAAAGAAAGGAAAAACAATACAGAAGAAATGCTAACAGCATACTGCTCATGGAGGTTTAAAGATCAAAGTGAGAAGGGAGAAATGCAACTCAAACGGAGACAAAACTCTGTTTGATCAGCGACAACATCTGCAATCCGCAAAGCAGAGCAAGTCAATAAATAAGTATGGTGCCCAAAACAATTGTGTTATATATATATATATATATATATATATATATATATATATATATATATATATATATATGTAAGTATATGAGCAAAAATGCAGAACAAAAATTAGTCCTTCATTAAGAATCTGTCAATCTAGTTCAAATATCTCCATTATTTTCATGTTCAAACAGCTATTCTCCAGCACGGCACTGCAACCCCACTTCAGAATAATCCAACTAAATGCCAAAACACATCACTACTCTGTGAACCTCTACTGCACACACTAAAGGCAACTGTCTCAGTATATCTGTATGCATCTTATTAAAGTCTCTTTTCAGCTTCTGAACAAACACAGTTCTGTTGGCACTTTGACCTTACTTTATACTTTATTAACTCTTATAGCTTTGATGAGCACAATAATGTCGAATGTGCTTTTTATTTTCTTGCTACAAATGTGCATTAAACAATTATCATATGATATGTTTCTCTTATGACTCTCTACATCTTCAATCTCCTACCCATTTACGCCGTAAATATCACCTAAAGCGAGTTAATTGTCGATTTCCACTCTTACCTTTCCTCAGATCAAACATTCAAGTTCAACCAAACAAAGTTGCACTTTAATAGTACACCGATCTACACATACATATTAACTGTTGAAAAATATCTGGGTATATATATATATATATATATATATATATGTATAGAGTGTATATATACACACACACACACACACAGATATTTAATAAGGTCTATTTGAAGGCCCATTAAGACTTTTTGTTTGCGTTTTGACATGATATTCATGAAAATTAAGCATATTTCAATAATATAATAAAGTATTATTTAAATTGTGTAATATTTATACATCATGGAAGTGTTTGGTGTAATTAAGTTCATTTATGCTGTAAATTAAAACTTGCTTAATTTTCATGAAAATAATGTACAATTATAATTGTCTCATGGACTTTATTTTCTTTATGCAAAACTGTTTTTTGATTTGTGGGTAAAACATAATTTTCCTCAAGATTATTTCACTGAATCAGTTTTGTGATCAGTTTACTAATATACTACAATCCATTCCTCCTTTATACATGCCCATATTTCAACACCATCAAAATCACACTACATCGACCAATGATTTGCATGCACGATCTTTGTAAACCGATTCTGCACTTCTCCAGAGTTCAGTCTCATAATCTGACAGGGAATTTGACTCGTTCATAAAATAGCGGTCCTTAAAGGTTTTCTTGCATTTACAGCCAGTGGCCCCTGATACAAACATTTCACAACATGACAAAAGCATGGCAACTACAACACACTCATATTATGCTTACAAGCATTACTAAGAAAGAGAACAAACATTTGGAGTAACACTACAACGAAAAAAAAGAAAAGAAAAAAGAATATGACAAATTGACGTAAATTATGGCATAAAGTTATCCAAACAGAGTATAGTAAAAAATTATCCCTACATTTATACCAACACAACTCATCTGACCTTCACACTAACATTTACAATTATTAATCGATGTCCACTGTTTGTCCAGTTAATAAACATACTTCATTACACCAAAACATGATACAACTGCATTAAATAAATTAATTAATGATAAAACACACATATGTTTATGCACAATATATTGTATTTGTACAATGTAAGGACATAACATCATTAAGAGTAAAAAAAAAAAAATAATAATCTGTTTATGCTTCAACAATAGGGTGAATCTCAAGAAGAAATATCAAGGTCATACTTCACCCCAACATCAACAGAAAAAAATATATATATACCTATTTTTAGAACTATTAAGATTTTTTGCATTGTAACATTTATGTAAATTTTCCCTCCATATTCTCATTACTGGAAAATAATAATAATAAAAGAACACACACACACATTAAAATCATCATAAACTAAAGGTGCAACACATTTACGTTATTACAATATTTTATGGCAAATATTACATTAATGAGAATTGACAGGTTTAAATTTGCTTAAATGTGATGAATATAATGTCACGATGCAAAAAATCATCACCATTCTAAAAATAGGCTTCATTTTTATTATGCTAAATAAATTAAAAGTGCAGCAAATACACAGTATAACAATATTTTATGGCAAACATTACAGTGATATAATTGATGAGTTTATATGTGCATAAAAGCGATGAATATAATGTTACAATGCAAAAAAATCATAATGAGTTTAAAAGTAGGCTTCATGTTTTTTTATGTAAAATATAATATTTTTTGTTTTGTTTTTTATTTTGGGGTGAAATATGCTTTTTGTGAGATTCACTCAAAATACAATAGTTTTTTTTTTTTTTTTTTTTCAGTTTCAGTTCGATACATTTCAGTGCGATTCTTGTTTTTGTGACACTGGAACTAAAATTAGGATCAAACACCTTGAGTTGCGCTTGTGACAAATCTTCAGCAATACAAAGTTTTTGCAGCATTATCAAGGCTGATATGTTTTCAATACTGTGACATCAAATTTGACGATCAATTGACATGTATTATGTGCCTATGGCTTTAGTGGACTGTCTGTTCTCGTGCAGTTTGGCCAAACACACAATAGATGTGTCCCGAAGCGTGCACAGTGCCGAATATTCTCTGCATAGAGAAAAGAAAGTGGCGTTCAACTAGAGAAAGACACATGGTGTTAAATTGCAAAGAAAAGAGCAGAAAGAGGCCCAAGATAAAGACAAATCTAACAATCAGCACCGGCTCAAATAACCAGACAGGTGCTGGTAGACATTCACATAACACATGAGCAACAGTACCACATCTAACCAAGTGTTTGAAAATCACCGTAAATCATGTTAGGACATACGAAGCCCTTAGTTGCAGGTCAAGGGATGATTTAAAATGATATTCTCAGTTGGAAAAACTAGCAATGGCAACTACAATCAGATATCACAGAGAATTCAGTCCATGTACTGCAGAAAACAAACATAACCAACCATAACGTCACTGAACAAACCAACCAAACGAATAGAGAGGAACAAATAAATAAAATAGACCGATCATCGTTTGTTTGATGAGACTGATTTGAACATGTTTGACTGTATGTGACACTAGTTAGGGAACATCACCACAGTCACAATGTCACACAGCAAAATTCACAAGATGATATTTATACACAATTGAGAAACATCAATACAACTACAAGAAGATTAAACAAATCAAATACATGTGTGTACTGGAGGGATCATTTTTGACACATTGCATATATCATGATTAAACACTATAATTTTTGAGAAATGCCACATTTTGTCTGTTAAAATAAATTTCAATTTATTAGTTCACAAAAAATACAAATAAAATTGTCATCATTTTCTCAACCTTACCCTAAACCTAAACCTAACCAATAGTGTCAGAAAAGCAAATCTGAGAGGAATCACATGCTCTTCAGGACTCGTCCCCCGGTCCTATGCATCACAAGTGCAATGCTCTATCAGTTGACCTACCGCGCAATATAATAACAGTCGAACAAGCTTGTAAATGTAGTTGTTCACGTGTCTCGAGACTGATGACAACACACAAAGTCTGAATATGCGGAAACGCAAATGAGATTTGAGAGCTATTGCAAAGCAAACGGTTTCCAGGAAATAACGACTTACATTTTGCTATCGTACGACTTCACAAGACATGAAATATCACGCACGACTGTTATGGACTACTTTTATCACACTTTTTTGTTCTTTTTGAAGTTAGACATCCCCAGTCCCCATTCACTTTCACTGTATGGAAAAGAGCAGTGTGAACATTTTTCCAAAATTCTCCTTTTTTGTTTTTCGCAGATAAAACAAAGTCATGGGTTTGGAAGAACATTAAGGTGAGTAAATGATTACAAAATAAAAAAACAAATGATGACAGAATTTTTATTTTACTCTTCTATACTATTTACTAATACTTAAACTCTTCCTTTAAAATGGTAGCGACTGAAGTACAGTTAGATTTTTGATTTATTTTACTGATCTGAAACTTCAAAGTGATGCAGTTTCATGTTTAAAGGGGAGACCCATGTTTACTAAACATTACAGACTTTTATAATGATATAAGCATCTCCATATTTGATTTGCCGAGGTCTTGGAGCTTGTTTGCATTGATTAAATGAAATATCATAACACAGTAATATTGAGTCACAGAAACAGCCTGTAACTAAACGATGCATGCGATCATCATGCGTGGGTGGACATGCAGACGCATCGAAACACGCATGGCACGTCCTTAATACCCGCTGCGGATTTATGCAATCAAAACAACAGTCAATTGTTGAGCAAATGACACAGTGATCAAGCGAATTTAGAGTCGTGTTGAAACAGTCTTTTCACAGATGGTGCGTATAAAAGGTGAGATCTGAAAGAATATTATTTTTCATGATATTAATATTCGTAAACACAGCATAATCTTGTCAAATACACTATAAGTCAAAACTCTGGATGCTTTTGACTGAATTTATGTTACTAAAAACATTTTTTTATCTAAACGCTTAAATGCTTTAATTTGTTTCGAAGAAAATTGTGCTTACTTATGGATTTCTTTACAAAACTGAAAATGTTAATAAAATAAAAATTGGAATTGAAATAATTGACAATAAAGAATGCGTGAGCTTTTCCAAACTTTTGACTGGTAGTTTATGCTGTGTTAGAATGGTTGGGGGAAAATGTGTCTATATTATTACTTGCTTATCAAAACATACTTATAACAGCAAAGTAGTACAAATAGAAGAATAAACAGCTATACATGACACACTGTTTGGATCTCTGATACTAGTTTATGATCTGAAATCCATACAGACTTTTGGCCACGCAGAGTTCTGCAAATGTATAGAGATGCATGATCTATATTTCTATTTTAGCCACAGCGATTTCTTCCCCTCCTTCAGTATATTTATTACAATCTGAAAATATATTTGATATCATCTGAAGTTTTACATAACAGTATACTGAGGCATTCCAATAAATAATTCACAGTAGAAGTAGTCAAATGTAACAATTTAATGTTTTAACAAAAATATATGCCGTCTATTTTCTAACGCAAAAACTGCAGAATGGAGTTATAAGGTTAATAAACAATCAATTTTGCGTTCTACCATGTTCTAATTTTTTGATAGGCTCTTCTGTAGACAGTGTTTATAATGTTGAAGCAGGTAAACTTTTTAATTTTGCCTCCCATTTGTACTAAAACACTATTTTATATTAATATATACTGTATAAGACGGTTGTTGTTGGATAAGGAAAGATGATTATATAACCGATAACGTAATAAACTACGATTCCTAGAATTACGATATACAGAAATATAAAAAAAGCCATAATAATTCTCTACTTAGGTCACTGCATACCCTGGAATAATGCATTATATTTCTAAAAAAGGCAAATATTGGCTTTCTAAGTGGCAATAATTTGTTATAGAGTAACTGTTTTCTTTTTTAAAGGGAATGTACCGACCTCAAATTTACCCACATTACTAACTATAGAATAAATGTGGCTAAAGGAACAGCTGAACTTGTTATCACTACTAGCTTCACACTAGTTAGCCCAGTGGCACATAAAGAAACTAGGAACTACTCATTAGGTTTCTGGCAATGCCGCTTAATACGATCAGCATCCCAATAAATTCTCTCTCTCTCTCTCTCTCTCTCCACACACACACACACACACACACACACACAATACCGCACAAACATCAACAAACATGTCATTCCGACACACAACTTGACCCCATTCACTTTAAAATTGTAACTGGACTACAAGTTTTTTTGTCCATTTTGTTCTCATTTTCCATATGTTCTGTGCCTCCGTGGCATGGGTGTGGCTGAAGAGCATCTTGGCAATCTGATTGGCTGCTTGGCTTCTTTTGTGTAGGAGGTAAAGTGGGTGGGGCAGAGGGAGTGGTTTGGCGAAGATGATGGGCAAGATGAAGTGCCAGGGATGAGGAGCAGAGGTCATGAACTTTGACCTCATGCTTTTTTAGGTGGAGGTGCAAGCTTGATGATCTCGTCTTCTGAAGGCTGACGAATGATATCTAAAACGCAGAGGAGAGACAGGTATGAAAATATATTTGGATGGGGGAGTTTGGGCAATTTAATGTTCTTGGGGTTCATTTTTATTGAAAAAACTAACAGATTTCAATTTTTTCCTTTTTTACATGAAGTAGAGGTAGACCGATATATGTTTTACTGAATAATAGGTGCCGATAGTTGCTTTTTGGAACTATCGTTAACTGCAAAAATGTATGCCAATAGTTGCCGATAGTTTTAACATAATTTCATCACTTGAAAATAAGAGTCCCTGTTGTGTTTCGGCTTGTTTATAATGAAAAGTCCTGCTTTGTTAAGCAAATCTGAATTTTTTCTGGTTATTTTGGGGATTTTGGTTGAATAATAAACTGCATCTCAAATTTTATTAATTGTGGATTCTTGCAGCCTCTATGTCTGTGCCCATCAAAGTAAAGAAAGAATAAGAAAATGTAAAAGTTGTAAAAACCTTCGGCCGATAAATCGGTTATCGGTCTTTCCCACCACCTTAGGTATCGGTAGTGGCAAAATCCACTATCGGTCGATCTCTAATGTGAAGGTCTCATTAAAACTGAATTGGAAACTTTTACCAGGCCGTCATCATTTATTTTTGGTACTTTTCAAATGGTTCTTATGTATAGATTTGACTTTTTTAGTTTGTCTGTTTATAGTTCTGTCTATATATATATATATATATATATATATATATATATATATATATATATATATATATATATATTTTGGATTTTCTCCCAAATTTGGAATGCCCAGTTCCCAATGTGCTCTAAGTCCTCGTGGTGGTGTAGTGACTCGCCTCAATCCAGGTGGCGGAGGACGAATCTCAGTTGCCTCCACATCTGAGACCATCAATCCACGCATCTTATCACGTGGCTTGTTGAGCACGTTACCGCGGAGACCTAGCGCATGTGGAGGCTTCACGCTATTCTCCACGGCATCCACGCACCACTCACCACACGCCCCACCAAGAGGGAACCACAATATAGCGACCACGAGGAGGTTAACCCATGTGACTCTACCCTCCCTAGCAACCGGGCCAATTTGGTTGCTTAGGAGACCTGGCTGGAGTCACTTAGCACGCCCTGGATTCGAACTCGCAACTCCAGGGGTGGTCTATAATGTCATGTTAATAATTTAGCATACTGTCGAGCCTATGCGCTTCATGGTAACATTAGTCAAATTCAATGTTTCATTTTAGGAATTTTATTTTTATTTTTGCACTCTAAACAATTTTGGAACTACGTTGGGTCGCCAACTGATGTCCATTGTGAAGCCAGTTTTGTTCGAAAGCACTTGGACCATTGAGAATGTTTAAGATGAGTGATGTGTACCCTTGTATTTCTTTGCAGAGGGGATGCGTGTGAGTTTGGTGTCTATCTCGTCATCTTCAGATATCTTCAGCACAGTTGTGCGGTACTCAATGACCCGGGTCAAGAGGTCAGGCCGCCGCGAGATCTCAAAGATGTGCTCGATGTAGGAGAGGTTATCTGAACAAGAGAGACAATTAGAGAAACGTCAGATAAAACAGACTGTCCTGAATTTGTTTTAGCTCAAAAACATGACCGTCCAATAAACTAAATTCTCAGTTTAAGGGATAGTTCACATAAAAATGATGATTCTGTCACCATTTACTCATATTGTTACAATCCTGTTTAAATTTTCTTTTTCTGGAAGCACTTGTGGATCGCCTCAAGATGCGCCACGGCAGGTTTGATGTCAATGATGTCATCAGAAAATAAAGGGGTCTGTAAAAATGCCACCAAAAATGACCCCGAAATGTAAAACGTAGGGCCAAAAAATGCCCTCGTAATGAATTATTCAATTTTTTTTTATGACACTGACAGTGATTGATCACGACACAATGTGTGCTTGCATGTTTTGAATGTTTAATGACTTAAATTTTGGTGTGTTCGTCACACAAAGCTATCATATGTCTCCAGAAGACTTCAAATGAAGTGCAAGATTTGTATGGACGTGAGGGTGAGTAAATGAGGACACAATATTCCTTTTTGGGTGAAACACTCCTTTAAACACACATGAATTTTGTTTAAACTATTTTTGTCGCTCTCATTCACCTTGTGCCAGTTTGTCGTTTTTCTCCAGGTAGCTGAACCAGTCTTTGGAGGAGGTGATGGCATTACTCTGGTCTTCAGGGATGTCCTCCTTACAGGCTGATTTCAGCTGCTCCAGGTCTTCATTAGTGATGTTCTCAGACAGATCACTCAACAGCGAGCTGAATTCTGACATACTCTGAGAAAAGAGATGGAAACAAATACTCACAATAAGTTCAAACATACTGTTTATCTGTAAACTATTTCTCATATATTAGCATTGTTTGAAGTAGGGATGTCAAAAGTAAAGTTTCTTTGGTACCAAGTTTCCACACACATTGTTTATTAGTAGCATGTAACCAATAGAGTTTGAACAACAGTCATGAGCGAATGACATCGTTAGGCTTTTCAGTGGTCATAACTGCTGACTGTTGTAGGTCATTTGTCATTTTTATTTTCATTCATTTTTTGTTTTGTCAACAAGTTCATGCTTTGCATTTCATCTATTGCTAGTAATTTGTTTCTTTGTTCTTTATTTAAATACTGTTTACTTGGATCATTATTTGAAAAATTGGTAACACTTTACAGTAAGGTTCCATTAGTTAACATTAGTTAATGCATTAGGTATCACAAACAACAATTAACAATATATTTTCTACAGTATTTACTAATCTTAGTTAATGTTAGTTAATAAAAATTGTTCAATGTTAGTTCATGTTAGTTCATAGTGCAATAACTAATGTTAACTAATATAACTTTTGATTTTAAAAATGTATTAGTATATGTTCCCCTTCTGTCACTCACTCGACGTTGTGTCGATGTAGTGACACTAGGAGTCGCCCTTGGGAGCCCCAAACAACTCAGATCTTTGAGAAAAGGCCATGAGAATTGGCAAGTGGAATTTGCATGCCACTCCCTCAGACAAACGGGTATAAAAGGAGCTGGCTCGCAACCACTCATTAAAATGTTTTCTTCAGAGCCGAGCGGTTGTGTGTCAGCAAGCTGTCTTCCACTACCGGTCCATTCACCTCCCATGAAGCTTTTGCTGTTGGATATACAGTGCATTCCAGTGGCTTTTCTCTCCTTCTGCACAGATCTGTGCAGATTACGCCCCTGGGCACTTCGACAGTGCTAAAACAGTTTATATTCTAAAGAGTATATTTTCTCTATTAGAGCAAACACATTGACGTGAATGTCTTTTTAAAGACACATCTTTTTCAAGATGTCTTTTTGTGTGATTTCTGGATGCGGTCGCTATCTCTCCACTTCCGATGGCCACGGGTGCTGCCTCACGTGTCTGGGTCATAATCACACTGAGGCAGCATTTGTGGATGGTTCATGTTCTCATTGCGAGAATATGGCCATGCAACGTTGCGGTCGCGGCTTTTCTTCTTCCGGGGGAAAGCCACTCTAGCCGCCCCCTGCGCCGTTCCTTCTACCTCCGGGTACGAGGCCGGACCGGCTGGTGCTGGAGGCGATTTGGGGGCCTCAATGGGCGCGGCTCCACCAGGTAAATCCCCGCGGACCTCCCATTCCCCAATACGCCCATTTGCCCCCGGCGAGTTTCAAGAGGAGACCAGCTCACCCCAGGGCCAGCTTAGTGTCCCTTTCGGAGCTCCGGAGCAGGATGAGTGCTCGATCGCTGCACTGGAGAGCGTACTGGTGATGTCAGACGCAGAGGACTCGACTGAGCTGCCACCTTCGGGTCGGCCCGCCCAGTCTGAGGCTGATGGCGAGATGACCGCCATGCTTGCCCAGGCCGCCGCGTGTGTCGGGTTGGAGTAGAACCTTCCACTCTCCCCTGAGCCCTTGCGGCTGGATGATCGCTCACAGCCACGCCCCCCCCCCCCCCCTCCCTTTCTTCCCGGAAGTGCACGACGAGCTGACGAGGTCATGAAGGGCACCTTTTTCTGCCCGAAACCGACCTCCCAGCTTGTCCGCTCTCACTACCCTCGATGGCGGGGTGGCCCATGGGTATACGGAGGTCCCTCAGGTGGATAAGGCGATTGCGGTGCACCTGTGCCCGCAAAGCGCAGCCAGCTGGTGGGATCGCCCGGCACTCCGTTCCAAGGCCCGTAGGACGACGTCGTCTCTGACGGCCAAAGCCTACAGCGCCTTCTGGTCAGGCCACCTCTGCCCTGCATGCCATGGCACTCCTGCAAGTACACCAGGCCAAGGCACTAAAGGAACTGCACGTGGGTAGTCCTGATCCCGATGTGATGCAGGATCTGCGCTCAGCGACCAACCTCGCTCTCCGGGCGACAAAGGTCACGGCGTGAGCACCCCCGCCTTCGCGCGTCCGTTCGCACCACACTCATACCCACAGCCAGGTGGTTGAGACAGACTACGAGGACGGTCAAAAAGTCCCTCCTCCCCCGTCACCGACCCCCCACGACACCGGGTACATGGAGCAAGGAAAGTGCTTCGAGGGTCCCCTCAGCGCAGCCATGAGTTCGAGACGAAGCGAGGCTCCTCGACGGGCAGGAGTTACCTTACAGCAAGTGTCCAGGCACGTCGTCATTACGTCAGACACCTCCAAGCGAGGCTGGGGCACCGTGTGCAACAGGCACGCAACCGCTGGCTCCTGGACAGGACCGCGACTGTGTTGGCACATCAACTGCCTCGAGTTGCTGGCAGCATTGCTCGCCCTGCGGAGGCTTTTGCCGTTGATCCGGGGCAAGCATGTGTTGGTCCGGACAGATGTTGCAACTCGCCCGCCGTCTCCTCCTATGGAGTCAGCGGCGACTGAGGTCACTGCGGGCCACTCACATCCCGGGCAACCTCAACGCCACAGCGGACGCGCTGTCGCGGCAGATGACGCTCAGGGGAGAGTGGAGAATCCACCCCCAGGTGGTCCAGCTGATTTTGAGTCGGTTCGGCAAAGCACAAGTAGACCTCCCAAGAAACCTCCCACTGCCCGCTCTGGTATTCTCTGACGGGGGCCCCCCTCGGCCCAGATGCGCTGGCACACAGCTGGACCCGGGGGCTGTGCAAGTATGCGTTTCTCCCAGTGAGCCTACTTGCACAAACCCTGTGAAAGGTCAGGGAGGATGAGGAGCAGGTCACCCTTGTGGCCCCGTATTGGCCCACCCAGACTTGGTGGCTTGGCTCTTCACGACAGCCCTTCCCTGGCGAATTCCCGAGGAAGGACCTTCTTTCGCAGGGACGGGGCACCATCTAGCACCCGCGCCCAGACCTCTGGAACCTCCACGTCTGGCCCTTGGATGGGATGCGGAAGACCTAAGTGGCCTACCACCAGCAGTGTTAGACATGATCACTCAGGCCAGAGCTCCCCCAACGAAGAACACCAATTCGTGAACCGATGCCACTTCAGTGTAAAAAGCTGCCTCGGTTCACGAATTGGTGTTCTTCGCGAGCTGAAGACCCTCAGAGATGCGCAGTCAGGTCAGTGCTTACCTTCCTGCAGGAGAGGCTGGAGGAACAGCTGTCTCTCTCCACCTTAAAGGTGTATGTGGCCGCCATAGCAGCACACCACAATACAGTGGACGGTAAGGCCTTAGGGAAGCATGACCTGATCATCAGGTTCCTGAAAGGCACCCGGAGGCTGAATCCTCCTAGGCCTCGCCTGTTCCCCTCATGGGATCTCTCCTTGGTCCTCCTGGGCCTTCACAGAGCCCCCTTTGAGCCGTTAGAGTCAGTCGAGTTGAAAGCACTCTCCTTGAAGATGGCCCTCCTGATTGCGCTAACCTCCATCAAGAGGGTCGGGGACCTGCAAGCGTTCTCTGTCAGCGATACCTGCCTGGAGTTCGGTCCGGGTGACTCTCACGTAATCCTGAGACCCCGGCCGGACTATGTGCCCAAGGTTCCCACAACCCCCTTCAGGGATCAGGTGGTGAACCTGCAAGCGCTGCCCCAGGAGGAGGGAGACCCAGCCCTGTCGTTGCTGTGTCCGGTGCGTACTTTGTGCATCTACTTGGATCGCACGCAGAGCTTTAGATACTCTGAGCAGCTCTATGTCTGCTTTGGCGGACAGCGGAAAGGGAATGCTGTCTCCAAACAGAGGCTTGCCCACTGGATCGTGGATGCCATCGCTATGGCATACCAGGCCCAGGCCGTGCTCGCCCCTACGGGAATACGAGCACACTCCACAAGGAGTCTGGCATCCTCGTGGGCTCTGGCCCATGGCACCTCTCTAACAGACATCTGCAGGGCAGCAGGCTGGGCAACACCCAATACCTTTGCGAGATTTTACAATCTCCGGGTTGAGCCGGTTTCGTCCCGTGTTCTTTCAGGTACGAACAGGTAAGTTCGGGAATACGGACAGCTGGCCGGGTGTGTCGCTCCAAAGAGGTGAAGATGTGCACTTCTTTTCCCATGCGAGGTCACGAACCCGTGAACCCTGGATGTCCTTCCTCCCTAGCCCTGTGGCTCGCGAATTCAGCGGAGGAATTCACAGCTGGAACCAGTACGTGTGCTAATATGCCCTTACTGAGGTAGGTGCTCCACAGGTGCCGGTTACTCCGGTAACCCCCTGTGATGTATTTTCCGCAGTACGGTCTCCCTGTTGGCAGACCTGCATCTCCCTTCGACAGAGCCCTCTCTGTTGCGGTCGCCATGTTTGTAGAGCTCCTCCCCTTTCAGGCAGGACCTACCACTGCGCCTCTTCCATGTGCGGCTCTGAGCCAACGTGACGTGCTTGCCACATGTTACAAGATGTGGTCTCCGTGGGGTCTTTTCCCCCTGAAAGAATAGGATAGGAAAAGAACACCTTCCCCGGTGCATATATTGAGCGTTAAAATGGCCCCAGCCGAATAACTGAATACTCTGTGGAGAGAAAACATAGAGAGAAAAGGCCACGGCTGGCGCGGCCTGCTCCCATACTAGATACATCCCCCCCCAGAGATGTGGGGAACTATACTACGTTTTTTGGGGCGTTGGGGGAGGCTATGTGCAGAACGGTGCACCTGCTACTACGCACGCTGCAGCTTACTTGCACCTGCACCGGCAGTCCGCGTAACATGGTTCAGCTAGTTGTGGCGTTTCGTATAGGGACCCCTAGTATCACTACATCGACACAACATCGAGTGAGTGACAGAAGGGGAATATCTCGGTTACTGTCATAACCTCCGTTCCCTGATGGAGGGAACGAGATGTTGTGTCCCCCCTGCCACAATGCTGTCTCGGCTCCTCAGCACAAAACCTGAATGAGTGGTTGCGAGCCAGCTCCTTTTATATCTGTATGTCCAGGGGAGTGGCATGCAAATTCCACTCGCCAATTCTCATTGGCCTTTTCTCAAAGATCTGAGGTGTTTGGGGCTCCCAAGGGCGACCCCTAGTGTCACTACATCGACACAACGTCTCGTTCCCTCCGTCAGGGACAATAACCTAGACGTTTTAATTAACATTAAGATTAATAAATGCATAATACGTATTGTTCATTGTTAGTTCATGTTAACTAAAGTTAGCAAATGGAACCTTATTGTAAAATGATGGGGAAATTAGTGTTAGGGGAAGCTACAGTACATTGAAACTGTTTCTTTCCAAGCTACAAGATACACATAACATAAACTAATTAAACATAAGTCAAGCTACTCTTTTAAAACAATAAACAGCTAAACAGTTAGCAACAATACCAATTACTAACACAAAGTAGCTAACTAAATTGAAACTATTTAAAGAAAAAAATATTTTAGATACAGTTGAAGTCAGAAGTTTACATACACCTTAGCCAAATACATTTAAATAAAATTTTTCACAAGTCCTGACATTTAATCGTAGAAAACAGTGAGTCAGGTTTGTAGGCCTCCTTGCTCGCACATGCTTTTTCAGTTCTGCCCACAAATTTTCTATCGGATTGACCACTCCAATAACTTGACTTTATTGTCCTTAAGCCATTTTGTCACAAATTTGGAGGTATGCTTGGGACCCATTTGCGACCAAGCTTTAACTTCATGGCTGATGTCTTGAGATGTTACTTCAATATATCCACATAATTTTCCTTCCTCCTGTAGCTAAGCACACCCAAAACATGATGCTGCCACCCCAATGCTTTACGGTTGGGATGGTGTTCTTTGGGTCGCAAGCCTTTTTCCTCCAAACATAACGATGGTCATTATGGCGGAAAGTTCAATTTTTGTTTCATCAGACCAGAGGACATTTCTCCAAAAAGTAAGATCTTTGTCCCCATGTTCACTTGCAAACTGTAGTCTGGCTTTTTAATGGCGGTTTTGGAGCATTAGCTTCTTCTTTGCTGAGCAGCCTTTCAGGTTATGTCAATACAGGACTCGTTTTACTGTGGATATAGATACCTGTCTACCTGTTTCCTCCAGCATCTTCACAAGGTCCTTTGCTGTTGTTCTGGGATTGATTTGCTTTTTTCACACCAAACTACGTTCATCTCTAGGAGACAGAATGCGTCTCCTTGCTGAGCGGTATGATGGCTGCGTTGTCCCATGGTGTTTATACTTGCATACTATTGTTTGTACAGATGAACGTGGTACCTTAAGGTGTTTGGAAATTGCTCCCAAGGATAAACCAGACTTGTGGAGGTCCACAATTGTTTTTTTCTGAGGTCTTGGCTGATTTCTTTTGATTTTTCCATGATGTCAAGCAAAGAGGCACTGAGTTTGAAGGTAGGCCTTAAAATACATCCACAGGTACACCTCCAATTCAGTACACCTCCTGTCAGAAGCTAATTGGCTAAGTGCCTTGGCAAAACTATAGTTTGCTAACATGAAATCTGTGGAGTGGTTAAAAAATTAGTTTTAATGACTTCAACCTAAGTGTATGTGAACTTCTGATTACAATCGGATAATATTCTGTGATTCTGCGATCAGCTCTGAAAATATGATGAATTCAATAATATCACCAAATAGATTGACATAAGACTGACATTTCCTTATGGAAATTAACCATGGTTTTACTACAGTAACCATAGTTACATTAAAAATATGATATTTGTAGTCAAACCATAGTATCCACAAACTTAACTATGGTTACAGTCATGGATACAATATTACTAGAGTAAAACCAATTTTCATAAGGGTTAAACAAATAGGGTGACAACATTAAATTGAACATAAATGTTAATATTAGGGATGCACCGATATGGAATTTGTTGGCCGATACCGATATTTACAAAGAGCTACTGGTCGATACCGATGCCGATATTTTGCCACTTACCTTATTTTGTCATCAGATCACTGTTTTGCTCCAGACTTATGTTTTAAAAATATACAAAGCTTTTTTTCTGTTCTAACAATAAATAATTTACACTGAACATGGACTGGATCTGTTGAACACATGACAGGCCAAAATTTTTATGAAAGCCATCATGAAAGATACAATTTCTTTTTTTTTTTTTTTTTCAGTTCAAAACACTAAAACTCACATTTATCATGTTTGTCTTATATATAATAGAACATCACAAATTCATATTATGCATATGTCAGGCAATTCCACAGAAATGTCAACCACATCATGGAAAAATAAAAAGTTACCAAAGGAAAAAAAACACCCTTTTAAATTCTGTTATGGATTACGGATAATGCCATCCAGACTGCTAGTGGGTGCCACTTGCTTACACTATGCTGAATGAAGCGCTGACAGAAGACCTGATTGCAGTCTATTTATTAAACGTAGCCTTTCAAGCTTTCGTAATCAGGCAAGACCATATTGTGATTTCAATATTTTCTCAATCAATTGTGCAGCCTTAATGGAAACCATACCAATGTCTCAGAAGTCAAAGTCTGCTGCCGGTTTGAAAGCAATTTGTATGGTTTTACCTAGTCATCCTTACAAAAAATCTAAACTAGCCACAAACTTGCAGCAAATTTGCCACTTGTTAGTTTCACATGCAAATTAGCTTTTGATTCGCCGTAAATGTTTGCCAGAAGTTTGTAGCTCTTCGCTGGTAGTGGTGAACCTCTGGCAAACCTTTGGCAACAATGGACAATTTGTCGCAAGTTTGCCGCAAAGCTTATTTGCATGTGAAAATTATCTGTGGCGAATTTGCCATGAACTCTTGTTTATTGTTAGGGCATGTATAGGTAAGTGCCACTTTCAAAACTGCCACGTCTGTAACAACGTTTTTTCCTCAATGAGAGAACAAGAATGATTATAAATTAAATATTAAATATTCTTAAATGTTCATTCTGTTGCTATCATTATTTCTGGATTGTGCATTTGAATTCAAAGAGTTTTTACAAAGTGTTGATAATTAATTATAAATGAACCATCGGTTTCTCATATAGACGTTTTCATGCTTTAATTTGGTCAATAACAGGCTGATAAATATCAGCGGCCGGTACATCGGGGCATCCTTACTTAATATACACTAATAAACTACAAAACACCCTATTTTATGTAACTGAATCAAAATATAGTGATAAACAGCAGCAATTATCTAAATATTTCACTTCAAAAAAGCAGGTAAAGTCCTTTAAGGCTTCGTAGGGCTCAAGTGAATCAGTGAATCATTTATGTGAACTAGTTCATTTACATGAACCATTAAAAAGTACCGACTCACTAAAATTAATCAGAGCTCTTATTGCTCTTATAAGCAAGATGATTCGCTTATGTTTTCCTCTTTTGTAAGTCGCTTTGGATAAAAGCATCTGCCAAATGAATAAATGTAAATGTATTGCTAAATATAAGTGAATTGTTTATTTTAACTGGTTCAGTTAAATGAACTGCCTGAAAGAATTGATTCACTTAAATTATTTGCTTTTCCCAGCGTTCTATTGCTGCGTTCACAGTACAATGTGACAAATGTAGTGTTTTGTGATGATACATCGCTACTCGTTGGAAAATTTCGTTTGTCACTGGAAAGGCTACACTATTGTGAAAATAGCTAAACTACTGAAACGCTGCTGAAAAAGTTAGTAGCGTAGCTGCTTTTAGTCAGCTCCCCAACACTGTGAAAAACAATGGTGAAAAACAAACTTGAAAACTACATGCCATTTCTTTATATTAATTTAGTAACTATCATATTTTTGCTGTTGTATTTAAATTGGCATTGAGAATGTTGTTATAGTTATAGTTTATAGTAGCGATCAAAGACAATGGAAAAAATAAAATTAAAGAACATAAATCCTGACAGATACTGTAAACATTCAGTCTCATTACACAGAAATGAGAATTATGGGTCAAACGTCACAATGCCACTGCACTCTATCTCCTTCTAAAGGAGCTCAAGGCCATCACTCAAACCTGCGGTGGTAGACACGATCACTTAGGCTAGGGCCCCCTCTATGAGGCGACTGTATGCCTTTTAAGTGGCGTCTGTTCGCTAAGTGGTGTCCTTCCCGTCGGGAACCCCCAGAGATGCGCAGTCGGATCAGTGCTTTCCTTCCTGCAGGAGAGGCTGGAAGGGAGGCTGTCCCCTTCCACCTTGAAGGTGTGCATTGCCACCATAGCAACACACCACGACGCAGAAAATCAAAAACATCTCAACTAGCATTTTATTTCATTTCTATCGTAAATTATACATTTTCAGAATGTTTCTTTGTTTGAAGTGTGGACTCCCTCTGTTTTGTTCAGTCTTTTGCTATCATTAGCAGCTCAGAAGTTTGTCTGTATTGCGTGAAAGGTTTGGAGGGTAATGCCTAATGATAGTTGACTCTAATGTGGTTAAAACACCGCGTTCCTCCATTGAGAGAGCCAGTAATTGCTTTCAATGGCTTCATAGCACAGCGGTGATAATAGAGGCTAGTTTCCAGTTGAGCACTCTGAGAGCGCTAATAGCTACATCATTCGTTTTTAACTCTCCATCTCTTCTTGAAAGACCTTGTCTCTTTCAGGTCAACTACTGTCGTGGCAGAGCTACAGTTTAAAGAGAATCTTGCTGAGATGGAACACAATGCAAAGTCTGTGTACAGTGGAAGTGTTGAAGTGAACATTCTAAATAACATGCAGCTAGCACAGATCAATCAACTGTGAGCTCATGGCTAGACCTAAGCAACGGTTAAATTAGTGAATATTCTGTAGCCAACCTGGTCACATAGAATCATGATAATTTGTTTCAAAACTATTTTTCTGTGGCTCGTTGTGCTTATTGCAGCAGTTTCCTGGTGAAATGAACACTAGAGGCGCTACAACAACAATGATTTTTATTCACTTTCACACAAAATCACATGTAAAATGTCAGATAATTAGTTCATAAACACTCCGTAAACACTTTTACTACAGCGCATGACACATTTTAATATTTGTAATATGTAAGCAACTACATTTACAAGCTTATTCAAACACAATCAAATTGCACGTTAGCTCAACTGGTGAGTGTTGCACTTGCAACGCAAGTCCTGGAAAACACGGCATTACAACTGTGTTATTTTATCTCACATTTGCTTTTATGACACTATCAGTTAGGCTTAGGTTTAAGGTTTAGGGTAGGGAGGGCGGTTTTTGTTGATTTTCCCTTTTTGATTTGTAACTAGGAGCACCTAATAAACAAGCAAAAAAAAAAAAAAAAACTTTTCCCAATAACTGATGTCCACATATGTGGACAGCGGGACTAAGTTGTGAAATTTTAAATAATACCAAACTATAGAAAGTCAGACTTTTTTTTATGAAATAGTTTATTATGTTTCCAGGAGTGTTGATTATTCATATTTTTGAGATGTTACAGGCATTACATCAGAAATTAGCATAATTAATTCTGATTCAAAGTAATGTCCAGCATCATCCAATAACTGCCAACCATGTTAAAAATAAAATTACACATTATAAAATTCTGAATCTCATGAATAATGAATATGACCAAAACAGAAAGTGCTAACAATGAACTGTTTATAGAAAAATGAATAAAACCTGTTCATTCACTAAAGAAAATCTCCTGTACTCTCCTCCACCATGTTGAAAGTATATATGACTCCTCCCATCTTGGAAACTCAGGTATCAAAATTATTCCAGTCGTAATTATGACTTGATGGGTCGTTCATGTGCAACTTCAGAGTGGGAAACTCGTTGTGGGGATGGGGGCGTGGCCGTGTGTCTGTTTGCGGAACTGGTGTGGCTCGTCAAGCCGGTTGGCATAATTTCTATAAGCTGTTTCTCATTACAGTGATGGTGGAGAGAGCCCTTAAAAGCAGCCACACACCCCAGAGAAGGGAGAGAGAGAATGAGTCGAGTGTGCAGCGTTGGTGTCTGTTTATCTATTGAGTGTTTGATCCATTGAGTGTGATTAAGAAATGTATGTTTATTTTGAGAGTGTTAACTGTTAAACTGAGAGAAAGCATAGAGAAGAGTGCATATGCTGTACACAGAGGCAAAGAAATAAAAAGTCTGACCTGAGTGGTTCACTGCTCCCCGAGTGTTACACTCGTATTTACGATCATTC